>NC_061866.1:47703987-48018674 GCF_907164915.1 Impatiens glandulifera | reverse complement strand
AAAAGGAATGATCGATTGTCATTGAAAGCGACAAAGGAAAATCTATTACTCTAAAGAATGTCTACCACGTTCCAGGAATTCGGAAGAACCTTTTCTCGGTCGCAACTGTAGACGCTGGAAATCTTGTGTTGTTCAGTTCACACGATGTGAAGTTCTTAAGGAACGTGAAATAAATCAAGGCGAATGTGGTTCACACTGGAACTCGGGTAAATGATCTCTTTGTCCTTTCAGCTTTAAATTCGTACATAGAAAATGTGAACAACAAAAACACCTTCTTTATGTGGAATGCAATACTTGGGCATGTCAATATGACTAAGCTCAATGTTGTGTCTTGAAAGAAACTTGTCAAAGCAACTTCTTTAAAACAGGGTTTCATAGAAGAAAAAAAGAATAGGTTCCAATTGTTAGAAATTAAAGTAATAATAATAATTAATGTGTTATTTTGTTATTCAAGAACTTTTGTCCAAGTCTATTGGTCTTATCTAATAAATGAGACTTTTCATGTCTCTTACTTTAATGTCTAAGTTATGTTTTACTTTATATAAGTTTTGTAATTTATATAAGTTTTGTAATGGTGCTCTTATTTTAACAAGTACTTGTTTTTCATTCTCTAAAGTTTCTATTCACTTTCTAATAAGTTCTTCACGGTTCGATCATTGAAGTCCTGATTGTGACTTCGATACACAAATCTCAACGTTGGAAACTAAAAACGAGGGTTGCGCTCGTTGACATCGTTGCGGGACTTAACCCAACACCTTACGACACAAAATTATATTTATGTCGAATGTTCTATCAATACGTTGAAGTCTGATACGAGAGTATGTTAAAAGAATTTTTTTAATCAACTAACTAAAAATGTTAAATTTTAATTAGTTAATAAAGTAATTTGATGGTTAAAATAATAATAATATAATAAATATATACTTTTAATTAATAAAAAAACCTAGATCAAACCTCGAAAAGTTTATTTCATTTATTTGTCAAAATACTATATAAAGTTATTGGACTATTCGCGAAAAAAAAACCAAAGAAACAAATTTAAGTTTGTTTTTTAAAATTAGTAAAATATCTGACGCTAAATAATTATTGGACAACAAAAATATTACATTCATTCATTGATAATTCGACTTTGATTATTGGAGAACTCGGGACTCGTGATAAAAGAATTAATTTAAAAAAAATCTTGTAAAATTCCAATTACGAATTCATTTTACAAATTTGAATGTAAGAGCGTTTATAGAAACTCTTGAATAGTTGAAGAAAGTTGAATTGATACGGGGATGAAGAGACCTAATATAAAAATAGTCTCATTTTTAAACTCAAATACATATTACATAAGAAACAGCTGGAAAGAAGTTTTTTTTTATGAATTGAAAAAAAAAATAGATTCCAACTTCAACGATGACAACTAAACACAAGGGTTGTGCTCGTTGCCATCGTTGAGAGACTTAACCCAATACCTTACAACACAAAATTCTATTTATGTTAGAGAACGATATGAATGTTCTATATACGTTGAAATCTGATACGAGAGTCTGTTAAAGGAATTTTTTTAATCAACTAACTAAAAATGTTAAATTGTGAGTGACGCGATAATTCGTTAATATTTTAGTTAATAAAGTAATTTGATGGTTAAAATAATAATATAATAAATATATAAATTTAAGCAATAAAAAAACCTAGATCAAACCTCGAAAATTTTATTTCATTTATTTGTCGAAAATAGTATAAATCGTTATTGAACTATTTGCGAACAAAAATCAAAGAAGAAATTTAAATTTGTCTTTCAAAATTAGTAAAATATGCTAAATAATTAGTGGACAAAAATATCACCTTAATTCAATGATAAATCTACTTTGATTCTCTATAAACTAGTTATGTAGAATCATTCTAAAGCAAAACAGTTTGAAGTTAACCATTGGAGAACCCCGAGACTTGCTGAAGTTCACCATGCTTCTCAGTACTGATTCGTCCAGCATAGGGTGTTGAAGGTTTTTGATCCTTTTGTTGCGGGAAGTGATAAAAGAATCAATTACAAAAAAAATCTTTAAAAATTCAATTAGGATTCATTTTACAAATTTGAATGTAAGAGTTTTTATAGAAACTCTTAGAAATAGCATAAGCTAATTTGAAGAAAGTTGAAAGCAAACGAGAGGAATGAAAGTGATTGACACCGAAACTTAAGAGACATACAATAAAAATAGCCCCATTTTTTAAACTTGGATACCTACTACAGACGATACAGCTAGAAATAAGTTCTATCTAAGAATTGAACAAAAAAAAGAATAGGGTGTGAACCTCAACCATGGCAACTAAACACGAGGTCGTTGTCATCCTTGTGGGACTTAACCCAACACCTTACGACACGAAATTTACAACACGAAATTGGCAATATGAATGTTCTATCAATACGTTGAAGTCTATTACGAGAGTCCTATAAAGAAAAATTTTCAATCAACTAACTAAAAATGTTAAATTTTGAGTGATGCAATAATTCTTTAATAATTTAGGTAATAAAGTAATTTGATGGTTAAAATAATAATAATATAATAAATATATACTTTTAAGCAATAAAAAAACCTAGATCAAACCACGAAGAGTTTATTTTATTTATTTGTCGAAAACAGTTTAAAAGATTATTAGACTATTTGCGAACAAAAATCAAAGAAGAAATTTAAGTTTGTTTTTTAAGATTAGTAAAATATCTAACGCTAAATAATTATTGGACAAAAAAAATATCACCGTAATTCATCGATAAATCGACTTTGATTCTCTAGAAATCAGTAATGTAGAACCATTAACATAGTTAAAACGAAACAGTTTAAAGTTCATTGTTGGAGAACTCGAGACTCAATTAACATTAAGAACATCGGTGCCATTGCTGGAGTGATGGACACATGTTTCTCGGTACTTATTCGTACAACATGGGTTGTGGAAGTTCTTGATCTTTTAGTTGCGGGAGGTGATAAATGAATTAATTAAAAAAAAATCTTTTAGAATTCCAATTAGGAATTCATTTTACAAATTTGAATGTAAGAGTTTTATAAAGCTAATTTGAAGAAAGTTGAAGGCAAGCAAAAGGAATGAATGAAAGAGATTGATACCAAGGCTCAAGGGATATGCTATAAAAAATATCCACATTTCTTACACTCATATACATATTAGAGACAAAGAAGTTGGAAAGAAGTTCTATCTATGAATAGAAAAAAAGAATAGGGTTCCAATCTCAACGATGGCAACTAAAAACGAGGGTTGCGCTCGTTGCTCGTTGCGGGTTTAACTCAACATCTTACGACACAAAATTCTATTATGAAGAGGATAATATGAATGTTCTATCAATACGTTGAAGTCTGATACGAGAATATATTAAAGGAAAATTTTCAATGAACCAACTAAAATTGGTAAATTTTGAATGACACGATAATTCGTTAATATTTTAGTTAATAAAATAAGTGATTTGATATTAAAATAATAATATAATAGATATACATTTTTAATCAATTAAAAAACTTATATCAAACTTGCAAGAGTTCAATTCATTTATTTAATGAAAATAGTAAAACAAAAAGTTGATGGACTATGCGCGAAAAAAAATAAAGAAGAAATTTAAGTTATTTCTTTAAAATTTGTAAAATATATGATTAAATAATTACTGGACAAAAAATATCTCATTAAATCTAAGATGAATGTCCGTATCTCAATCAAATAACTAAAAATGTTAAATTTTGAATAGCGTGATTGATAATTCGAAAATAACCTAACCAAATAACATAATTTTGTATCGATCAACCTTTTATTATATATAAGACCGAATCCCTTCAATCAAGCCATAGTTAGCTATGAATTGATTTAGACTATTATGATAATTAGACATCAATTTGTGATTAAAGTTAAAGTTGTATAAAAAAACTAATAGGATGATAATGGTACCTGTGGATATTTTTGGACGAGTCGGGATGTATAATTTAAATCGGGATCGAGAATGTTTAGCAAGATAAACAACACCAAAACTCATACATGATTCAAAGATAAAAATAGATCACATCTTTTCTACCTAATGTGAAGTTTAGCTTTGTTTTCAGTTTTTATTCAAAGTTGCAAGTTGTATAAAAAATAAGAACAAAATATTAAATATATATTTTTTTTTTTGAGAACGAATATTAAATATTTGAAATACCCGTCGGGAAGAAGTAACCGAGTTATCTGAAAAGATTGAATAAGAGATATCCGAGAGGAATTACTTTGTGGTAGCACTTATGCTACAAATCAATTAAGGGCACTAGTATTAGAAAAGGAAATTTTAAAATATTTTAGTTTTAATGTGTCGGCAAATACACAAATTTTAAACGTCACTAAATATGCGTCGGAATGTTTTCTTTTTGGTTCTTACCGGCTCAAATTATGCGTCGCTATAAATGGTATCTCATGAACAAATCCATCTAATTATCCATTTAAATACCAACATTTATTTTCTCTACCAAATAATCTATTTTCTTTTATCCAGGCATTTCTAAACAACTATTTTTTTTAAAAATAATTAACTAAATCAAATCAGCTCTAAATTGTTTATAAACAAAATAAAACTCTAAACAAAATGTAAAAGAAAGGCAATAAAATAAAATAAGCTTCAAGTGGTTAATTACATGATATTTAATTATCCAATTTTGTCTTGCTCCGCATCTTCAAAATATAAATTTATAGGTGAAAAGTAAGGTGGTGGATCTTCCGGTTTGTTGTCAATTTCCTCTATCTTTGCGATCACCTCCCTTATTCCCGGTCTATTCTCAGCGAAATGCGCCACACATTTCAAAGCGATGTTGAGCAATGGATACGCATAAATTCCAACCTTCCCCAATCTCTTGTCGAAAACCTCAGCCGTCCATTCTTCTTTAACCATGGATTTCACCCATTTTGGTAGGTCTAGTCCTGTCTTTTCCACCACCTTTCCCGTTAGCAATTCCAATAATATGACGCCAAAGCTATAAACGTCGCCTTGTTTTGATAGGGCTTTCTCCGGGGCCATATAGCCGCTTGTGGGGAGGAAACATATACTCTTCTTGTTCATGAATTTTATGTAGCCAACCTCACTTATTAGTGGCTCATAGTTTTCGTTTAGTAGAATATTTGAAGGCTTAAGGTTTCCAAGGGCATTGGTGATCGAGTCGTTTTGGTGTATGAAATTCAATCCTCTTGCAATTCCATGTGCTATGGAAACCCTATATTTCCATGGGAACTCCCTCTTTTCATCTGCATTATCTGTTGCAAGACATAAACATTTTTTCCTAAATTAGTAGATTTTGTCAAAATGATTACCCTAATTCATATTTTTTAAATAAGAAAATCCATTAACATATATGGAAAATTAATACAAATTAAGCATTCACCCAAAAAAACATATGGAAACAACATAATTTGTTTCTTTTGAAAAGATAAAAGAAATTTTATTAATCTATAGGACTACTCGACTCAAATATCAACAAAATCTACAATGAAGTAAATTGAGAAAAGTGACTTAGGAGTTGTTTGAAGAAAAAAATCAAAAATATATTGATTTGAGTAAATGATGAGAAGTTAATTTATTAGAATTCAATAAAGAACCAATCAATTCCTTACCCTCTAGTAGGTTTAGTAAGCTTCCATTGCTTTGGTACCAATAAATAAGAAGCTTTTCTTCCATGGTAGAATTATTAAAACCCACAAGAGGAAGAAGGTTAGGATGCTTCAAATTGCCAATCTCCTTCATTGTTCGATCAAATTCCTCTATAGAAACCTGCAGTTTCTTCAGCCTCTTAACCGCGAAAACCGAACCATTCTTCTCAAGATTCACCTTATAAAGACTGCTACACAATGTCTGGCTCTTCAAGTCCGCCGTTGCCTCCAAAAGATCGTCCAATCCAAACCTCTTCCCCTCTTCGATGAAGAACACGAGTTCTGATTGCGTCGACTCGCACGAGTTTCCGATCACTTCCCTTGACTTTAGCGGCGGTGGCGTCGGTAATTTAAAAGGAGAAGGGGGAAAATTAATTTCATTACTATTTCGCCTGTCGTTGACAAATTTATTTTCTCTACTCTTTACGATTGCTAATAGTAAACCGAAGAAGACTATGGCAAGGATTAGTGATAACCAAATAAGATCATCAGAATCGCTTGCCATTTAATTTCATGGAATGGGATTCTTCAGAATGCCAGAATATTTATATGATAATGTTTGGGAAAACCAAAGTTGTTTTGTCATATGAATATTATAATATTGTCATGCAACCATTAGAAAACGTTATAAACAATAAGAAAAAAATACTAGAAGACAAGTATATGTAAATCAAAATAGATACTTTAGGAAAGATCGAGATCAATGTGACAGGGCGCAACAAGAGCTTATAAACAACAAAAGATCACAGTACTCAAAGGAATTAGGAGAATTAAAATCAAATAGAATGGAAAGAGCAATAGAAAAATGTCATGAGTGATACAAATTAATTCATAGTGGTTAATTTTAACAAAAAGGTGAATATAAGAATATAATATTAAAGCAACTAGACATTTGCCAGTAACCCCAGTCACTTCTTCCCCAATTAGTTTAGTTTGATTTTTTTAATAATATTTAGTTTTAAAATTCTTTTAAGCTTTATATATAGTTTAATTTTAAAAGTTTATCTAAATGTTGTTACAATTGAGAATAGACCCCTGTCAACATCAATTATTTTCATGTGTAATATGAATTTATAAGATTATGGTCAACATCATTGATATGTTTTTGTTTGATTATCATTTAGAGTGTGTTTAGTAAGTTTGGAATTGGTATTAAAATTGAAATTAGAAAGTTAAATTTTAATTCTTAAATTTGATTGATTATTTAATATTAAGAATTGAATTTAAAATTAGAATTCCAATATATCGTGTAATTTTAAATTCCGTCAGAATTGTAATTTATTTATTTTTTTAATGTTTTTCAAAATAAAATAATTTAATTTTTATTATTTAAAATACGATTAAAGTTTTATATCGATATTTTGTTTTTGAATTTATGATGTTAAAATATAGATGTCTTTTTTTTATTATTTAGTAAACTAATATATATCTATATATTTTTAATTTAAAAAATTAACCTATTGAACTGATATTTTGTTATTTAAATTTATGAAATTAAAATTTTGAACCGATATATTTTCAATAAAAATTGAAACTTAAAATATTATTTAACATTTAAACTGATTGGTTATGTTAAATTAATATTATATATATTAAAATTATTTTTTTCATACATAAAAATTGGAATAAAAATTAGAATTAAATTATAATTATATAGTTTTTAAAAATATATAATGTCAATTCTAAATAATTATGTAAACTTCAATCTCATTCCTCCAACCAAAGCTCAATTTGGGTTTGTATGAATAATCATTAAATTCACTGTTTTTTTTCACATAACCTTCCTCAATTATATTAATTAAATTATTAATCAAAATATTTTCTTAAAAATATTTATTTACAAATAATATATATTAATTACATTTAATTTTTTTATCAAATAATTTAAGTTTTTTAATCTTAATACATTAAAGATTATTTAAATAAATTATAAAGATGTTTAAATAATCTTGATAGATGACGACTAATAATTGAGTTAATATATATTAATTACATTTAATTTTTTTATCAAATAATTTAAGTTTTTTAATCTTAATACATTAAAGATTATTTAAATAAATTATAAAGATGTTTAAATAATCTTGATAGATGACAACTAATAATTGAGTTATTACGTTCCATAATTTAAATAATTAAAAGTATGAGTATATAATAAAAATTTAAAAAGTAAAATTATTTTAAATTATAAATTGTGAAAAGTTTTAAAGTAATGTAATTTGTTTCATCTCAATTTTCTATTTTATTATGTATATTAAAAACTATGTAATTATGTGAGAATAGTTTAAATAAAGTAAGAAGTTTAGTTAAATGTTGGAAAATAAAGAACTTAATCAATAGGCTTTGAAGTCAAATTTGTTTTAATACAATATTAAAATTAATATATATATTTTTATTTTTTTATAAATATAATTTATTATTAAAATATGTATGTTACTGTCTTATATTATGTGTGAATATCATTGTTATTTTTTATATATCGACACGAGTCAGTACACCACGATATCGTCACGACGATGACACAATTTATAGAATCGGAGGCACAAATATTTATGGGTATATTATATACAAAAATTCAATTAAAAGAAAAAAATTTGAAATTGGTTTTTAATATAAATTTAAAATATATTAAATAATTATTTTAAAAAATAACAAATTAAAATAATAAATATATTATATCGAGAAGCTGCCCAACAATATAAAGTGGACCGGGACAAAAACTCACGGTGACACAATAACCCTACCGTGGGAACATGTTTAGTTTGACACGAATTTGACATGCCGTTACCCATCTATATTTCTTCTTCCATTAATTATAAAAATAGTATTTTATTTATAAAATATATATAAACTTATGTTAAAATAAAAAATATAAAAGAGATAACATTAATACGATGTCTTGTCACTGATCTCAGATACCATGTCAGAAGATTCTGTCCACAATCCACAATTGATACAGTGTTTGTCAGACAATTTTATCAACACGTTTTTGTGTGCTGACATTCATAGGACACTTGTTCTCCACGTTAACATATTCTAATATTTTAATTCCATATTTACATTTTGAATTTTCTAAAAAAAAAAATCAATTTTAAAATAAAACATAATATATATTTGTATTATTAAAATATTTTTAAATACTAATATTGCTTTAATTATTTAATTCAAACAAAATCATATTTTTTTAATAAAAAATATTTTTAAAAAAATTGAAATATCAAACATATATATATATATATATATATATATATATATATATATATATATATCATTTTATTCCAATATGAGAAAATAAAACTCTATTTCACTTTTTAAAGGAGACATATATGAATACATTTTTTATTTATCAAAATAAATGAGTAGAATTATTTTCTTGGATTTTTAAAGAAAATAATCTTGAATTCTCAATCCATCTTTAAGTTAGAAGATCTATGAATTTTAAATTTAATGTACATTTTTATTGACTAGATTTTGTACCAAATAGTTAATTATTATATCATTTTTTGTTTAAAATATATATGTAAATAATTTTTTATATATATATTTCAGTCCTCGTGTGGGATGTTTCATGGGAATCATCGACAACGGCCACGTTGATTCAAACGGTCAAAAGCACAACTATCAACAGCACAATCCTATCTGTTCTCTCCCTAATTGGCATTGCTTTTTGACTTCACATTTCCCAATTAAATTAATATTTAACAACCCAAAAATTTCTTTGACGTTAATTCATAATAATAAATTTTACAAAATATAATAAATAAATCTGACCAAACAAATAGCCCCACATATGAGAATAGCCTCCCTAGGTTGTTTGTTTCATATGTGAATAATACATATTGATTCTTTCAATCAATAATACAAATTATTAATAAAACATTTCAACCAAAATTATGTCACAACAATCTATGATTAAAACCTTCAAACATTCCCTAAAAAGAAAAGAAAAAAGAAAGCAAATCCACAATTCAACCCCTAAGTAGCAAAATTCAATGCCAAGCAAAAAATGAGAGAATAAAGTAATAAACAAAGTTTACAATTCAATTACTTCTCTCAATAAATAGTCTATTTGCATTTAGTTGTCGTCGTCATCATCATCGTCGCTTCGAATCTCGTCAAAGAAAGAATCTTTGAGGAGATCAGCAGCCGAAGGTCTCACCATCGGCTGTGCAAGACACCTTTCTATGAAAGCCTTGGCCTCCGAGTCCCAAACCTTGTCCATAGCTCGAGGTCTCACTCCAGAGGTGACCTTCTTATATATCTTGGCAATGCTATCACACTCGCTATAAGGCACTTCAAGTGTCACCATTTCAAGCACACACATTCCAAACGAATAAATGTCCACCAATTCATTATAACTCTCGTCGTACAACTCAGGAGCCATGAATTCAGGCGTCCCCAACAAAGTGTGAGCGCGATGGCTTTCGTCGACAATAGCAGCCAAACCTAAATCCCCTATTTTAACCTACTCATAAACATAAACAAAAACAAAAATGTCTTCTAAATACACTGCGATAAATCTCAAATAACTTAAACTTTTTCGAGAGAGCTTACTTGGCCTATGTTTCCATTGATGAAGATATTGCTGCAGTTAATATCTCTATGAATAATGCATGGCTCATCCGAATGCAAATAGTTCAAACCCTTAAGGATCTGTTTAGACCATTTCTTCAAAGCTTTTAAAGAAACATGCTTATGTTTCTTCCTGTATTCCCTTAGATTTCCAGAGGTACAAATTTCAGTAATGAAATTGAAAGTGTTTTTGCTCATATCCTTCCATACATTGTAAAGAGTAATGATGTTATCATGCTTTAAATTCCTCAATAGAACTACCTCTGAATATAACCTATCAATGGTGGGTTGATCACGACTGAAATGACCCAATTTAACTTGGTTCCAAGCAACCTCAATTCCTTCTTCCTGATCAAACGCTCTGTAAACCTTCTTCACAGCACCTAAACCAAGCAATTCATCATACCTCCCATATCTACCTGTTGGATCCAACTCTACAAAAGCCTCCGAATCCTTATCATCAACATCCAGATCGCCGCCTCCGCCTCCGCCTCCGCCGCACAAAGCGATTGGCATCTTCGTTTCATTCAGAATTAGAGTTAATACAATCAAAATCTACTAATCTAATCTACTGATCGAATCGATTTTCAATTGAAATCTTAAATCAAAAAGGGTAAACTAAACATTCAAGGATCTGGGTCAATTTCATAATAACTTAAGATAGATAGATAGATAGATATCGAGAGAGAATGGGTACCGTGATAAAGATTAGATCTTTTGATCGGCGTCAGCCGAAATGGAGTCTCTGAAAATGGCTGCTGCTGCTGCTGTTGTAAAATGTATAATAAAGAAAGGAAATGGGAGGGGGGAAAATCTGCGTTCATTGCGGAGCGGCGGTATTTATAGTGAGGAGACGAGGTCGAGGCGATGATGACAAAGTCATGGGCTAAAGGCTTGACCTTTAGGTTTAACATTTTGAGTTAACGACCGTTTATATCGTCCGTTAGGGAAAATTCCATAATTAACATTGTAATAAAAATAATAATAATATAAATTATTATTATTATTATTCTCTCCCTACCCACAAATATATAAATTAAAATATTAATATTTTTTAATTATTTTATTTTATTTTCTAGACATGAAAAATATTTATTTTAGGTTTTGTTCTTGTATTGTATAATTGCAATAACAATTTTGATTTTATTCATTTGGATTATTATTATTTATTTTTTTTGTTAATTACTTAAATTGTTAATGGTGAGATTCGGTTAAAAAAACATGAAAGAATCTTTTGTCGTTTGCGCTTTAGTTAAAACTTTGAGAAAACAATTCAGCGTTGTGAATGATCTTGGCGTTTGAAGATAAACACTTATAAATAATCATGTCAATAAGAATTATTATTAAGAAGCGATCTATAATTGATTATTAGTTTGAAATATAAATTCGGGGATATAAAAAAAATACAATATGTGAGTGTTGATAACTTTAAATTAATCGATCTAACTACTGATATTTAAACAAATTAAATTATAACACTAATTAGTTTTAATAAAGTGAAAAAGTATTTCTCAATCCTTTCTTCTTTATATTGTATTTTGGGAGAGGAAAAATAAATATTTTCAAAGATACTCATATTGTGTGAATTTCTTCTATCAGTTTAATTTAAATTTTACTATAGTTACTAATACCCCCAAATTTACAAATTGAAACTTATTTTCTGATTTGTGAAACAAATATAGAAATTTGATTAACAATTAGTAAACGTTTAATGTTGAATTTACATTTAATTGAAAACGATTTAAATTATAATTCAAGGCAGTGAATATTGGTGATGATAATTTTCTAAAATAAAAAGTATAAAAAAAAAAATGGTTGATTCTAAGTTGCTTCTTATTTATAATATTTAAACTAATTAAAATGTCAAACATGACATAATTCACATTGCCTTGACCGAATTCTGAGTCAAATCAGAATCAGTATGGATTAAAAAGCCCTTAAATTATATATAAACTACATTTCATAAACATTTACATAATTCTGAAAATATATATTTCACATATTATAATGTATACAATAAAATCTTTCTTTTTAAAATCGAATATATATATTAAATATTATTTAGATTTATTTTTGCTAAGAGAATATTATTTAGATTGAGTATTAATTATTATTATCAATAACAAAATCTTCAAGCTTGTCATGTAGAACTGTTTGATTTGTTTCCTTTTTCTAAAATGTACAATTACAATTTGTTTACAGGATATGCATGCAAAAACCAATTGTCGAAATTATTTTTAAAACAGTGAAACACGTCAAACTCTACCAATCATGTATGCTGAAACATTATAACAAAAATATCTTCGTCTTCAAATCTTTCATTTCTCTCCTACAGAAAGAAATGAAAATCTTCACGAATCTATTAAAAAATTCAACCGACTCAAATTTGAGAATAATAGAATTTAACTATGAGTTATCTTACAAGTTGTGAAAGATAAGCTAACGAATATAGATGGTTTTTTGGAAAAAGTTAATTAAACAAAGCTACTAAAGCTTTAGAATATTATAGATATTACATGTGTAACATTTCATCAAGGCAATCTCACCCCATTTTTGAAAGAAAATAAAAGATTTTTTTTCTTTTGAAAAAGTTCGATTATTTTACATTATATCTTAACTTATTTTATATTTTAAGAAAAACTTAGAAATTGTTTAATCTTCCTAGATCACTTCACATTATAAGATAAGTAAGATGTAAATGTTCTTATATTTTTGTTGAAATTGAGTCTATTAGAATTCATATATGATTTTAAAAGTTTATTCTCACGTCAACTTTAGTATATCTATTTATTTTTGCCTATTTTTATATTTGATTATTGAAAAACTATAATTGCGACGCATTATTTACTTTTACCGGCGTATATAAATCGTCGATAAGTTTATGCTCTTCTTGTTGTGGCGCTCTATAAATGCCATTTTTAGCGTCGGTAATGGTGTTATTTATTATAGTAAAAGTAATTTAAAAATAATAACTGTAAAAGTAAATTAAGAAAATGATTAAAATTTGACAGACATTTGGACTTCAAAATTATAGATTCTTATATAAGAGTTTGATTAATATTTGTGGAATGGCAAAATTCACACCCTAATTTATACTTTGAAATATAAGTTGTTTTTATTGTCATTTAACTAATCAATATGGTTGAAATTATATAACAATTCTATTTACTTATCCATGTTTTCACATAAATTAGAATATATAAAATTATGAATAAATCGGGATATTTGTTATTACGTTTAATTTATTATCCAAATTATAATTAGAAAAACTAAATATTAATTATGTTTTCAAAAATCACAAAAGAATAATGATTCAAAAAATAATATAAATGATTACTTTTATAGTAAAATAAAGTTAAAATAACACTATAATCTAAATAATATTTTAGAAAATATATGAATTATCCTTTTAAATTTATATTTATCAATTATGCGATTAATGGTCAAACAAATTATTTTCTTAGTAGAATTTTAAATTTAAATTGTATTTATATTGAAATATCATTCATTACTGATAATCTCGAAAAAGAAAAAAGAAAAAAAAGTAGTTATAATATCTTTATAAAATTCTAAGAATCCAGAGAGATTCATGATAGAGAAAATATTAATATTTTAATTATCAATAATAATCTAGAATCTAGACCAACCGTTTGCAAAATATAATGGTTACATGGTTGGCCATGGGCTAAGGCCCATTCTCTTTTCTTAGATTTTAAAATAAAAATCATCTTTTAAAATTTGATTCCATAACAGCTAACTAATTTAAGAAAACTAAATTAATTTTGTTAAAATATTATATTTCCAAAAAAATAAACTTGTTTAAGGTATCAAATTTTATTATTTGAAACAAGTTAATAAGAATTCCAATACCATAATCTCCTTATTAAATCAGCCATCTTTCCTCCTCTTGTTTGATTTGGATTCGAATTATTTAAATAATTTGATTATTTAAATAATTAGTAATGATTTTGAGGTGTATATATTTTTAGTAAAATGACTTAAATAATATTAATATATAATGATAAATAAAATATAAGATATTTTAATATTTTAGTTAATTAATTAAATAATATGATATAAGAAAAAAAAAAAAAAGAGGAGTGATATGATATATTTTGATTATGATTTTTTAAATAATTAAAACTAAACAGGCCATTAAAGATTATTTTAATTAAAAACACAAATACTTTAAATATAAAATGATGGTATAATTCTAGGGTTAATTTTTTTTTTAAAAATCTCCTATTTAAATCATGGACCAAATGATGAAGTTCCATAGGTTGTTATTGTTTGTTTAGGATTTAAACTTTTAGAAAAAAAAAATATTAGGTTTAATTGAATTATAACGAATAAATATTATTAAATGGGTTAATATATACATAATTATAAAAAATTACATAGTATTAATTCAACTAAATTTTTTATATTTTTAAAAAAGTCCATGTATATTAATAATGATGAAAATTGTTTGACAACGATAAAAACTTGACAGGAAGAAAAAATAAAAACATAAAAACAAAAAAACGTTACTTAATAAATTATCAAACTCATAAATTTTCGAGAAGAACGATTAACTCATCGACGGACTCTATTGCCTTTCCGAAATAAATCTCAAAAAGCACCATAATAATAGCAATATGAATAATACGCATCGGACGACTACGGTTAGTAAAAGTTTGATAATTTCTCTCCAACCAAATAGTACACCAAAAATAATTGAGATGGTAACACAATTATGTAGGTATGTTATATTAGCCCATCAATCCAAATTTCCCAACAATTACTCAAATACTCGGACATCACTCAATGATCTCAGTGATACTACACAAAAAATTTCAAATACTAGTCACACATCGACAATGCAAAAAAGTGAGTTGTCGATTCAACATTCTCGTGACACATACGACAACGACTAAACATAATACAATTTTTTTTCATTCACATATATCCGTAAAAATCTCATTGTGAATAACGCTTCATCAAAAGAACGAGATATTAGATATAATATTTGACTTCCAAAGTTTCTCCCAACAAAACTTATATGTACTCATCTTAGCCAATAACTTGTAGCAATGATCCACACGAAAACTATTTATGTCTTGTCAACGCATAACGTCTTGTTCAAACAAGGACACTTATTTGTATCATATCAAAAGTAAATTCTATTATGAGAAGAACTCTGCATAATGTTTAATTTTTTTTTATATCTAATTCGGCTAACAAAATCACTCCATCAAGAATTAAACATGTTCTTAGTTGCGTATTTTCTACATATAATAATTGAAACAAACTCATAATAAAACCAACTCTAGATCTGCATTCCATAAATTGGGTTCCATAAAGGGCATAATTTATTTTATTTTGAGCTACAAATAAGAAAAGAAATTATGATGTAAATAATTTATTATTGAGTAGATAAATTATTATTTGTTTTGATGAACATGAGTATATAATTAATTAATTATAGTTGATGAAATTCTCGCAAAAGTGTTATCTGTAGAGAAGGATAAATGAGCTGAAGAGGACCAGATGTTTTCGTTTTGCCAGTCAGTTAGGGCATATATATTCTCTCTCCTCTCACTACTGTAAATTCAATTGTAATTGTAATGGCACTTCGTCTCAGCTTTGTAACATCATTCTCTCCCTTTTCCGATAGCAATATTCACGTCATTTTCTCCAATTTCCATGGCGAATCCTTCAAACCAAGTAGATGTAAAGACTGTAGCCTCTTCATTGTGTCCGCCGCGCATTCAAACGCCAAAATTCTCAAGACTAATCGTCGCTCTAAGTACGGCGTTAACCTCTCCACTTTTTACGACACCGACCAAGGCGAGGAGGAACACGATGAAGATGATGATGATAACTTGACTGCTGAGGTTAGTTCAAAGTTTGTATAATTGTTGATCATTATCATGTTACAGACTATCACAGTTTGCTTCTTGCTATAAATCTAGTTTGATTGATAATTTCAGAATGCTGTATTTGAGTTCTACATGTAAAATTTTGTATAGAAGAAGATTTTCTTTCATATATTTGGATTATGATAGTGCAATTTATAGTTAAATGATAGACCAATGATGACCTGCAAATTCTTGGAGTAAATGCCTCTTAAAATGGAATCTCAATGTGCTTAAATTGTTCTTCTTTTGTATGATGTTCTGTAGCTATACATGTGCATTAATATTTCCCCTTTTTGCAGGATCAGTTTGTGCCAATGAAAGAATATGGCTCCAATAAACAGAAGAGATACAATTTAAAAAATATTACCAAAGGTATGCTCTTAAGTCTTATGCCATGATAAAATCCATAATTCTAACGAGTGATGTTAAACTATTCTTCATGTCTTTACAGTTAACCATGTAGATAGAACATGGGATGCAAGATCTTCAAAACAAGGTAGTTTTGAAATTGATGTATCCGGATCAGTCGAAAGTAATGGTAGGAATTCATTTGGAGGGTCAGGATTTTCCTATGGCTCAAGTAAGATGAGAAATAGCTCCGGTGAAGGTAACAGAGAAAAGGTATTATCATGTCAGAATTAGAAACTACTTCCATGTCAATAATGCAGGTGAGTAAAAAATTTCATGAGACTATTCCCTTTGCAGCTGAAGATGGGAAGCTCTACAAGGACCAGGTTTCCTCGTATGTCAGAAGAATTAGATTTAGATGAGAAATGGTTACCTCTTCTTGATTATCTGGCTACTTTTGGGCTTAAAGAGTCGCACTTTATTAAAATGTACGAGAGGCACATGCCGTCCCTCCAAATAAATGTGGGGTCTGCACAAGAACGATTAGAATATCTGTTGAGCGTGGGTGTTAAGCACAAAGACATCAGAAAGATACTCTTGAGACAGCCTCAGATTCTAGAATACACAGTAGAGAACAATCTGAAATTGCATGTTGCATTTTTGGAGAGTTTGGGCATACCGAATTCTAGATTAGGACAGATAATCACAGTTACTCCATCCTTGTTTTCTTATAGCGTGGAGAATTCGTTAAGACCCACTGTGAAGTACTTGCTTGACGAGGTTGGCATAAACAAGAGCGATCTTGGTAAAGTTGTGCATCTGAGTCCTCAAATCCTGGTTCAGCGGATAGACAATTCGTGGACAATGCGGTACAGTTTTCTGTCAAAGGAATTAGGGGCTTCCAAAGACAGTGTTGTAAAGATGGTCACAAAACATCCACAATTCCTCCATTACAGCATTGAAGATGGACTGTTACCCAGGATTAATTTTCTAAGGAGTATTGGGATGAGTAATTCTGAGATATTGAAAGTGTTGACTAGACTTTCACAGGTAAGCAACTCTTGTTCCACCTACCTTATTATTTTGCATTATTCTCTGAGTAAACAATTGCTCATTCTTTTGATTTCCTGATTAAGTTTGAGTTTGCTTTAAGAGAGATACCCATTTGGTGTTTCTGTATTTGCCTCTGATCACTAAATTTAGTTTTTAAACATTTTTGTATGATGCAAATACAAAAACAACAAGTGTTTCCAAATGCTGCAACAAAATGTAGCCATTATTTGTCAATATTATGATATTTTAGATGATTTTCTTGATGAGGTAACAAAAACTATATGCAGGTTTTCTCACTCTCCCTAGAGGACAATCTGAAACCAAAATACATGTATTTAGTGAATGAACTTGGAAACGAGGTTCAGTCATTGGCTAAATATCCAACTTATCTAAGTTTATCTTTAGACCAGAGAATTCGTCCGCGACACAGGTTTCTAATTGCATTAAAAAAGGCCCCAAAGGGGGCTTTTCCTTTGAGTTCATTGGTTCCATCAGACGAAGGCTTTTGCAAGCAATGGGCTGGCACGACTGTGGATAAATATCTGGCATTTAGACAGAGGTTATTACTCAGGGAGTTTGCACAGAAGTATGAAAAATAGTTTTGGAAGATCTCTTTTTCCCAAACTCAAAACATTTTATTGCTGTTCATCAACCATATCAGTCGGTATGACATTGGCTATGAGCTTGTGTTCCAATTCCAATTGCAGGGTTCTTCTTGCTGATCTTATAGTATAAAGACCCAATAATGACCTAGGACAATGAACAACAACAAATAGAGGAGGCACCTGAATGAGGTAAATCTACCCTTGAAATTGTTTGTACTTTTGTATTAGAAAAGGTTGGATATTATATTAGAATTGATGTTGTGCAGACATATTTTGTTACTTGTAAAATATTGAGACTGATTGCTTTTCTCCTAACCCAACTAACTCATCATCTATTGGAAACATCAACCTAACCTACTTACTTCATCAGAATGTTACTTTTTCAAATAACCCCAAACCCAGATGCTAATAAACCATAAAACAAACAACAACAGCAACAGCGGCCAAAAGAAGCCATGTTTCTTTTCTGGTATAATAATAATGATAATGAAAGTAGAATGAGAACTTAAGTTCTCTTTCTCAGGTACACTTACTTAGACATACAATTAATCAAGCAAAGCAGGGTATATGCTGAAGAAAAGAAGTTCAAATCCAAATCCAAATCTAAATATAAACCCTAAATGACATAATCAGACCAATCAGAAATATGAGAGGTTTGATCCATAGTAAAACTAGGAATCTTATCAAGCTTGATAGGATTCTCCTTCCCTCCAACTAACCTAGCTGGATTCCCAACAGCAGTAGTACTTGGAGGAACTTCCTTCAAAACAACTGAACCAGCTCCAATTTTAGCTCCATCTCCAACTCTAACATTCCCTAAAACACAAGTCCCTGCTCCAATCAAAACCCCATCTCCAATCTTCGGATGTCTATCTCCACTCTTCTTCCCTGTCCCTCCCAAAGTCACATTATGCAGAATCGACACGTTATTACCTATAACCGCAGTCTCTCCAATCACCACTCCGGTCGCATGATCCAGCAATATCCCTCTTCCAATCCTAGCACCTGGATGGATATCAACAGCAAACACCTCTGATATTTTGTTCTGTATAAGAAGGGCTAATACCTTTCTCCCTTGTGACCACAGTCTATGACCAATTCTATGAGCTTCAATTGCTAAGAAACCTTTGAAGTTTAGGAAACAGTGAACGTAACTTATACAAGCTGGGTCCCTTTCTTTAACAGCCCTTAAATCATCTCTCACGGCTCCCATTATTTCTTCGTCGTCGAGTAGGACTTTGAGGAAAACGTCGTAGAGGGTAGCGATTGAAAGGCTTGAATCACAGAATTTGATAGCTAGATGATTTGCTAGAGCTTTTTCTAAGGAAGTGTGAGATAGAATTGAACCGATGTAATAGCTTGAGAGAATTGGTTCCTGGTGAACGTTGTTTTCAGCTTCAAGCCTCATTCTTAGCCAAAGATCCTCCTCCTGTTTGATGGGTTCTTGACAGGAAATCAGATCGGAGAAATTGGGTCGGCAGTATTTGACGTGAGAGTAGAATTGAGATGCGTTGTTGTTATTAGGATTAGGGTCACGAGAAAGTTGGTCCATATCGGTTCTGGAGCAGTGTACACAGACGGCAGCCATTTGTTGATGATGGGTGGAAGAGGGTTTCGATTGTAATGGAAGAGAGAAAACGGTATGGGGAAGATGAGCAAACATGGATAGAGATTTTTGATTGATTATGGAGATGACAGAGGAATGAATGAATGAATTTAACGACGATGAGACGAGGCGTGGCGTAAACGAAGAAGAAGCCGGAATTTTGAAGATTTTCTTTTCAATTGAATCATTATGAAAATAGCCTAACTATTTATCCAGACAAGAACATGGGCAATTTGTTTTACTTTATTATTCATTAAAATATTATTTTAAATCAAACCCTAAGAATGTTTTTCATATACACACTCTATCTCCAAAATGTATTTTTTTTTATTTTATTAATTAATTTTCACGTAACCCCACAAAAATATCTAAATGTATCTAAATGATAATAGTCATTTTAAAAGACCACGTTTTCGATTTCATCTGAAAATGCTTTGTGTTGAAACAGGAATGATGGTGTATATCATGTTATTTCTCCTTAAACCTTGTTTGGTATGAGTTTTTTTTGAAAATCTCATTATGGGCTTGTTCTTATTTGGGTTTTCCAAACCTAACCAAATCAATTGTCACTTCACTCCCCTTCTTATTTTTCAAATCAATCAAGTCATTAACCAAAATACTAAAATACCCTCTATTTTAAATTATAATTATTTATTTTATTTATTTATATCAATATCTTTTAAGTCTTTTTATCAAAAAAACATTATCATTTCCTCAAAATTATCACCAATCATTACCAATAATCATTTTTCTCTCTCTCCAGGTTATTTAAATAACCTGGACCAAACAAGTCCTATAAATCAAACATTATTTCACTTCCCTCCTAACAATCACATCACTCAATTCATTACCTAAAATATTAAATTATTTCTTATTTTAAATTATTATTTTTTTTATTTTTTTATATATATATATATATATATATATATTCTTTAAAACTTTTTATTAAAAAATAATTATTATCTTTTCAAAATCACATTATTTAATTTTTTATTTTTTTATTTTTAAAAAACACTATTTAACAAGACCTTAATTAAAAAATAATAATTAATTTTCAAATAAGGATATAATTAATTAAATATGTTACCAGAATACCAAACTAACTGGGATTTGGTCATTATTATTAATATTTAAATGGTTGTTAATGAAAATATTATTTTAATATGTAACAAACTTTGATAAAGAAAGATATGGATTAGATTAGTTATTTATTTATATTTGATATTAAAAATATTAATATTCACGAGAATGAGAAGGCGTTAATTAACATCCACACGTCACACGCTTTAGATTTCTATCCACACACATAACCTCTCCATGCACACAACACACGCTGACTTATCCACGTTTTAGACTCACACACAAACAACCCATCTTTGTCTGATGTCTGATTATTTTAATATAATTTGAATTATAAATTTAAAATTTTATTTTATAATAAAAGTGTAAATTATTTGATTTTTAATGTTTAAGTTTTATAAAAAAAAATTATATGATATTTTAATTGGTAAATGAATGTATTATGATGAATTAAATTAAATAACAGGTTTAAAAAAAGCTTTATGATTTAAGTGTTATAATGCCCTATATGAAAACCCTATAACTGAATTTGGGTAAAAACTTTTTTTTTAACACCTTATTGGGCATTATTTAAATGAAATAATATTTTAGATTTTTTTAATTATGTATATATTAATAAATTTAATAACATTTTCAGTTTTTAAGTGTTTTCAAACAAATTTAATTTGTGTATTTTTGGTATTTAAAAAATAAAATTTGAATGATGAATTAAAAAATATATTTAAATTATTAAAAAAATATATTTTAATATATTAATTGAAAATTACAGTGATCATGCATTTTCAAAATATATGACTGGTAAATGATTATTTATAAATAATCTAAATAACAAAAAATTAAAAAATTATATATGGCTTAACAATATATTATACATTTCTTAGCTCTATTAAAATTAAAAAATATCCATTTTTAAATGGAAAAAAAAAAACCCACAATTTCAAAGACAAACTTATGCTTTACCAACTTAGCTAAAAGAACTTGTATTTTTTTCAAAAGATATCTAAAGACCCTTCACATATTCATCATTAATTATGTCAAAAATGAAAATTTTTGTTCTCAAATTATAATATATCATTACTGGGCATGAGACTATCTACATAAAAAATGTGATATTGTGCTTATTTTTTAATTTCATAATGTTAGAAGAGCCAAACGAAATAGTTAAAAGATAATTTCCCCTTTTCTAAGACAAATATTATTAATTCAAAGTTATCTACATATATTTCATGTTACAATAGACGAGAGTAAAATCAGTATGATATTATTTTTGTAAAAATAAATTGAATATAAGTTTAACACAATGTCATCATATTGTCATTGTTGTGATATACGATAAACAATTAATTATGTTGATTAACTTATAAGTTTAGAAGTATTAATATTTCAAAGTGGTAAATCTAAATTCAAAGTTCATGTGAGCTATTACTTTGGGTGAATAAATAAAAGATAAATTTGATATAAAAATTTATAACTTAATCTTAATAATATTAATGAGATTATATATAAAGACTAGAAAAAGAAGTCACTTGATACAAATATATATAGTTTTGGTTTTCACCCTCCTTTCCTTTTCCACCAAATTTCCTTTTCCACAAAAAGGTTAATGTGGCTCTTGGTTATTTCAAACCACACACAAACTTAATAAAGTCCTTTTGTTTTTTTTTTTAATATATTTATATGAATAATTTAAAATTATTTTTTCCAAAATGGATTGATATTAGTTTTGAAAAAAATATATTTTTTAAAGATTTAAATTGGATTAATATATAATGATAAAATATATATTTAAAAAAATAAAAAATATTTTAATTAATAAATTATTGATAACCTACTACTATTTTTGTTTGTCTTCTTACCTTCAATTTTTTTTATAATAAATATAATTGATGAAAAAATAAATAAAATAATATTTATAATATTCTGATTTTCTTAAAATCCCAATCAAACAAGGCTAAGTGTATAATCTTCTTTAAAAAATTTTGGCATAGATTCTATTATTATTTTCCCACCAAAACAAAAGTGCTATCACTTTACATTTATTTATTATGACACTTATAATAAAATATTGTTTAATTTTATATACTTAATATATATTATGTAATCTATCTAAAAAAGTAGTTTTTGCATTCAATAAATATATATTAATTAAATTGAGATGCCTACACGCATAAATTTATTATAAATAATTGGGTGTTAGTTAAAACAGAAGTATAGAAGTGTTTAAAATTAAAATTACACTAAAACATTTGAATTTATTATTTGAACAATAGAATAAAAATTTTTAAAAATAAGTTGCATATACATAGGTAAGTAAGAAAGATGAATGAATCCATTCCATTCAAAGTGTTGCCACTTATATCAACACTATTTATTATTTAATTAAAAGATTCTTTTTCTATTTTATTTTATTAACAATAATATTCCAATATGCTTATACAGTTTTTGTTTTTTTCTTGTAGAATATGATTTATTCATGTGGTATCTAATCTATCTTTCAATTAGGACTCGAAAAAACTTTTAAATTTTAAATAAATTTTTTACCCTTTATAGTTCATAATAACTAGTTATTCTTATAAGTCATTTATATATTAGGTATCATCTTCATAGATGCAATGACAAGTATATATATCTTCCTCTGTTGATGACAATCTTATTTTTACTTGTAACTCTATGTTACAAGTAATATATTTTTCTTCTTTTTGCTAAACTTCATTAATATATTCATGTCCATAAGCAAAGAATTATCCATAAATAATTCAATCAGAATAATTCAGAGACAATCCTCTCTGGTTTTTTCTTTTCTTTTTTTTGCTAAGAAATCCCTTCTCAAGTTCATCAGCAACAGTTTTTTAAGGCAAAAAGAAGTCGGTGAGGGGCTTGGGTCGGGGCTAGGTTACTACGACCAGTGTCGAGCAACAACAGGCTGGCCGTAAGAATATCTCCATTGCTCACAAGCGATGCATTTATCCATCTTCACGTTGTTTTCCAAAGTACAAAACTTACAAGTCCACGCTTCTCTTTTCTCCTTCAAATCCTTCGCCTTTTCACTCCCACATACCTTGCATACTGGAGCTAATGGCTGCAACAAGACATAAACAAAC
Source organism: Impatiens glandulifera (assembly GCF_907164915.1). Lineage (NCBI taxonomy): Eukaryota > Viridiplantae > Streptophyta > Magnoliopsida > Ericales > Balsaminaceae > Impatiens > Impatiens glandulifera. Next base: position 47,994,763 of record NC_061866.1, on the reverse strand, counting down.
ACATTTAATAAATTCAGCATTTAACCAAAACACCAAAATATTTCTCCATCACATACTGGATTCAACAAAGTGCAGGTTCCACACTCCCACTTTACAGCTTCCTCAGAGCTCAAGTCAACAAATTCCACACATCGTTTCTTAGACAAATGAGACGAGGAAACATCACTTTGTTCGCAACCCTTTCTTGACAATTCTGCGTGAGAGTTTTGACGGGCAGAAGGTTTTGGCACGGGCTCTGCATAATCTTCTTCTTCGTCTAGGATAGTCTCTGGAAACTCAGAAGCACACCACATATTGTCCTGATACCTTCTTTCTGCAGCCATTGCAGCAGCCTGCATTGGACTAAGTGCAGACATAATCGAGCTATCACCGCCCAATCGCTTTGGCCCAGATGGTAGAACAGAATTCAAACGCGATCTCTTCTCTGCAGCAGCTAAAGCCGTTTTACGAAGTGAAGAAAGAGGCGGTTGACGTGAAAAACCACCCACACGTTTTCCAGGAAGATCAAAACCTTCTCCTGTCCCAATTATTCCTTTACTCATTAACTCCTCACATTCCTTCCACACAATCAAGACAGAAACAAAATATAACTAACAGTTCTAGAAGTAGTGTAAATACGAGAAATGGGGAAAATGAAAACCTTTCTAAGTTCATCCCAGAGACTATAGAAACTGGCGTTGTGAGGGCCATGAGCATTATGACAGAGTTCGTGCAGCATTGTATCCAAAACTTGTTCAAAAGGAATGAAATCCAAATCATTCTTTGCCTTCCTCAATCTCAGTTTTACATGAATCCCAGCACCCACATTCAAGCCTAGAAGAGACGGGTTTTTGGGACTGCAAAATCACATTCCAGACTTTATTATCATGTTAACTTACATTCAGTATCAAACCCACTAAACATGTTAGAATTTACTTTTAATTTTGTCAGTGAACATTAAAGATTATCATCTATCCTTTTTGATATTGTTCTATATATAAGATACATTGAAAACTAAAAATCTGTAATAGGATTCAGTCAGTACCCAACTAATAAGAACATTCATATATGAAAAGAGAATGAGAAAAAAGGAGTACCAGAACTCAGAAAGAAGCTTGACTCTCCATTTGCGTTTACGCATGATGGGTTGGACGCGTTTAGATATTGTGTCGAGGATCTTTAGGGCTTCCTGTTCATCGGGTTTCCTCTTCAGGGCTTTGAACTCCCAGACCTTATGGAGATCGCCCAGGTTCATATTTCAATCGGACCAAGGAAACCCTAGACGACGGAGGCAGCAAGAAGACAGACCACCGGTTTCACGTTGACCGGAGATTCGTCGGAGATAACTGATAATATATCTTCTACTTCTAGGTCTCGAATTGATTGCTCTAGAAATTGAGGCGGCAAGCAATCAGGTAAGTCGATTCGGATTTCGCCGCGAATGCTGATACAAAATTTTTTGAACAAAGAACAAGTCTTTATATTTAATTTCTCTAAATTTATTAATTGAAATATGCAAATCAATTATTTTACTTTTTATAAAATTCAAAATTAATGATATGGAGCAAAATATTTGTAATAAAATGTATCGAATTATATGATACCGTGTGATTAGACTTAACTAATTATAATTTTAAAAAAAATTATCTATATTAATAATTTCATAATTTTTCTTTCTTCTTTTTATTAATAATTTCTTTCATTATTTATTATTTATAAATATATATATATATATCAGAATAATAACATTAAGAATGAATAAGTTAAAAAATAAAATATATATTATATTTGATAAATATATATATAAGAATAATATTATTATTTTAACTCAATTAATTATTTTTCTCATCCAATGAAAATAAAAATTCCAAATAAATTACTAAGTTTTAGAAAATTATTTTTAATATTTAATTATATTATTTTTATCATAAATTATATATTATTTATACTTTATCTAACAAATACAAAATTTTCTATGTAAAACCATTTATATGTTATTATACACTTTTAGCAATATTTAAATATATATATTTTTTATAAATTTATTTTATTTGTACTCTTTAATTAGATGGTATAATTTATTAATATAAAATAATAAATTAATTCAAGTAAATGTTTTTAATTAAATATAATACAATTAACTATTATTTTTAATTTAATATTATTTTTAAAACATACATTTATATATTTTATTAAATTAATTTATTAATTCTTTAAATAAGTCATTTAAAAATTAGATAAATTAATTAATTAATTATTAACTTAATATATATATAATTAAATTAATAGAAGAGAAATTCTAAATAGAGATGAAATAAAATGTAAATTCAGAAGAAAGAGACAAATTATTAATATAAATAAAAAAATAAAATAAATATTTTAAATTATACTTAATTGTCATATTTTAAATCACTTTTGCTATATATATTTTTAGAAAATGATAACTCAAGGAAGAAATCAGTCAAATAAAATCCGAATCAACGTGGCATAATATGTGGGTAAGAGAGATAAATTTTTTAAAATGTCCCGAAACGATCATTTCGGGTTAAATTTTTTTATTTTATTTTTCCGAAATTAACGGTTTTGAGACCCGAAATGAGCCTTTTGGGACCTGAAATTAGCGCTTTCGAGACGTAAAGACAATTTGGCAGGCCACTCCGAATTTGTGGACTTGCTTTCGTTGATTTTTTTTATTGAGTTTATCATTACTCATATTTTTATTTCGCTCCCTATTATTATTTAAAATTTAAATATTATAATCAATAAAACTCGCAAATAACCCAAAATTAGAGAAACTCAAACTATGTTTACTTAAAAATCTGCTATGCCAAGAGTTACAGAAATTAGGGCGATTTGAGCCTCGAGATGAATTCAAATGGATTTTCTCAAGAACATGAAAGTTGTCCAGAACAGTGTTTCATTGAAATCCCTTTATTAGAAAAAGATATTTTCATCTTGTTTCAGAGAAAAACAAACAAACAAATTGTTCCAGAATCTGCTACTGTTTAAGAAAGTAGGGTTATCTTCAAATTGAGCTAAAAAGTGAAACTTAGGGCTCAAAGATTAAATTCATTTGAATCTATTGTGAAAAAGTTGTATGTTTTAAGTTATTGCAATTGAAGTGAAATTGGAGCTCAAATTCAAGTATTTCTAGAACTAGACAGAACCGGAATTCAAATTTTAGCAAATAGGGCAGCAACCTATCTCAGAATGGGGAGTTTCGAGCCTTAAAATGAATTCAAATGAAAAGGCAATAAACACAAAAGTTGTTCATTTTTTTTCTAAATCCTTAATTAATAGAGTTAACATAAACTAAATAATCAGATTTCGGATTAAATCACATTTCAGAGATGAAACCAAATGAGGTTTGATTTCAATTCTTTGCACAAACTAGAAGAACGAAAGCTATTTCTAAGAGGTTATTCATCGTTAAATCTCTTTTCCTACTTTGCAGTTCAAGGCCCTGAGCCAGAATCTGTCATGTTTCAGAAATGACACAATATGAGGTTCATTTTTAATCTATTTGCATAAACATAAAGAACAAAAGTTAATCCAAAGAGGTTACACTACATTTCATCTTTGAATCTCTTATCATGCTTTTCAATCCAATTTGAAGTTAGACCTTAATTTTCAGTTAAAACCATTTCTGAAAATTAAATTTGACATCCCTAAACCATTTCAACTTCAAAACACAATTGAGAACTTCACTTTCCTCAAGCCAAATCATGTCCATTGTTCCTAGGACATGTACAGACAAATTTCAATCAAATCCCAAGTCATTAGTTCATCAAAATAATGAATATTCATTCTATCAAACCATCAATCTAAACACAAATATTTGCACCTTCCTAGTTTAGCTATTTAAAACATATTGCTCAAATCTAGCATGATTTCTTAGCTAAAACATATCAAATAAGATAATAAACAAACTATTGCATCAAAATCACAATTCATTGGATTGAACTCAAAGCCTATTAAAATCTAAGTCATTAAACTAACTGCTCATGCATTTTCAAAAAAAAAAAAAAAAATTCTGATTGTTTTCCAGTTAACACTCACGAATTTCCCTAACATTACCTATTCAATGATCAAGCATATTAGAGCTTATACTCAAGAACATAAGCACATCCTTAACGACACTCTCAATCAAAAACTTCAATCGGCTACTTTAGTATGCAAATAAATTAAACATGACCGTGTAGGATTCACAAATCACTTAATACAACAAGGTTATAAGCAAACACTAGAAATATAAACAATTATGTTAAGAACTAACAAGAGATAGAAACGTAATTGGTGAAAACTCAATGTTTGTATTAAAATCGAATTGATGAGACACAAACACTTTAAAATGCTTTTAATAGATCATAGGAGACTTACTATCTAATTAAGGTCAGAAGACAAAGCTCCATCGACGTTTGAAACAAACACATTATACAGATCGACGACGAAAACTCGTTCTAATATCAGGTGATTGGATCCATTTATGTTCTTATTTTCATTATGTTAATCTTCAAACCATAAACCATGAGGTTTTCTTATCGTTTATTTTCATTGTTCATCTTGTCGATGATGATGTTTGCAGTTGATGATGTTCTAATTCGGTTACGTTTAAGGGAAGATTCATTTGACTCTTGCGAAGCGCCTTCACGTTTCGCGAAGGGTCTTCCCTTAAAAAGGGAAGCCTTTCGCGAAACGAGAAAGTTCTTCCCAAAAAGAGAAGGCGCTTCGCGAGAATCAAATGAATCTTCCCTGAAACGGAACCGAATCAGAGTATCATAAACTGCAAACATCATCATCGACAAAATAAACACCAAGATCAACCATAAGAAAACTTCATGATTCAGTTTTTGAAGATGAAAATAATGAAAATATTAAAAAAATCGATTCAATCACCTTATATTAGAAAAAGAGTTTTCTTCGTCCATATGTATAATGTGTTCGTTTAGGGTTCCGTCGTGCCGTCGCAAGAAGAGAGAAAGAAAATAATGAAATGAAAAAAATTGAGTATTTATATAAAAAAATCCCTGGTATTTTTGTAAAAAAAATAAATTAAAATAGTTACCGGCGTATACAAATAAGACAATCTTAAGGTCATTTCGTCAAATTTCCCTCAAACCTCCCATCTAACTAACCCCAAAACAACTTTGATCGTCTATCCTCCCATCTAAACCCAAAATTAAAGAAATTAGCCCTCGAAAGTTGTCTTGTTTTTTCAAATAAAGTCTTTGACTTCTAATTATTGTTTTGTGTCCTAAAGTCTTGGACGGACCTGCTCTTTGGGTTTTCTCCATTGGGAGGTTGGGCCTGGTGCTTTGGATTGGCCTTAATCTGCAAAATTATAAAAAATAATCAATTGTTTATTATATTTATTTATTATTAATATTATGTCTATTTATTTTATTTATTTAACACATTTATTTAATTTTCCGGATAGTAAAAAATTAGTTACTACGACATCCAATTAAAGAAACATAAAACCGACTCCTTTAACATTTTTGTCATTGGTTATAGTTTTTTTTTTTAAGTTAATTTAATACTTTTCTTTATAAAAATAAAATAAATTATTGCATCATAGTAAAAAAAAATTGGGAAAACATATCATAGTCATTTTAATTATAAAAAAGCTGGATAATATATATAGTGTTCTTAATACATTTTAAGTAAGTTTGAAATTTATTTTTATACATTATTTTATTTAAATTATTAATTATACATTTATTTTAATTATAAATTATTCCTTGTATATTTATTTTGTTTAAATTTATACCATAAATATTTAAAATCTTTAAAATGTAATAAAATTATTAATTTGTACTGAAAATATGTAGACATATCTGATATCTCTTAAATGTTGTATATTTATATTTTATTTTTCAGTCTACTAGGGGCCAGGGCCAAACATTTTACGTTTGTTTTGAGATGAAAATTTTGAACTCCATTCTCAAACACGACTATTCATCTATTATGTTTAATTTTCAGACTAATTACTCATTCGTTTACGTTTGTTTTGAGATGAAAATTTTGAACTCCATTCTCAAACACGACTATTCATCTACTATGTTTAATTTTCAGACTAATTACTCATTCGTTTTCACTACATTTAGATTTGTATGTTTGTATTGTGCCTTCAAAATCATCTCTAAACAATAAAAAATATTAATGTTGAATGAGAGAAAAATGTTTGATAGTTATGTGTTAAAATGTGTATAGTAAGACAAAAATTACGAAATATAAAATATGATAATCCAAATTTAAAAAATATAATATTCTTTTTACGTGGTCGGCAGGATTCAAACCTGCGCGGGCAAAGCCCACATGATTTCTAGTCATGCCCGATAACCACTCCGGCACGACCACATATGAAAAGAATGTTTAGAACGATCTATAAGTTGAATAATAGTCATATAAAATATGTTCATAATTTGATGAATTTCTAACTATAAGTTGAGTAATAGTCTGACTATAGGTTCTTAAGCACTTTTTCTTTTCTAAATGATCTATATTATAAAATGATTAGTGTTTTAAACACGATAAAACTTATAAAACTTATAAAAGTTATTTAAGTTGTCTAGTTCTGCATGAATTTCACTAATTTGTTGAACAACCAAAAGATTGTGTTTTATACAAGCAAATAATATTGGTCCAACGATGAACTTTGATCAATAATTTTTAACCATTATGATCAATTGTCGAATTAATGTTTAACTTATTGTGTTAATCAATAATTGTGGAGACACCCCTATGATTGATAATTGAAGTTGTGTAGAAAAAGTTAATTAGATGAAAACAATAGTATTTTATAAATATTCTCGTTACTTTAGTGAGTGGGACACAAGTGGTTACTTACAATCCTTCAAAATGTTTTTCAAAAAATAATAAAATATTTCAATTATATATTTTAATTAGTGGTTGTTGTTGTTCAGTCATTTCGTTCCACCTCCTAATAATATTTCAAATATTTCAAAATCCAAAGGACAAATTCTGACTGGTCGGTGCGGTGGACCATTATTTGCCATCCTTTTCTTTGCTTTCCTTATGTTTGGTTTGATATTATATATCTCAATTGTTATTTTAAGTTTGAATTTGTGATATTTTTTCTTTAATCAAATGAGGTTTAAATTATCCTAATTTTAATTATTTAAGTCTTTCTCTCGTTAATGAATATTATTTTTCTAACTTCAATTAGTATCAATTCTCTTTCTTTCTAAATTTTTTTTAGGCATACCTTGTGACTTAAACTATTTAAACATCATTTAATTTTATTTATATTCATTAAATTATTCATTTTATTAACTAAAAATTATAATATATTTTATTTTAAATTATTTTATTTATATATATAAATATTATTTAAATCTTTTTTTATTACTTTCTCAAAATTATCATTAATCATTATTTTTATTTCTTCAAATTATTCAAATAACAAATAATTAAGATCCAAATAAACCCATTCATTCGAAACAAACTAGAATTTAAAATTTAAGAGTTTCAAAATTCAATAAAAATAAATATCAAATTAATCTATTTCAAAAAAAATATATTATTATATTAAATTAATGTTTTTTAGTCACTTCAACATTTCGACAAATTAAAACGACTAAATTTAAAGAAAAAAACTATATTATAAATATATTAAATATCATTTATTTAGAAATTGCCAAAATAATTAGAAAAACAAAAATTATTGAAAACTATTTTATTTTGTCTATTAAAAAACATTTGGTAATGACATAATTTAACTTCATAAAAACCAACTAAATTTGAGCTTCAAATAAATATTAAACAATTATAATAAAAAAATAATTATTCCCCAAATTTATCAATAACATTAAACTAATTTCGAGAATTTAAAATGCAGACTTAATTTAATCTCATAAAAACAACCTAAATTTGAGCTTATATTGAACAATTATAATAATAATAAAAAAGTAGCGAGCAAAAGGGATTCATTTGTAATTTGAGACAAGCACAAATTTATTCCAATAACAATAAATTAATTAGATTTTTTTTTTCTTTGGAGAAAGGAAATTATTACTTTTGGCTATCATCAACATCATCATCATCATCATGATCTACTTGTGAAGAAGGCAGAGATTGTTCTTCTCGTTGTTCCGGCGATATGTAGGTTTGAATTTCCTCAGGCGTGTTTGCGACATAATCCAGTAATCCCTCGGCGGCGGCGGAAGAATCGGTGGCGATCGGAGAAGTTTGGCTGAATACGACGACTGCGATTAGAAATAGAGCCGTGGATACGAGCAGAGGCCAGAAATAAGCGATTATATCGACGAAACTAGGAGCGATACAGATCAGAGCCACGATCAAGAGAGATAAAGTCGTTATCACTATGATATGAACTTTGAACTTCATCACCAATCCTGATATATCCACCATTGTTGAGTGCGTGTTACTGTGTGAGAGAGAGAAAGAAAGAAATTGCTGGCTTGATGAATGAGGAATGCAACTTTCCCATTTTTGATTCAATATATTTCAGTTACAGAGAGTCAAATTCCCAAAATACCCTTCTCGCTATTATTATTATTATTTGATTGAAATTAAACAATTATATCTTAATAAAAGGTAAATAATTATTAAATATGTTTGAAAATTAGTATATTAAAATTTTTTGTTTTTGTCAGAAGCATCAAATAGTTAAAAAAGTCTGTCTAGCTACACTGTCTATTTTCTTATTATTTTTGTGGAGTGAGTGGTACAATAGGAAATGTGATAGATCTAGTGTTTTTATTTATTTATTATATGTTTTTTTTCATTGTTTTGGTAATTTATGTGTGAATAAATAAATAAATAAATATATATATATATATATATATATATATATAGGAAAAAAGCTCAATTAGACGTATGTACTTGTACAACTAGCTCATTTAGACGTATGTACTAATAAAAGGTCATTTAAACATATGTACTATCAAAAATTGGCTCATTTAGCCTCTTTTAATAACCATGGTTAACTTTTATTTTTAAATTTATATATTTATTAATTAAATATTAATATATTTTCTCTCTCCTTCTTTTTCATTAATTAAACTAAGTAATTTATTTTATTCTTAATTTTTTTATTATTTTAATATTAATTTCTCTTTTATATTTCATCTTTTATTTTATTAGTTTTTATTTTTTATATTTTTTAAATTCTTATTTTTTTAAAACAATTTAACAACTTATTTATGAATTTTATGTTTTCTATAATTTTTTTTGTGAAGGGTTTTTTCTTATTTAATTTAATATAATAAAAATGAAAAAGAGTTTTTTTCTTATTTAGTTTAATATAAATAAAAATGAAATTAATAATTTTTTATTTAATTTTTATTCACGACTTATATTAGTAGTAAAGAAATTGTTTTGTCTAATACTTGATTATTACTCTTTTGGTGTTTGATGAATGAGTTTTTATTATTATTCAATTCTTAATTATTAATTTATTTTTGTGTTTAAGAATTTTTATTGTTGAAAGAATTTTCATTATATTCAATTATTGGGATCAAATAATTTTAAAATAATTAATAATTAATATGAATATAAAAAAAATATATAAAAAAGAAGAAGAAATATGAAGTTAAAATAATTAACGATGAATGCTCATATATATATATATAAAATAAAATTAAAATAATCAATCATAAATACTCATATAGAAATAATAAAAAATTAGAAATAAAAATAAAAATAGAGGGTTCATTTATTAGTAATAAATGAAATAATAAATGAAAAAGGAAGAGAGAGAAAATATATTAATATTTAATTAATAAATATTTAAATTTAAAAATAAAAGTTAACCATGGTTACTAAAAGAGGCTAAATGAACCAATTTTTGATAGTACGTACGTTTAAATGAACTTTTATTAGTACATACGTCTAAGTGAGCTAGTTGTACAAGTACATACGTCTAAGTGAGCTTTTTTCCATATATATATATACAATTTATTATTACAATCACCACACATAGCCTACTTAATTGAAAATATGCATAGAATGAATGCATTTATTTGAAAATACTGTATTTTTTTATTAAATATGAATTTAAAGAGAGCAAAAAGAAAATGATTGAGAAATTTGAAAATTGTCTAGCTAAGCTTATTATGAAAAAGAAACTTTAAAGTTATAATAGAAACACACAAGAAGAAGAAAAACAAACTTAGAAAGAGTGATGCAACAAAGGAAAGGAAGAAATGTTTTAGTGTGGATTTCGACGCTCAAACTGGGATTCATGGCAGTGGGGATCGAGCCAATCCCTTGTCGAGCCCTTAGACATAGTTGTTGTAACCGGACTAATCTTTTGTGATCCAACAAGTTGACGAATGTTTTCTAACTTGTTCTCGTGCCCGGTTCCACGGATCCTCTCATCTGCCTCCTTCAGCTTCTGTTTGAACCTCTGCTTCCTGCCGGAGGCACTCTGTTCTTGCTGCTGTTGCTGCAGCTTAGAATGCGATGGAGGTGCCCCGTGTGGTCCTAAGTATATCTTTTCTTCCTGAACAATGCAAAACTACAAAACATTAATGTCATTGAACTGATCAATTATGTCATATTTCTCTGCTAAACAAGATTTTCATAACAAATTACCACCTTAGGTGAAGAAGATTTTGTCTCTACTTCAGGAGACTCACTTCTTCTAGGTTCTATATCTTCAATACCCAAGCTTGGAATCACAAATCCATCAGTATCTAACAATTACAACAAGAACCATAATCCATTATCAGTAAATCAGATCTCTTCAATTTCCCAAAATCTGTTCCCTAAAGAAAGAACAAAACTTGCAGGAATTTGTGGCATCATAGATTCAGAATGTAGTAACTTGATCAATCAACATGTTGATTCATTCATTAATTCTACTAAGAAACATGTTTGATTTGAAGGAATGTTTTCAACAACAACACCCATCTAATAATAGTATACAATATAACAACTTTAATTCACTGGTATATCAACATCATCATTGACATAGTTAACATAAAACATCACTAAGAACAATCAGGGAGGAGTTTGCTTTGAAGAATCATCTATACATTTAAAAGCAAAAGGAATTGATGGATGGATGAATTATCAAACGCATAATAAAACCCAGTGTTGAATGAAATCGATTGGTTAGAAATTACAGTGGGTTAAGTAAGAGAAGAAGGAATATATGACTGACCCCATTCATCATCATCTTCGATTGGAGGAGTTACGCGAACATGAGACGGATCCATCGGTTGCAGATGATCATGGATTTTGAGTTACTAAAGAAGAAGGTCGCTGCACAAGTCTTGTAATCCCCCAGAAGCGACCCAGAAGCTTCGCTTCGCTTGGCCTGCTGAAGAAGATGAAACGATGGAAGTTGTAAAAGAGAAATCGCGTGTTTAATAGAAAGAAGTGAAAGACGAATATATCGAGTGGATGTATAAAACGAATCGATTCTGAAATGTTAACAGCCACCGAAAAGGATGATGATGAACCCTAATGTTAGAAGGGATGGGAAGGAAGTGATTACTTGTTCGAAAACAATTGGCAAAAGAAAATTTATTAATGTAAATTACTAAATTGCCCAACAATATAATATTTTATCATTTTCCATTTAAACATTTTTCTATAAGTTTTATGTATATATATTTATCAAAATTATTACAAAAATATTTGTCATATTTTCTAGATAATTACATTTTGAAAAAACGTTTACATAATTGAAACTCATAATAATTTTATTTTATATTATACAAAAATATATACTTGACATTATAGTTTCATTTTAACCATTTATTTATTGGTTAATTTTGTGATTTACTTTCCATATAATTTTATTTTATATTTTTAAAACATTAAATGAAAATATAAATATTATAGTTAATTCTAAGGGAGTAAAAAAAATTAATACTTTTCTTGTCATGTTTTATGTTGATGTGTGCATTATTATATCTATATGGATTTTTTTTTTATCAAGTTTGTTTAATCTAAATAATATTTACCATGAGAGTCATTTGGTGACTAATCAGAGTTATTTTTTTGACATTATTTATCAATTAGTAGATTGATTTATTTGGGTTACTCTTTTTTTCATTATTTATTATTGAACTCAAATATTTTTTTTAATAACATTAAATAAATTGTGTGCTTTTTGGATTTTTTTATTAATTTTTTTTTCAAGTTTGTGCCTACTATTTAACATTTAAATTCTTATTTTGTTTTTATATTATTTGTAAATTAATTTTTTATATTTAAATTTTGATTGAGTTAACAAAAAATTAAATTCTCTTAAAACAACAAAAAAAAAACATTAAATGATATATTTATCTTTTATTAATAAATTATATTACTAGATTTTACAAAAATTCATATAAATGGGTTTCAAAAAATTCATCCACAAAATAAAAAATATTGACATAAAAATAAAATAATAAAAATAGATTTATGTAAAAACTTTTTTCAAACTTAACAAAACAAATGCTAATGCTCTCTGTTTGACTATTTCACTGATTTATTTTAATTTATTTTAATTTTTTACAATATTTTATTTGGATATTAATTTAGATAAAGTAATATTTTAAAATATTATTTATTTATATATATTATAGAAATTTAATAACATTTGTTGCATTATATATAATTAAAAATAAATTAAATAAGCTACTAAATAATTATGAAAATAATATTATTTTTTGGATTTGGCATCTTAATAACAAAATTCAAATAGTAGTCGACTCATAATTATGAAGAATATATTTATGCATCTCTTGGACAGGCTCTAATAAGCCAGCAGAGCCGAGGGATAAGCGGAACTCGTTTATTATATATTTTTATGATATTTAATTAAAAATTATTGTTTTTAACATACAATATGTAATAGTGGTGGATAGATGAAAATAGTAATTTTTATTTAATTATGAATTTAATTAAAAAAATTTAACTATAATTAGGGCACCAAAAATATTTATTGGGCAGCCCAATTTTGGCACGAAGCACACACAACATCTTATATTTTTTGTCCCTCCTATAATTTATTCCAAAAGTAATAAATATTCATACTCTTAGTAACATAGTCAAACACTATAATCATCATTATACATGTATTTAAGTGACTCAGAGTACACATTAACTAATTTTTGTATCTTAAAGGGATTCACACAAAATATGTTGTCAAAATCTAATTGACGACCCAATTCCAATCTTGAACTAAAAAAAATAAAAAATTCTTTCATAGAACTATAATTATTAAAAAAATTGATAAAAGTAAATACATATTAAATTAGAAAATCGAAGTCTATATTAACCATACAAATGATTATTTTTCATGAACCAAAAACGCGAAGGAATGAATGTTCATATGGTGCAATAAGAAATCGAAGAGACCGACACCAACATTATATTACACGTAAATTCATATATGTGTTTATGATTCTATTTTTATTTTTAATTTAGAAAATTAACCTACATTTATCATAAATTTTAATTTAACCCATCATTAAGCTAAAAAAAAAAATTAGATAAATGGTGTTGTGATAAATACAATCAAGTATTTTTCATAATATCAAAATCCACTTGTCCATACTTGCAACGGCTAGATGTGTTCCCGTGACCTCAACAGGTTCCGTTGCTATCAATCCCCCAACGGTCATGTTCTTTTTCAAAAGTAAAAATCTTATATTATTATTATTATTGCAATGTTTCCGTTAGTTGTACTGTATATAAGTATATCTTCTCATATTCACCGGACACCCAACAAAACAATCAACGTTTTCACTCTTCATAATCCAATTCAGACCAAATTTATTATTACAATTTTGCCCTTGATAGCAAAAATGTATACATCATTCAAATTCCAAACCACCTTACTCATTTTCTCCCTCTTACTCGCCGCCTCCACGGCTCAGCCCATCGCCGCCCCTTCTCCGGCGGTGACAATTTCTCCGGCAAAGCCACCATCTCATTTGCCCCCAACCACCACACCTTCTCCATCCTCTGTTCCACCCATCACTGCTCCGGTGACGCCTCCGGTTATTTCTCCGACGCCTTCTACTTCTACTCCGGTTAGTTCTCCGACGCCTTCTGTTACACCTCCGGTAACTGCTCCGTCAGCTGTCAGCCCAACGGCTAGTGCCCCTACTAATATTTCCCCAATTCCGAGTATACCCTCGACACCGGCTGAATCACCAGAGACGTCTTCTTCTTCAAATCCACCAAGTCCGATACAAGCGAGTTCTTCACCGGAAACCGCCCAGAGTCCAGTCGGAGATGAATCGGGTTCAAGCAGCACATATGCGGGTCGGGTTATTTTTAGTGGTTTGGCTATTTCGACTGTTTTATTAATCCTTTGAAAATAAATTTTACCCTTAATATTATCACCTCATTGAATAATATTCACCGCTTATTTAATTTTATTTAATTGGTATATGTATTAAAATTATTTGTCTTTAATTTACCGTTCATTTGTGCACCATTTTTTTTACTAACTAACTTTGCTTTTTGCATGCACTTTTTATCTATATATATTTTAATTTAATCATATCTTAAGAACATTAATTTCTCATGTAACAATATTATAAGTTAAATTGGAATGGAGGTAATGATTGGAATCTAGTTTCTAATATTAAAAAAATCTGACAAAACAATGTAATTATCCTTAATTTTATACATAAATTTGGTTATTTAAAAATAATATTAATAATGAGATGAAGGGATTTTTTTTTATAAATATAACAATCAAGGAGACTTGGATAATTTGAGTTTTAGTTATTATTTATCTTTATTCAATAAGAAAAATTATTTAAAACTTTATTAAAATTGAAAATCAGGAGATTGGATCATTTGAGTTTTAGTTATTAATTAAAAAAAATATTTGAATTTGCTATTTTGTTGATATATTTGAAATATTTCAATTAGTTAAATAAATTTATTTGAAATTGTTATTTGGTTGATATTTGAAATATTGTAATTACTTATTCTAAAGTGATAAAATATTTATTAAAATCATTTTAAAATTATAAATTTACAAAATATATAGTATAAACTGATTTAATTTTTTTTGAATAAAATTTAGTCAACAACCTTTATATTTTGGAATATCAGTTTTGATAATATATTTAATGATTACCTAATAAAGCATTAGTTATTAAATTCAAATTAGTCCATTTCAGAATCTTTTCTGAAAGGATTTGTAACTGTAAAAAGAAAGAAAATATTAATTAGAAAATTACACCAAAATTACAGTTTTGTTATTCTATATATTTTTATGGTCAAATAAAAAATAAATATATTTTATTTGATCACTAATTAAAATTAAAATTAGTTTTAAAAGCATGGTGAAGACTTTGACTGGTATATTTTTTTTTTTTTCCTATGAATGAATACTTTCCTAACAAACCAACCACCTTAACAAATTACCAAAACACCAAAAGAGAGAAAACTTTACTTTATATGGCAAGTAAGGGTATTTTAGTAATATGAAACGAATAGCTTCACTGTCCGTTATATATGGAAACAATCACAAGGAAGAAGAAGATCAGAAGAAGATCAGAAAATGCAGCAGCTCCGACTTTCATTCGCCGGCGCCGGAGCTTCAGTCCTCTCTATCATCTTCTTCCTTGCATTCGTCTCCACGACGGAGGCGCATAACATCACGCGTATACTCGCCAAGTTTCCAGACTTCTCTGCGTTCAATCATTACCTCACTCTTACGCATCTGGCCGCCGAGATCAACAGTCGCCGGACAATAACCGTTTTGGCAGTCAGCAATGAAGGAATGGAGGATCTATTATCAAAGCACCTACAGATCTCCTTCATTAAGAATGTTCTTTCGTTTCATGTGCTCCTCGATTACTTCGACGCGAGGAAACTTCATCAGATCACCGGCGGAACTGCTCTAGCTGCTACAGTTTTTCAAGCTTCAGGCAATGCTCCTGGATCCTCTGGATTCGTCAAGATTACTGATCTCAGAAGAGGTATTTACTAGTTTACTCGCAGTTTACATTGAATTACTCCATTTTCCATGCACTATTGCTGAGCCTGTGTATAGAACTAGATCTAGGTTTCATGAACGGCGGTTACTACTTACAAGTTCGTTAGATTGTAGAATATTTTTCTCAAATTCTTCATGATTGATTTTGTTTTGTGACGCCTTAACCAGGCAGAGTCGGATTTGGCGCGCAGGATACCGGAGGGATTATCGACGCCGTGTTTATCAAATCCTTAGAAGAGATCGCTTTCAACATCTCCGTCATCCAAATTAGTAAGATCCTGCCGCTAACAACGGCGGAGGTACCTTCACCGCCTCCAAGTCCGATAAACATTACTTCACTGATGTCTGCTCATGGCTGTAAGGAATTTGCCGAGACTTTACTTTCGTCTGCTGCAGAGAAAGCATACGAAGACAATCTAGATGGAGGAGTTACGATATTTTGCCCCGGCGACGATGTTTTCAACAAATTTATACCAATATACAAGAATTTATCCGCCGACGAACAGCAATCTCTACTCGAATATCACGGAATTCCTCTTTATGAATCTCTATCGACTTTGAGATCCACCAATGGTGTGATGAACACGCTTGCTACAGATGGAGTAGACAAGTATGGAATTGTGGTGCAAAATGATGGTGAAGATGTAACGCTGAAAACGAATGTTGTTACGGCGAGGATTACGGGAACGATAATTGAAAAACAGTCATCGGTAGGGATTTTCATGATCGATAAAGTTCTTTTACCGATGGAGATCTTCAATGCTACTACTACTATTTCATCGCCAGCTCCTTCTCCAGGACCAGATGATGACGTTGAGAAGCCAAAATCACCGCCGCCGAAGGGAAAGCGACCAAAGCATTTGTCGCCGCCGGCGCCTGATTCTGATTCTGATTCTCCGGCGTTATCTCCTGACGACGATGCGGCGGATCAGACGGATGATACTAATAGTGGCGCCGCCGGTAACGGATTATCTGCCGGAGTTCCATTGTGTATGTTGTGGGTATTTTTACTACTGTAACTTCTTTCTTTGTGGTTTTTTCTTCTCTTTTTACTCTTGTAGAAAGTAAAAAGAAACTTGAATATTGGTTGGTCCATATGGTAATATTAGATAGATATGTCTTTGCTTTTACTTTTTACTTTTTTATTTATTTATTTAGTTTATAATGTCATTTTCTCTAGAGAATAATTAACCATTTAACTTAGAATTTTATAATGATATGGTATTATTTATCATACAAATATTTTTAAAAAATTAACTTTTGTACCTTAACGTAAGAAGAAAATGTGAAGTAAGACATAAAAAAACAATTAAGCTCATTTGTGCATATTTTTCAAATTTTTATTGATACAATTTTTATTTTTTTTGGTATCGATTCAATTCACATTTGGAATATTTGTAAACTCTTCAAAAAGTTTTATTTCTTTGGCTCCTCTAATGGTTTTTAAAAAAGGTGCCTCGTTTTATTTTCATCATTCAGATTTGAGTTGGTGTTATTTTCAACATCGATCTTGTTTAGTTTAATAGGATTTTTTCATCCCGAATTTTTATAATACGAATAATATTCATAGCGGTTGGAAGGCTATTTGCTGCTCATTGCTGCTCATATCCTCCAATTATTTTAATGATTATTTATCGAGTTCGTTCTTAACAAATCTAAAATAAATAGTCAGTTATCATTTTACATAACATTTTCAGTGTCCAATACATTTTGATTGTTTTATTTAGTTTGCTTTACTTCATCACTTATTACTACATATATTTAGAAAAAATTATAAGATTGTTCAATATTCTTCATTAAAATTTTAATTATTATAAATATAT
The DNA here is from genome assembly GCF_907164915.1 of Impatiens glandulifera. Classification (NCBI taxonomy): domain Eukaryota; kingdom Viridiplantae; phylum Streptophyta; class Magnoliopsida; order Ericales; family Balsaminaceae; genus Impatiens; species Impatiens glandulifera. Next base: position 47,977,015 of record NC_061866.1, on the reverse strand, counting down.
CATATTATTCAACATATATTTTTATTTAACTGACATTATTTTGCATATTTGATATGTAAATGTTTAAAAATTGATTTCTTTTAAAAAAAATTATTTGTAAACAAAACTAATAAAATATTTAATTGAATAAAAACAATTACAAAAACATTAACAAAATAACAATAACTAAAAAAAATTAAAAGTAATTATAATAGTCAAACAATAAAAATGATTTTTATTGATATGCATATTAAAAAAAAACATATATATAATAATATATATTTTTTTAAATATCTAACAAGGGAAGGTAATAAAAAAAGAGTTAAATGTTAATTAAAAACAAATTTTATTTCAGATAATGACAAGAAGATAGGTGAAGTTAAGTTGATGATGCAGGGAGGGCTAGTGTATCCACATAAATGTAGCTTATTTCATCACCCAAACCTGATTTTATTGGCTTTGGAGTAAAACCCACATAATTTCCATTCTTCTTAGCTAAGCACAGTTCATACACAGACTTGAACAAAACATTTTTCTGAACAAATGGTTGTGCCGCAAATTCCTCCAAAGGCATCCACTGTCAACAGAAAAACAATGACATAAATATTGACTATATTCAAATTGAGATAGCAAACAAGGGTATCTTCTAGTTCGATTCTCCCTAAGTTGAATTGAGAGTCACGAGACTCATGACTGTGGGGTGGAGCTCGTGCTAGTTTTCTAAGATATGAAAACACGTATAATTACCTGGACTGCCTCAATTTCAAGTTCTTGCTTCTGAAGTTTGAATGACAGAGGCCTCAACATGCACAAGAAGAATATATCTGACTTCCCAAAGAAACAATTATGAGTTTCCCTGTTGAATAAATATTGTATACCATAAATTATTTGAAATGTAAAAGCTTCTGATTTTTATATGGAGAAAAAATGCCTAAAGGTTGGGACTTGGTAGGATTTTCTAAACTGGCAAATCTTATTATAGACAATTTTGTTAACCCAATGCCCCAAAATGCACAAATAACTCACCTCAAACCTACTACATCCACAAAATCCGCATCAATCTGAATAAAATTTGAAATTAATTCTTATAAAAAGTTAAGTTTAGGGGGGCACAAATAAGATTAGTAAGTAATGTACCCCTGTTTCCTCCTTTACTTCTCTTATTGCTGCACGAAAAATATCTTCTCCCTGTTGATTAAGTCTATAAGTGAATGGTTAATCTTATAAAAATAACATATTTCATTGTTAAAATTGTTTTATACCTGATCCACCACTCCTGTAGGTATCTTCCAGATACCTGTACCTTTGAGTCTGCCATTTTTTTCCTGAACTACAAGTAACTGCCCCCGAAAAAAAAATAACAGATTAAAGAATGATGCAAACACATCAAGATCATATTAATATATGCCTTTGAAAAAGTCTTTGGACAACCATTCTTAAATGTGAAATCTTACTTAAAGAATATGTCACAGTTTGAGCAGATTACCTCTCCAATGTCATTCAAAATAATTGCACCAATACCAATTCTATGGGAAGCATTGGCAGGGATGGTATCAGCTGTCTTAGGAATCCAATGGACAAGCATTATATAATGAGGTTCTGCATGGTGGTACCGAAATCCTTCCTGTCCAAAACATATTGACATAAGGCAAAGGAATTCGCCTATTGACATGGTACAATGCTAAGAAAGTTTACATTTACTGCGGTTTCAAGAAGGTTTACAAGCTCGATTGGTAATTTGATCCAAACACCCTTCTTGCCCTGAAATGTTTGGATCTATTTAATTACAGTAAATTGAAGTTGACTTCTGTTAATAATGTTTTAAACTACAAAAATCATGTTTATTATTAACAAATATTTGTACCCACTTCCTGCAATTAAATAAGTAATTCTCAATTCATGTTTAATGAAGAACATGGAGAAAATACCAGAATCTTCCATTTGAATAGTGAAGCTCTAAGTAAAAGAAAGAATCTTTCAGAATTCATGGTCTCATTCATCTCCACTATGACACCTCCGTAAGCATCTTCCACAGCAGGAAGAAGAAGTTGATCATCATGAAAGTCACTTTCAGTACCCACTTGGTCAATCAAACTGTTCATGCATGTAGTTGATACAGGAGCTTGTTTTAATCCCTAGGTAATTGAACAAAGAGGAGAAGAAAATTGTAATCAACAAAGAGTTAATCAATTGAAATATTGAAATCCGCAGCTTATTCTAGGATTAGGAAACTAACCCTAACTTAGGATCCCTCGTATCAGATTCCCAAGCTCCGCAGCACTCTGGATCGTAATTTGTTGTTTTTGCTAAGAAAATTGGGAATTAATTACATGATAGGATGGATGCAGCTCTAGCACATCCACATTATTTACAGATAAATCTGAAGAAGGAAGAAATCAATTTCACATCAAAGAAGACGGAGTTATGTTGACCAAAAGTCTACGCTCTTTGACCAAAAGTCTACGCTCTTTTATATTATTAATCTTAATTTTGTTTTACGATGATTCAATTATATATATATATATATATATATATATATATATATATATATATATATATATATATATATATATATATATATATATATATATATATATATATATATATATATATATATATATATATATATATATATATATATATATATGGAAATTTGAGGAAATGACCCCAAAATAAGGCCTAATAGCCGATGGTGCGGGGGAATAATTTTTATAGCGCTGGTGACCCCCAAACATTTTTCTGCCGAAAATACCCCCGTTGCGTCACGCACCCTCCCGTTGCGTGACGCACCTGAGGGCATTGTGAAAAGTCCACAATGCCCTTACTATATAATAAAAAAATATCAGTTCTTTTCATTCTTTCTTTCTTCTTCTCTTTCTTCACTTCCCTTCTCCTCCTTCTCTCTAAAAAACCCAACCACCGACCGACGAAGACGACGGCGGAATCCTCTCTTCCTTCACCATGTCTCTTTCTGCTGCTACAGGTATTCTTCTCCTTCTTCATTTATCTCTTGGATTGCTTTGTTTGTTAGGGTGTAGTGATTAGGGAATGAATAGGTGAAATGCCACCGTCGCGGCGGAAACTGGGTGCGTAACGCAGTTGCGTCACGTAGTTGCGTAACGCAGTTGCGTCACGTAGTTGCGTTACGCAGATGCGTAACGCACCCCAGACCATTTATAACTATTACTTGCATTTCATTGTTACGGTGTCTCTCGATTGATACTATAATTTTTTCAATTGCAGCTGAAGTATTTGCTGACGTATTTGTTGTGTACAATGGAGAGTGGCAAATTGCAGCCAATGGTACCAGGTCTTTCTCTGCACAATCATGCAAAACCATGGATATACCTCAATGTACTACATTTGCTCAATTAGTTGATACAATCTATGAGACGATTAACGTGCAAAAGTCTGCATATGATTTAGTGATTAAAGTCATGTATGATCCTTCTGCAAAACTTCCCCCTGTTGTTATTGAGGGAGATAAAGATGTGGGCATGTATTTATCACGGTTGATATCGGGTCGAAGTTCGTCATCTTCGTCACCACTTTGTGTCTCATTAGTAGAGAAGTACCCAAGTCAAGATACTACACTACCAATCATTACTCAAAAAAGTATACCCGGCGTTGTTTCTCGAGTTGTTTCTCAACAGATTTTATTTGAAAGTGATAATGAAGGAGGAGGAGAAGAAGATGAACGGGCTCATCATGAACTGATTAATCATGAATGCGTTATTGACTTTAATTATGAACGGGTTAGTGATTTCCAAGCTACTACTAGTCCTGCATCAGCAGTTGCACGCACGCCGCACCGGTCAATACCTACACCAATGGGTACACCATCTAGTGCAAGAGCAATGGGTACACCATCTAGTGCAAGAGCGTCAATGGGTACACCATCTAGTGCAAGAGCGTCAATGGGTACACCATCTAGTGCAAGAGCGTCAATGGGTACACCATCTAGTGCAAGAGCGTCAATGGGTACACCATCGACAGACCCTACAGACGTATCACCGACAGACCCTTCATTTGCATTGACGTTAACTAGTGAAACCGTATTGGAAGTCGGTACGTTATTTGATACTAAAAAAGAACTTCAACTGACGCTATATAAATATGCGATGACTTATCATTTTGAATTCAAAGTGAAAAAGTCTCGAAAACATCTTTGGTATGTGAAATGTATGGATGAGACATGCAAGTGGAGCTTACGTGCTGTGAAAGGTAAGTTTTCCGAGATGTTTGAGATTCGGAAATTCAATCGACAACACTCATGCTCAGTTTTGTCGAGGCCGGAAAAAAAAATGCAAACACCGGCATGGGTTATTGGGCAGTGCATGAAGGGTAAGTACATGGACCATCACCATAACCACTTGCCTAAAAAAATAATTGAAGACATGCAGTCAGAATGAGCCATCATCATCTCAACTGTACGAGCCCTCATCTCAGCTCTACGAGCCATCATCTCAATCTTACGAGCCATTAGCTTAGAATGAACTTGTTAGTGTTGTGTTGTGGTGTTAATGTTGTTTTTGTAGACTTATTACCAAATGTCTTGTGTGGAGGTGTTAATGTTGTTTTTGCATCAAGGATTCAGTAAAGTGTATTGTATTGTTAATGGTGTTAATGTTGTTTTCTGGTATTTTCTGGTGTTTTTGTAGTTTTCTGGTGAATGTAATACAGGGACAGGGTTTTTGTACCAAGTGTTTTTCTAGACGCAGCTGCTTGACGAAACTGCTTGACGCAGCTGCTTGACGAAACTGCTTGACGCAGCTGCTTGACGAAACTGCTTGACGCAGCTGCTTGACGCAGCTGGTTGACGAAACATGGTTTACATTAGTGCAGAACCTATTACATTAGACATGATTTATTTAACTGTGTACTTCAGGCATTTAATTAATTACAATAACATATATATCATAAACAACATTTTATATCATTAAATCAACCATATTACAAAGGTTTGAGATTAACATTACAAAAATTTGATACAGTACAGTACAAAAGTTTCATAAATAACCTATGGATCTACAATTCCATTAAATAACCTCACTGCCCACTTTTCTCTCCAAGCTTTCATCTCATTTGAGGTCACTTCTTCTAGATTCAGACCTGCAGTCAAGTACTCAATATACATTAGTACAAATACACCACAATCTCCACTCTTAGTTGCTTTGGGAACTTCTGACTCTGGACGTCTTGTGTATGGCAAAACGGAATCAGGGTTGAGCAGGGGAAATCTTTGTTTATCTTCAAGAGGCAATGCCTTGTCAAATATAACCGGAATAATTTGGCACATCGGTAGCACAAACTCATCAAGATTAACATAACATACAGGATCGCAGTCATATACGTCTACGCGCCATTGCTGTAGACGGACAACACAAAGTATCCAGTGGACGTCTTTGATGTTCAAAGGAATATATATATCATCGCATACTTTCCAACTATTCCTATAGTTGCTTTCATCGCCCAAGAAGTATTCGAAAAAGTTTTCAATGTCAAACTCAATACGACTTTTGTTAAACGCAGCGTACTCAATACGACGTCAAGCAGCTGCGTCAAGCAAGCAGCTGCGTCAAGCAAGCAGCTGCGTCAAGCAGCCGCGTCAAAGACATAAAGTAGTAAAAAACAGAAAGCTCTAACAGAATTACCTAGTTGGTGACATGGCTGGCGAACTGGTTGCTTAAACTGAGAATCATTTTTTCAAACCTCGTAAAGTAGTTTTGTTGATTCAATTTGATGTCTCTTATGTCTCTCTTGATTTCTTCGACATCTTTCTTTATCTCTTCGACATCCTTCCTTATCTCTTCGACATCCTTTATCTGAACATGAGATGCTGGTGCAGGTTCACGTGGAGGTGATGATGGAGGTGTTGAAGTTGCGGATGGGGGACTCATGTTACGCAGGCTACGACGCTTGATGGCTGCTTTGCTGGGGGGGATATATCATCATATTCAACATTCCTCTTCCTCTTGGAAGGTTGGACAGTAGTAGGTTCTTCATCAACATCTTCATCATCATCATCTTCAGCAACATCTTCATCAGCCTTTCTCTTTTTTCCCCCATCAGTAACTCCCTCAAACAAATCATCGTATGAATTGTTAATGTGTTCAAAATCCTCCCCACTGTACAAACTCGTCTCCTCGGAGGACTCTTGCATCTTAGAAAACACAGCGCTGTTAAAGGCAGATTGCATCTCCTGAAATGTATTCTTCCTTTTCGATTGATACAACAGTATCCTTGGGCGAAAAGGGCCATCAACGTCTTTCCTTGTGGCGAATTTAGGGACCAAGTTTTGAATGATCTCATAGCTCCACACTTGTAGTGCTAGTACAAACCCATACACGTTATAAGCAAAAGAATTAGTAACTCCACTCCCTTTCCTGGACATATATACGGACCTGTGGTGTTTCATGTCCTGGTCAAGACCCCTCATGGTGAATCTAAAGGACACCTTCCCCCATGGAAATCGGAGGAAATCTTCAACATCTTCAACCATATGGATGATTTTGAGATTTAAAAGCCGTTTTGGGTCATATGAGAAGAGGTACTGGTTAATCAAGCAGATCAACCCGATCTTCCATGCGTCTTCCTTATCGGTGCATTTCATGAAAATAGATTCCAAATCCATCATTCGAATTGACGTATTCCTTTTGAAATATTTTATCAGCAAGGGTGGACAACCTCGGCATTCATCTTTGTATTCAGGCAATCTGTCGAAGTTGAGGCCTGTAATCAATGCGTACTCTTTCAGACCAAAAGTATATTCCTCCCCATTAAAGTTGAAAATCATCCTATTCAAATTGGCCTTCACCTTCCGAACCAGCAACTGATGTAAAATGGTCCCTGAGAACAACAAGTCTGGAACTCCTCTCAATAAATACTGAAATTGAGAATTTAGAGCCCTCTCCATAAGACCCAGCGCTTCAAACCTATCAGATACTTTTTTCAAGGCTAGGACAGATTTCAATGAAATCCTACCAGGAAAATCATGAACCGTGAAGTCTGCCATCTACAAAAGGGAAAAGAAAAACAACAATGTTTGTGAAAACATTTCACAACAAATATAAACAAACGAGAAGAAAAGCAACCGTCAAAATAGCTAGAAACAACTGTCAGATGCGTCAAGCAGCTGCTTGACGCAGCTGCTTGACGCAACCCAACCCATAAACCGTGCATGAACCATTTGAAATCAAGAAGCATCCTACCCTAATTCCTAACATAAAACATGCATGAACCGTTTGAAAGCAGGAAGCAACCTACCCTAAAACCCTAACATAAAACATGCATGAACTTTTTGAAAGCAAGAAGCAACCCTAAAAACATAACATAAAACATGCATGAAGCATTTGCAAGCATGTAGCAACCCTAAACCCTAACATAAACCATGAATGAACCATTTGCAAACAAGAAGCAACCAACCCTAAAACCTAACATGAACATAAACAAACATAACTAAAACTAACCTCATGAAGTCAATGAATGAACGGGAAGATGAAGACGAAGACGAGCAGGAAGAGACGTCGAGGCAGGTGCGTCGTCGAGGCAGGTGCGTCGTCGGGTGCGAGAGAGAGAGAGAGAGCATGAATAGTGGTCGAGGCTTATTTGGGTTTTTATATAAAATAAAAATAAATGTGACGCATCGTCTCCTACTTGACGCATCCGAGTTGACGCATCGGAGTTGACGCATCCGAGTTGACGCATCGGAGTTGACGCATCCGAGTTGACGCATCCTACTTGACGCATCCGAGTTGACGCATCCATCTTGACGCATCCGACTTGACGCATCCGAGTTGACGCATCCATCTTGACGCATCCGAGTTGACGCATCCATGTTGACGCATCCATGTTGACGCATCCATCTTGACGCATCCATCTTGACGCATCCATCTTGACGCATCCATCTTGACGCATCCTACCAAACAAACAATCTGCATTCAACGAATCAGCGAATCAATGAGGAACGTTCTGTAAAGGAAATATACACGAACTGAATAGGAAATCGAAACAAACAATAACGAAATAAACACAAAATATAGTGGAATGGCCGAATGAAATGTCAATTTGTTCGAAATCCTCAGCGCTGTGCAAACTCGTCTCCATTGGATGTTCTTCGAAGCTATAGGCCGTTGAATATGGTGCCATGGTCGACGGTGCCTCTTCGATTCGTTCTTCATCGCTGAAAAAGAAGAGAAAATCTTCTCCGCCACCATTAGGGTTTCACGGCGGAGAAGACGGGAAGAAAGGGGCTGGATGAGAGAGAAACTGAAACGAAAATGAAAAAAAATTAAGCCTTTATAGGGTTCAGGGTGCGTCACGCACCTGGAGGGTGCGTGGCGCATGGGTAAAATGGTCATTAAAAAATTTGGGGGTCACCAGCGCTATAAAAATTAGTGGGCCGCACCATCGGCTATTTGGCCCTATTTTGGGGTCATTTCCTCAAATTTCCCTATATATATATATATATATATATAATAATAATAACAATTAATTAAAAAATTATTTCTTTGTTTGTGGGTGTAGAGATTGACAAAATTAAACCCGTCTATAAACTTGAAATGGTTCATTATATTTTTTTTAAAACATAAATATATAAAATTCCAACTTAAATCTATATAACTGATAAGTGTAAACTATAACCAAATAAGCTAAATAACAATTATGTTTTAAATTCAACTAAATAATTTTATACATAAACATACAACATTTTATTATTACTTTTTTATTTTTGATAAGATTTATTCTTTTTAATGTTAGAGAATGAGGTTTTTAATATTAATTTAGTGAGTTTTTTTTTAATTAATAGTCATATAAATAATTAAGTGATCTAATGGTTAAAGTGTACATGATACATAATAAAAACCAATATTCAAATTTCATTAGATGCAACGTTCAAACTATTATAATTTTTTGTTAAGTTGACTGAGATTGGTGATTGATTTATCGAGAGATAAAAAACATGTAAACGTATTATTTGAATGTGGTTTGCCGAAAAATAAGAAGAGGTCGGTAACAAATAATCGTGAAGTCATAAAATTTGAGCTCGATTGAGATTCGTGGTTGGTTTGTCGAGGGTAAGAGACATGTGAAAGTGTGATTGAGATTGGTGGTTAGTTTAATGTGTGATACGAGACACGTGAAAATGTGATTGTGATTGATGGTTAGTTTTCCGAGTGATATGAGACATGTGAAAGTATGATTGGATTGGTGATTGGTTTGTCGAGAAATAAGAGGTTGATAACATTGAGATTTATGGTTGGTTTGTTGAGAGGGATAAGAGGCCAATAACAAATGAGATATTGGTGGTTAAAAAATATAAATCAAATATTTGATTGACCAAAGTATGAGGTCACGCGGTTAAAGGTCGATTAAGATTGGTGGTTGATTTTCGAAAGATAAGAGATATGTGAAAGTGTGATTGAGATGTGCTTTGTCGAAGGATAAGAGAGTAGTATCAAAGGATCGTGATGTAACGAGATGTGGTTGTTTTTCAGGGGATAAGATGCGTGTGAAAGTATGATTTAGATTGGTGGTTGAATTTCCAAGGGATAAGAGGCATGTGAAAATCTAATTGGAATTGATGGTTTGTTTGTCGATTGATAAAGAGACCAATAACAAAGGATCACAAGGTCACAAGATTAGAGGCCGATTGAGATTGGTGGTTGCTTTGCCGAAAGATAAGATGAGTGTGAAAGTGTATGTTACGATTAGTGGTTGGTTTTCTAAGGGATAAGAGACGCATAAAAGTGTGATTAAAATTGATGGTTAATTTACCGATGGATAAGAGACTGGTAACATCGGTTTGCCGAGGGATAAAAGAATAGTGAAAGTGTGAATGAGATGTGGTTTGTCGAGTGATAAGAAGTCGGTAATAAAAGATCGTGATATTACAAAATTAGAGATCGATTGAGATTGGTGGTTGGTTTCCCGAGGGATAAGAAACGTGTAATTGGGATTGGTGGTTGTTTTCCGAGAGATAAGAGACCAGTATAATTGAGATTAATGGTTCGATAACAAGGAATAAAGAGGTCGGTAATAAAGGATTGTAAAGTCACGAGATTAGAGTTTGATTGTGATTGGTGGTTGATTTATTAAGGGATTAGAGGCTTGTAAGTGTGAAAGTGTGAGGTTATAAGTTGAGAGGTCGATTGAGTTTGATAATTGATTTACCGATGGATAATAAATCGTTATCATTATGATTGATGATTGTTTTGCCGAGGGATAAAAAGTTGATTCAGGTCGGTTGTTTGTTTGGCGAGATATAAGAGGCACATGAAAGTAATCAGGTCACGAGATGAGATGTCTATTAGAATTGATGATTGGTTTGCCAAAGGATGAGAGACCGATAATTAAAGATCGTAAGGTGACAAAATTATAGTTCGATTATGATTGATCAAATTTATTAATCACGGTTGACTTTAAGGTTGTAAAAAAAATTTATTTTAGAGTTAAATATTATTTTAAAATTATTACCTCTTAATATATTTAAACTACTATTATTTATATTATATTTATATATTTTTTTAAAATTTATTTGTTGAAAATAATTAAATAAACTATTTTAATAATTAGAAAAAAATGATAAAGGAAGATATTAATTAATAAAAGAATGTTTATGATTTACTAATTAATTTTGAATGGAAAGAATTGGTTGGATTTTAGGCATAGACAACCTATTTTGTAATCAAAATTCTGAGCGGCCGCATGCGGTGCCTGCAAACAACAACATTCTTCATATCACTTTTCTCCCACAAAACATAATCAATCAATCAAATAACCAGACAAAGGCAGACTCGCCGCCATTATCATCATCATCATCATCAAGAAATTACCTTCCTTTTCTGTGCTTGGCAATAGTCATTATTACCCAAGAAGAAGAAGAAGAAGAAGAATCCATTTCTGGAATCCATGTCAGTATGTGTACACGTTCCCTTATCCAAAATTATTATATACATACATATATGTTTCTTCAACAGCTCGATTTTGATGATTTTGATGATGTTGTTCAGGATTATAAGGAGGAGGAGGAGAAGGGGAGGCGTCACTTGCCCAAGTTCGGAGATTGGGATGTGAACAATCCTTCATCGGCACAAGGATACACGGTCATATTTAATAAAGCCAGAAATGATAAAAAGACGGCATCCTCCGTCGCTACACCTCCACCCAACCTACACCCAACCACAACAACATTACAATCCTCCGCCAAACCTCAGACCGTATGTCTCTCTTTTACCCTTCTTCTTCTTCTTATTATTATTATTTTTACAAATCACATAAACCCTACTCTTTTTCTCTTTTCTCAGAAAAAATGGTTCTGCTGCATGCAAATTCCACCAGCAGAGTCTTAACAATCGATCCATCCATCCATCCATCAATATGTATATAATATAGTAGTAATTCATGTTTATTAAATTAGTATAAGAAACCAAAACATGTACAAACAAATACAGAGAAAAGAAAAGCTTTAGTTGTAACAGAAGCTGGCATCTTCCCTTTATCCTTTCTAAAGAAAAGACCTTCATATAAAGGCCAATTGATCCAAACCAGCGACCCACATAAACCAATTTGTATTTCCAAACCTGATAAACAACCATCACCATATGCCAACAATTTCTTCACCAGCCAAGTCACCAAACACATTAGATTGATCATGGCTAAACTAGACAATATTGTGAACATTGAATTCTCTGATCCAAACTCCATTATCTCTTTCTCATACCTTTCTCTCGTTTCCTCATCAGAAACCTTGCTTGACACCACGAATTTCAGCTCTGATAACCCAATCTTGCTTAGGATCGTGTCCACAAACGCGAACAGGTACGCGCTTGTCCTCTTATACAGCCATATTCTTTGGTCGTTTATCCATCCACGACAAGTTCCACCTGAATAAAGGAACTCTACAAGACTGCAGACATATCTCGCGACAATCACATACACGAATGGTATGAACCATGGACTCGAAACCTGAAACCAACCACCCAAAAAGTTTAGTTTGTCACATAATAATAGAATGTATTAGAATGATATGGCAGTACCTTAGGAAACAAAGAGATGCCTTTGAGGAGGAAAAGTGAGGGAACAAGAGTGTAGTATAGAAGAGGCAATGTATTTGCAGCCCAAAGACAAAAGATACAATAACACATCTGTAAGACAATACTGATCTTCCTAAACCCCTTAATGAATGGGTTATTCTTCGACAAGAAGATCTGAAAATCTCCCTCCGACCATCTATTGTGCTGCACGAGTACTTGCTCTAATGATGTCACGTCAATACCCATGAATGGCACCCTTTTTGGGCTACAAAAAACCGATTTCCATCCTCTATAGTGTATTGATAACCCTGTTAACACATCTTCAACTGCACACTCATATCTTACACCAATTTCGTTTCCCCATCGGGTGTTAACAGTTTCAAAGGCGCAACTGGCGAGACCCTTGACTCTTTCTTCCAGTTGCTCTAAGTTTTCGTGGGTTCTCAAATCAGGCTCAGTCTTCCACTTACTGTAACAAGATTCCTTGTCGAATTGTCTTCCACAAAGGGTGTCTCTTCTGTGAAAGCAACCAGAGCCAATGTAAAGAGGGCCTCCATAGTCTTGCATCCCATGGAACTCAACCTGATCAGTCATTACACAAATATTAACCAATCGAGAAAATTGTAAAGATTGTGGATTTGTTTTCTTACACATCCGAGGGCTCTTAAGCTGCCATACAACTCGTTCTTGGTGGTGTTGGTGAAGCTTTGGGAGAACTGGACATAGGCAAACTCAGGTCCATGTTTGTCGTCCATGAAGAAACAGAGGGCTTCTCTTACTGTTTGTGAACTGTTTGAGTACATGTCACAATCTACATTCAGAATTATCTGTCCTTTGCTGATTTCTGATGACACCCTTATCTGAAATCACAAAACATTACATACAAAACCAAACTACATTTATGGGTAGTGTGTGATCATGGTGTACTAACTAACCAAAGCGTTCATGGATCCAGCTTTGAAGTTATGGTGGTATTGTGGTCTCTTCTCCCTCGCCAAGTAAACCAGAGTAGGCAATACTATCCCTTCATTATCCCTAGCATTTGGGTCTCTCCCGTCAATCAATATCTGCAATCAATCAGTTGATTATGATTAAGCTAGACTTAATTCAACATTAAATTCATAAACTATGTGCAGCACCTGAAGAATGGTATCATGATCACGTCGTGAAGAATGATCAGAATTCCATTTCGAGAATCCTTTGTGCTGCTGCAATTCTTCTGTAATTTTTCCCAGTTGTGTTGATCTTGAGATTTTCTCTGCCATTTCTTGGTATAATTTCTGACAAAACAAAATCATTTCTTTTTCATACATATCAAAATCAAAATCAAAATGAACATTGAGTTGACTTACTCTGATTGTCGCAAAGTGACCTGCCTGACCCGAAGTGTCAAACTCCGGCTGAGAAGCAAAATAGGCCGCCGGAGAGCGAGTCTGGACATTGAATTTCCTGCAATAAGGCAGCCAGTGGAAGGAAAATCGAGTTGCCTCCAACATGGCATAGAACATGACATCATACCCAGCATCGTCGGACAAGTAAACGCTGAGCTTCTCCGGTGGATAGTCATAAGCCATGACAGACAAGACAGTGTTGACGACCATGAGCGGCGGTTCTTTGGTCGGGTCGGCGGTGCAGACAAAGATGTCCACCCGTGGTAAGCTGTCGTCGCCGTGCCTGTCCACCCACCACCACCAGTGTTACTGATAATATAAAAAAGTTTGATTTTTTTTATGAAGAATTGATTGAATTTGAATATATATACTTTAGAAAGAGGGTATCTGTGAAGGGATTGCGGAAGACGAGATTCCAGCGTACGGATTGAGTTAGTGTCCAATAGAAGGCGAACCAGAGCTCGGAAGCTAGCAAGCCGAAGAAGGCGAATCTACCATATTGCCCCTGTTTTGGGATGTGAATTACTCTGTAAACCAAGATCAACACTATACCCAGAAACCAACTAATCACGAAGCACCTGTAAAGCAGGTTGCCTTTGTCTGATCTTCTCCTTGTTTCAAACAGTGGAGTATCACTGCCACCCATCTCTCTCTCTTTCTTTCTATCTTTTGTGTTTTATCTCTTTTCATGTCAATATGTGTATATATAAAGAAAGAGTTTTGAAAGAAAATTGAAAAATATTTTATTAATTCAAGTGAAATATCATTTAAAGATTATATTGCTCATACTTTCTTAAAGATTATTTAAGAGAAGAGTAAAAGTATATATATATATATATATATATATATATATATATTCTTTTCTTAGCTCAAAAGAGATTAATGTGTGAGATCTAAAGTTTTTTTTCTTTCAGTATAGGTATTTTTTAATATGTTTTTTATTATTTTAATCATATAGGTAGATGATCCTTATCATTTGATAAACTTTTTTCAATGATGATTACTAATTCGAGCAATGAAAAATTTCACTTTAATGTTGGGTATAGATCTTTTCGATGATTTATTTGTTTGATTTGTTTACTTTTTTTTATTTATGGAACTCAAAACGAGTTCGTATTTGAAGTCACCCTTAAGAAATTCAAGATTAGTGGATCTTTGTAGAACTATTTAGATTCTTGTTAAGTTTGATTTCACATGAAACTCTTTATTTGAATTAAAAAATATATATTTAAAGTTAACAAAAATTAATTAAAATATTATTTTATAAAAAATTAATTCTGTTTAAATTAATTAAAAGAGTGGTATATAAAACACTAATTTACAAATAATAATAAAAATATAAAAAATTAAATTAACTAAATAATGTTCTTGACGTCTTATAATACAAATTTACAAAATTTAAAATTATAACATAAATAATTCACCCACGTAATTTTTTCAGTGTAACTTCAAATACGAATTCATTTGAATTCAATAACAATGAGTAATAAGGAAAAAAAACAAGCCAAACAAATCAATTAAACGGGATTGGAATAAATTCTACTAAGAATTTTGAGCTACAATGAAATTTATTTTTGTTCGAAGGTTATTAAACAACATCGGAATTTTTTTTTGTCAAATAATAAGTCACGTCTACACATACACATATAGTCAAAATAAAAAGAAACCCATAAAAATCATTAAATAAATATACATGTAAAAAGACATTCAAATAAAAGATAAATTTCATATCCGACAACATCTCCCTTACTGCAAAATAAAATAAAATGAATACATGTTCGAAAAATAATCACCAACACGACTACAACAAACGACCTACAAAATTGAGAGTATAATTCAAATTACAAAAATTCGATATGACAAATTCGATATGACAAATTCGATATGACAAATTCGATTCAACTAAATAGAATGTCGCATCGAACAAAACATAACACTAATATAAATGTGAAAAAGGTAAAAACGAACCTATAAAATTTCAATACTAGAAAAATCATAGGTGCACGATGACTTTTCAAATATAAATAAAAAAGATACTTAAAAAAAGTTTTTTTTTTTGAAAGATGGAGGTTGAAAGAGGAGCAACTTGCTATGTATAATAAGACAACCATTGTAAATAAGTTATAAATATTAATTTTTCCGAATAAATTGTTAAATTAATATATCAATCTAACACTTATCTCATAAACATTTTTTGTGGGGCCGACGGAAAACTTTGTTTTTTTATCCTAAGGTTTGTTTCTATTCCATGGCCAATTAAAGCTAAACTTTCCTTTGAAGTCCTTATTGTTGCTATATTTAATTCAGTTGTTTATTTGTTTTATTGTAATATGCAAATATCTTATCCCTTTAATTATGTTTTGTCATCTCATATATGATATAAGTGGTTTAGATTTTATTATATATATATATAAAAAAATAACTTTAATTTAAGTGGGTTGTGGTGGTAAAGGATGTCCAAACTGCATGCTAACCACTTTACAAAATATAAAGTTGCTTAGAAAGTTATTATTACCATTTTATTATAATATGATACAAGTAAATGTTAAAAAAATTTAACTCATATATCCTTTCTACCTAATATAAAAAATACTTATCATATATGTCATGATTTAATTCAATATTAAAATGTATAATATTCAAAAACTCATTTTCACCCTTTAGTCAATATGTCATATTATTCAAATTTATTAAGTCACTTTCAATTGTCATATCCTATATCCTCTCTAGTCACTACATTAATATTTCTATTATTACAAAACAGAAGAAAAGTCATTTGAAACATATCGAATATAATGTCAGAAATCATTATCTATCAGTGCCGTGTATGCTAATTTGTCTAAGGTATAATTTTCTAATAATTGTTTCATTAAGGCGTTGTTCGGATTTTTATTTTTTTTAAATCTTAAGGGAAGAAAAAATTGATGATAATTAATGATTTTGAAAAAGTGATGATTATTTTTGTTGAAAAGACTTAAAAATATTGATATATATAAATAAAATAATAATATAAAATAAATGATATTTTAATATTTTGATTAATGAAATTAGTGATATAATTGTTAAGAAATGATTAATTAAAAAATTAATTTTATTTAGTTTTTTAAAATAACCTAAAGAGAACAAGACAAAGTTCTTTTGATTTTTTTTTTTAATAATTCAAACAAAATTAATTTTTCAATCAATTATTTTTCAACAATTATATCACTCATTTCACTGACTAAAATACTAAAATATCTTATATTTTAAATTATTATTTTTTATTTTATTTATATATATCACTTTAAATTTTTTTATTAAAAATAATCTTCACTTTCTCAAAAGTATCAATAATCATTATTTTTTTCTCACTCTAAGTTTTAAAAACCGCAATCCAAACGGTCTTAGATTTTGTTTGGGTATCGAAAATAACTTGATAATTTAAATGATCAATGATTTTTTTTTTTATTAAAATACTTAAAATATTAATTTATATAATAATAAATAATGATTTAAAATGATATTATTTTTTTATATAATAATTTAAATCTAAAAAATATATTTTCATGCTGTTACTAAATTCATTAATTAAAATTTTAATAATATAATATTCTCTTTCATTATATTACTAAATTAATTAGTTAAAATATTAAAAAACTTTCTATTTAAAATTATAATATGTGTTATTAAGTAAAAGATTGAATTTAATATAAATATAATTGATTCACTTTTAGTATATAATATTGTAAAACTTTGTCTAATATTATTTATTTTTTATTGATAATTTTTTGATGTGTAATTTGTAAAAATTTGAATAATACAAAAGTATTTCTTTTTATAAAAAAAAATATAATTAGTATGTTTAGATATTACGGATTTATATTTAAACAAATTTGATGTAAAAATAATAATAATTTTATATTTTTAATTAAATAAAATATAGTAAAGAATGAGATTGAAATATTAATACTACAAAATAATAGAAATATTTTTTTTCAAATAAATCTAAACATTAACGATGAAAATGATATTTTACATAGTTTTAGTCAAACACTACCCATCTATCATTTATACATATTTTTCATATTCTCATTACCCTATCTATATATATAATAATAATAATAATAATAATAATAATAATAATAATAATGCATAATCTAAAATTTTGGAGGTTTACTATATACTCTATTCATGGATGATTTTTCAAAATAACCTTGTTTTTGGTGTTCAATTTTTCAAACTAACCTAGTTTACTGTTTAAACTCAGATTTTTATTTATTTGATTTTTATTATATTTAAAATTCATTATATATATAGATATATTTTTAATCTATTATTTTTATAAATTTATAAATTTAAATTATTATTTGTATAAACTAAATTATTTATATTTTGATATATATATATATTTTAATTTTTAATTTTTATAAATTTAATTATTTATATTTTCATATATAATTTAAATTTAATTATTTTTTTTATAAATTTGATTATTTATATTTTAATATATATATATATATATATAATTACATTTCAATTATTATTTATATAGTGTAATAAATATTCTCTTAAATAAGAAATGGATTATTAATAAGGTCAAAGTCATCGTATTTGAACAGAAACGGATATCCCACGAAGGATCATCATTTGTGGGAGATGTGACCAAGAAGGTCAAACGAGACGTAGTTAACCGCTGTCTCGAGAAAAATCGTCAATAATTTAGATAAATGATGATTGTAATCGTTTTTATGAATAATTAATTATTACATTGTTATGGTTAAAATATTTTTAAAAATTTATTAATATTTAACAATTATTTATTAAAATGTTTAAGGAAATATTTATTACACTATATAAATAATAATTGAAATGTAAATATATATATATATATATATTAAAATTTAAATAATAAAATTTATAAAAAATAATAATTTAAATTATATATGAAAATATAAATAATCAATTTTATAAAATAAAATTTAAAATATATATCAAAATATAAATAATTTAGTTTATACAAATAATAATTTAAATATATCAGATTTATAAAAATAATAATTTAAAAATATATATCTATATATATAATGAATTTTAAATATAATAAAAGAAAAAAAATAAATTTAAATTTTAACTAACTAAACTAAGTTAGTTAAGGATTGAATGTTTAGTTTGGAAAATTGAACGTGAAACGAGGTAAGTTTGGAACTATACCTCCATCCATAATCATTCAATTCCTTTCTATATTATATGAATTTATTCATTAATTTTATATAAATATATTTCATCTCTTATCATATATAATATTTCTAATAATAATATATTACATTTTATATTTTATTTCTCATTTTATATATATATATATATATATATATATAAATATAAAATATTTATGAAATGAAAAATTAGTTATTGCTATTGATTTTATAAAGTTAAATGTATTTATAAAAATTCTGTCTATATATATATATAAATATAGTCTTATTATATTTATATATAAAAATAAATATGTAATATTATATATATATATATATAAAGTTTTTATAAATAATAAATAATAATAACTAAATTATCTTCTCTAATTATTTCCTTTCTCGTGTAATTATATATATTCTCTAATTATTTCTTTTCTCGTGTAATTATATATAATTATTTTCTGAATAATCATATAAAATATATATTTTAGATCAATAATTTTTATATTTATATATGTATATATATTATATGTATATATATTATATATGTTTTATATATAAAAAACTATATAAACAAAGTTCTTGTCATTAATTTATATATATTATACTATTTTTCATTATTAATTTTATATAAATATATTTTTTTTTATCTCTTATCATATATAATATTTTTTTTATGATTATAAATAATTTGTTAGTTAATATAAAAATTAACTAATTATAATAAATAATAAATATTAAATACTTAATATATATATATATATTAAATACAAAAATTATAAAATTATTTCAACCATCTCAAATGGTTTAGTGGTTAAAGTGTTCACATTTCATGCATAAGACCAATGTTTGAATTACAACAAATGTGAATTTAAAAGCGAGAATTATAAATATTTGAGAGATGGTGGCACACTTTTTTAACAGTGGATAAGAGGTGAGTCTTGAGGATTGATGGTTGGTTTGATGAGGTCAGAAGATGAGATTTGATTGGGTGGTTTGTCGGTCGAGGGGATAAAGAAACATATGAAAAAATGTAAGTCAAAAGATGAGGATTGATGATTAGTTTGACGAGGTGTGTGAGATTAGGAGATGAAATTCGACTGGGTGGTTTGTTTCTCGATCGAGGGATAAAGAGACATATGAAAAAGTGTGAGTCACAAGAGATCGATTAAGATTGGTAGGTGGTTTACCGAGTGGATAAAAGACGCATATGAAAATGTGTGAGTCACAAGATGAGGATTGATGGTTGGTTTGGATAAGAAGTGTGTGAAAGTGTGTGAGGTCATGAGATGAGATTCAATTGAGATTTAGTGTGGGTGGTTTGCCTCATGAGATCATATGAAAACGTGTGAGTCACAAGATGAAGATTGATGATTAGTTTGGATAAGAAGTATGTGAAAGTGTGTGAGGTCATGAGATGAGATTCAATTAAAATTTAGTGTGTGTGGTTTGCCTCATGAGATGAGATTCAAATTAGATTTAGTGGGTGGTTTTCCTAAGTGAAGGTAAATATAAAAGGTTTTAACAAGTTGTTAAAAATATATGAATAAGATATTGGTTGACCGAGTATATGAATTAGATGTTGATGGGGAGATAAGATGAGATTGGATGGTTTGTCGGTCAAGGATAAAGAGACATATAAAAAGTGTGAGTCACAAAGATCGACTAAAATTGGTAGGTGGTTTACCGATGGGATAAAAGAGACATATAAAAACGTGTGAGTCATGAGATATGAGGATTGATGGTTGGTTTAATAAAGAATATGTGTGTGAAAGTGTATGAGGTCATGATATGAGATTCGATTGACATTTAGTGGGTGGTTTGCCGAAGTGAGGGTAAATATAAAAGATCTTTAACAAATTAAATATTAGTTGTTAAAAATATATTAATGAGATGTTGATTGACCGAGTATATGAATTAGATGTTGATTGACTAAGGTTGTTGATTGAAGATTGATTGTTAATTTATTGAAGTGGAGGGTTAGAGGTCGACTAAGATTGATGTGTGGTTTGATAATGAGATAAAGAGTCATATGAAAAAATGCGAGTCACAAGATGTCTCGTTAAAAATGGTGGGTGGTTTGCCGAGGGATAAAAAGACATATGAAAAAGTGCGAGTTACAAAAATATGGTCGATTGGGGGGATTGGTGGTTGATTTGACGGAGGATAAAATGTATGTGAATATGTGTGATGTTACAAGATGAAATGTCAATTGAGATTTGGTGGTTGGTTTGCCGAAGTGTGGGTAAATATAATAGTGTAAAACATGTCTAACATTACTTTAGATGAAAGAGAAATGTATAACACAACTTTAAGTAAAATCTCCGAATCGATCTATCGTAACTATATAAATGATGTAATTAACTTGATTCTTATTAAAAACAAATCTACATTTCGTTTAATTATTTTTAAACTCATAAATATATATTTATCAATTAAATTTAGTTTTAAATTAATTAAATTTGAATAATATAATTTTATTTAAATTTTTTATAACTAAATAATATTTAATATTTTGTTTATATTATTACCCGTCCAAATGAACGAGATTAGTTGCTAGTTTAAAATAAATACCACCTAATTTTTTTTACTCAAAAATATTTTCACCTCCTCAAAATTACATCCTATCATTATTTTTTAAACGAGTCTTAAAGTTTTTTCAAACAGCCTTATTGATTGAGGCCTAAGGGTGTGTTTTTAATTAATTACAATTAAATCTCATTTATGTTGGATATATATATATATATATATATATCAAAATGATAAAATATTTTACTTTATTTTTATAAAATTTAACTTTTTCAACTAATTAAACGTTTAAATAATTTATTTTTTAATCAAATAATTTATTTTTTTAATCAAATAACTTAATTTTTAATCAAATAATATCTTTTAAAAAAACTCTAAATAACCCATATCAAATCAGCTCGGGAATTGTTACTTGTATTGATAAATACCTATTTCAGGCCGGGTCATATGTTTTGACATGTTTTTTTATTTTTCATTGTAATTGATCAAATTTTCAAGAACAAGTCAAAACCATAATATTTTTTTAATTTTTTTCAAGAAAATGACAGATTCTAAAAAAAATTACCTCAAATTTCAGACCAATATATAATAATATAGACATTATCGTAACAAATATCTTATCAAAATTGATATTTTTTTATTATTATCAACATTAAATTAAAAGTTACAAACTTCTACTACATTCTTTTATATTTAAAATTCTCTTGACAACCTTCTTTTTTTTTTTCTTGTTGAATTTTAAAAATAACATGAAATTTATCCTTATATTATCTAAAATCGTTTTTAAGATAATAATAATATTTTTTTAATATGAGGTATTTTTTATTTAAATTGACAAAAATATTCGTTATCTTATTATATATATTATTTTTCATTTTTTTATAAATTTGTCTCGGTTTTAAATAAAATGATAGTTATAACCGTTTTTCTACATTTTATTTTTTAATTGAATATTATTTTCAGGATTTACAAATTCTACTTTGTAAATAAATTCATAACTAACGATAACTTTATTTATCGTATTTAAACGGTTTAATACAGATGGAAAAGAACGTGGTAAGAATATTTGAAATTTTTTAACTAATTGTTGTAATAATAATTTTTTTTAATAATGGAAAACTAGTATGACAACCTATAACATAGTGTCGTTACTCCATTTAAACATAAAGTGTTTTCAGATAGAATTAAATTCGTGACTTTTTTATCTTTTAAGGCAATTCTTACCACTAGGATGTGGGATAATACAAGCAAAATTCGAATTTTTACAATGTTAAAAGTATTATTATTATTATTATTATTAATAAGGTGAAACAAGTAATTCATAATATAGGTAAGACGATGCATAAAAGCCAAAGCAATCAAAACCGACTTGATCATAACCAATGTCGGAATCCTGCCATTATCGCCCTCTCAAGAACAAAGCTTCATAAACCGGCAGATTCATCGTCACCACCAGCAAACAGATCACCGTCTGCCCCACCAAAAACCTCCTCATCAGCACCCCGCCGACCAGACCGAACAGATTCAACATTGCCAACGTCGACACGACCGTGAACATGGATCGACTCACTCCCAAATTCATTATCTCTCTTCCTCGTACCTCTTCTTCAATCCTCGTCCATTACTTTCGTCGTAATCGCAAAAGAAGTCTCGGAAAACCCTAACGTCCTGCCGATCGTGTCCACCAATGCGAAGGCGTACGACGTCGTTCTTCGTATCAGCCATATCCGTTGAGCGTTGATCCACCCCTTGATCGTATCTCCGCATGTCAAAGCTTCGTATACACTGCAAAACGTTTCTCGCAAGATAAACGTACGCGAACGGGAAGAACCAGAGACTTGTTGGCTGAGACATTTCGTTGAACAGGTAATTAGCATTATTAAAAAACTTTCATTCTGTAAAAACACATTATTACCTGTGGGAATAAGGAAATTCCACGGAGTAGAGCAATGGAAGGGAATGATTGTATAATATAGGCAAGGTAATGATAGAGGAGCCCAGAGAAGGTATAAACAGTAACCCATTTGAGCTCCAAACTTAATCTTGCCATGGCCGTATATGAATGGACAGTATTTGGAGAAGAAGATCTGTGATAAACCTTCACAACCACCTCTTTTGCTGAACCAGACACTGATCTAAGGTTGTCGGAGCTATTCCTACAAAGGATTCTTTTCTCTCTGGATAGTAGTAAATGGATTTCCATCCTCGACATTGAATTGATAAACCTGTTATTACATCTTCACTGCACACCCATACATCATCCCATCTGCAGATTATAGAATCATAGTAAGTAATTTGCGGTTAATAGAATGTTAGGAGAAACCAGACCTGTTTTCCCCATTGAGAACCATCTTCATAGCTGCAATTTGCTACGATTTTCGCAGCCTCTTCCAATTCATGGATGTTAGATTTCTGTATATTTTTAACACTCTTCAATTCTGTCTTAACATATTTGCTTCCACAGAGACTGATTCTCCTATGAAAGCATCCTGTTCCACAGTACAAAGCTGAATCAGATCCGCCCATTCCTGCAAGCTCGATCTTATGGACTGGATTGACCGCGTTTCCATAAATATCATTCTTTGTAATATTATTATAAGACTGCGGGTGCTGAACAAAAGCAATTTTATGGCCTTGCTCCTCGTCCATGAAGAAGCATAAAGCTTCCAAGATTGCTTTCGAGTCGTTTGAATACATATCGCAGTCCACGTTTAGAATTATCGGGGCATTGCTTATAACCGATGAAACTCTTATCAACGCATTCATCGATCCTGCTTTGAAATTGTGATGATATTCAGGCTTCTTCTCTCTTGCCAAGTAAACCAATCTGGGAAACCTCACCTTCTTCATCATCCAGGTCCATTAAAATCTGAAACCAGATCGATCAACAAAGTAAGAGAGTTTGTTTACTGAACTAATTAAATCTTTAGAGCTTTTATTATTATACCTGCACAATAGATGGATGATTCTGTTTTGACATTTCAGAGTTCCATTCTAAGAACCCTTTGTGCTCATGATCTCTTAAATCCTTAGGAACACTTCCTTGATTGGATACCTCGTCTATTCGAACCTTCATTTCCTCGTATAGTTTTCTGTAGATAGATAGTAGTATAGTACTAATGATTATGGTTTATTTCTGATAGGAATATAATGGGGACGACAACAAACAAACTAACTAAACTACCTTTAAAGACTGCCACTGATCGGAAAAGAGGCTTGCCCTCTTCGACTGGAGCCGAGCTCTGAGCAAAGTAGCTTGAGGAGACCTTGGCTCGACATGAAACCGTTTACAGAAGGGTACCCACAATTTGGAGAATTTGAATGCTTCAAGCATAGCATAGAATGTCAATTCTGATCCACCGTCGTCGGACAAATAAACGGTGAATTTCTCCGGCGGATAGTTGTAAGACATAGCTGATAAGACTGTGTTGATAACTAAGAAGGCGGTTCTAGCTTAGGATCAGCTGTGCAGATAAATACATCTACGTTTGGTAACTTATCCTCGTATCTATGAAGGAGTCGGTTCTTGAAAGGGAAGCGGCGGACGACATTCCAACGGGCAGATTGAGTTATGATCCAGAAAAATGAAAAACAGAGTTCGGAGATGAACATGCCAATCCAAGTCCATCTTCCTGGCTCGCCGGATTCAGGTAGATGTAGCAACCGGTAAAAGCATATGAAGAAAATACCCGCCAATATAGAAGATATAAACCCTCTGTAAATTAATCTTCCTTTTGCTTTTCTTGTCTCAACAGAGGCCCTTCTTTCTCTGACCATGCTGCCGTCGCCGCCGCCATTTTTTTTCTGATCATCTCTGTCTCTCCGGTCGTCGTCTGAAACTCACCACAGTCACTCTTCATGTTTCGTTTATTTATGTAGTGGTTTAAACATACGTAGCCACGTACTATTAAATATTAAATAATACAGTTTTAAATATTATTATTGTTGTTTTTTACTTTATTAGAATGTTGATCTTTTTGCCTTTGGTCTTTAGTCGGTAGAAACTTTTTTCTTTCAATCAGTCATTCATCTATCAATTAAAAATTATTTTTTCATTTTAATTATTATTATATACCATAATGTCTACCTCACTTAAAATAATTTGTTAAGCTAAATTTTTTATAAAAAGGAAAAATCAATTTGAATAGTTATCAGAGAAAAAACAAAATTTGTTTTGTTTTTCATCACTTTTTATTATTTCATTTATTTTAATTATACTTTTATAAAAATATAAATAAAATTATTTTTATATTTTTACAAAATTTATTACTTTTACATTGTCGAAGGGTTACTAATGTACGATGATTTTTACCGGAATATTATTAGAATTTATTACGTGATGCTTGGATTTTTTTGGTAGTTGTTGGATGTTTGAATTGATGCGGCTAACATAAGACCTACATATTTGAGTTGTCATTATAAGTATTTTTTGGTGAGTTGTCATTATAATTATTTTTTGGTGAACTGTCTTATTTTTAGAAATCGTTGAACTTTTAATGATGTAGTCGTCCGATTTGTTTCATTTATAATGATATCATTTATAATTTGGTGTCAATATTTTAACATTTGGTTATTTTCTTTTTTTAAGGTTTTTTAAAAAAAATAAAAAAAATGTTAGATGAAATAGTTTATTTGGGTTATTTATTATGTCTACTATTTTTTATAATCAAATCAATGCATGCAAATTCCACCAACCGAGTCTTGACAATGTCTCTTCTTCTTTAATCTTTAATGTAGCAATCAATCATCAATATGTATAGAATAATTCATGTTACTGCAAATCATATTTGTTTAAATTAGTATAAGAAAGCAAAACATGTACAAACAAATACAGAGAAAAGCAAAGCTTTAGTTGTAACAGAAGTAGGCATCTTCCCTTTATCATTCCTAAAGAAAAGACCCTCATATAAAGGCCAATTGATCCAAACCAGCGCCCCACATAAACCAATTTGCATTTCCAAACCTGATAAACCGCCATCACCATATGCCAACAATTTCTTCACCAGCCAAGTCACCAAACACATCAGATTGATCATGGCTAAACTAGCCAATATTGTGAACATTGAATTCTCTGATCCAAACTCCATTATCTCTTTCTCATACCTCTCTCTCGTTTCCTCATCCGAAACCTTGCTCGACACCACAAATTTCAGCTCCAATAACCCAATCTTACTTAGGATCGTGTCCACAAATGCAAATAGGTACGCGCTTGTTATCTTGTACAGCCATATCCGTTGGTCGTTTATCCATCCCCGACAAGTTCCACCTGAATAAAGGAACTCCACAAGGCTGCAGACATATCTCGCAACTATCACATACGCAAATGGTATGAACCATGGACTCGAAACCTGAAACAAACCACCCAAAATGTTTAGTTTGTCACATAGAATAATAATAGACTGATATGACAGTTTACCTTAGGAAACAAAGAGATGCCTTGAGGAGGAAAAGGGAGGGAACAAGAGTGTAGTATAGAAGAGCAATGTATTTGCAACCCAAAGACAATAGACGCAATAACACATCTGTAAGACAATACTGATCTTCCTAAACCCCTTAATGAACGGGTTATTCTTCGACAAGAAGATCTGAAAATCTCCCTCCGACCATCTGTTGTGCTGCACGAGTACCTGTTCCAATGATGTAGCGTCCATACCCAAGAATGGCACCCTTTTCGGGTTACAATAAACTGATTTCCATCCTCTATAGTGTATTGATAACCCTGTTAACACATCTTCAACTGCACACCCATATCTTAAACCAATTTCGTTTCCCCATTGGGTGTTAACAGTGTTCAAATGCGCAACTGGCGAGACCCTTTGACTCTTTCTTCCAGTTGCTCTAAGTTTTTCGTGGGTTCTCAAATCAGGCTCAGTCTTCCACTTACTGTAACAAGATTCCTTGTCGAATTGTCTTCCACAAAGGGTGTCTCTTCTGTGAAAGCAACCAGAGCCACTGTAAGAGGGCCCTCCATAGTCTTGCATCCCATGGAACTCAACCTGATCAGTCATTACACAAATATTAACCAATCGAGAAAATTGTAAAGATTGTGGATTTGTTTTTCTTACACATCCGAGGGCTCTTAAGCTGCCATACAACTCGTTCTTGGTGGTGTTGGTGAAGCTTTGGGAGAACTGGACATAGGCAAAACTCAGGTCCATGTTTGTCGTCCATGAAGAAACAGAGGGCTTCTCTTACTGTTTGTGAACTGTTTGAGTACATGTCACAATCTACATCAGAATTATCTGTCCTTTGCTGATTTCTGATGATACCCTTATCTGAAATCACAAAACATTACATACAAAATCAAACTACATACATATATTTTATCGGTCGTGAGTGATCACGGTGTACTAACTAACCAAGGCATTCATGGATCCAGCTTTGAAGTTATGGTGGTATTGTGGTCTCTTCTCCCTTGCCAAGTAAACCAGAGTAGGCAATACTATCCCTTCATTATCCTTAGCATTCGGGTCTCTCCGTCAATTAATATCTGTAATCAATCAATTGATTGTGATTAAGCTCGACTTAATTCATACAAACTATCTGCAGTACCTGAAGTATGGTATCATGATCATGTCGGGAAGAATGATCAGAATTCCATTTCGAGAATCCTTTGTGCTGCTGCAAATCTTCTGTAATTTTTCCCAGTTTCGTTGATCTTGAGATTTTCTCTGCCATTTCTTGGTATAATTTCTGACAAAACAAAATCATTTCCTTTTCATACATATCAAAATCAAAATGAACATTGGGTTGACTTACTCTGATTGTTGCAAAGTGATCTGCCTGACCGGAAGTGTCAAACTCCGGTTGAGAAGCAAAATAGGCCGCAGGAGAGCGAGTCTGGACATTGAATTTCCTGCAATAAGGCAGCCAATGGAAGGAGAAGCGAGTTGCCTCCACCATTGCATAGAACATGACAATCAGACCCAGCATCGTCGGACAAGTAAACGCTGAGCTTCTCCGGTGGATAGTCGTAAGCCATGACCAGACAAGACAGTGTTGACGACCATGAGGGGCGGTTCTTGGTCGGGTCGGCAGTGCAGACAAAGACGTCCCACCACGTGGCAAACCATCGTCGCCGTGCTGTCCACCAGTGTTAATGATGTTATAAAAAGTTCGAATTTTTAAGAAGAATTTGTTGAATATATATATATACTTTAGAAAGAGGGTATCTGTGAAGGGATTGCGGAAGACGAGATTCCAGCGTATGGATTGAGTTAGTGTCCATAGAAGGCGAACCAGAGTTCGGAAGAGCTAGCAAGCCGAAGAAGGCGAAATCTACATATTGCCCTGTTTTGGGATGTGAATTGCTCTGTAAACCAAGATCAAACAATATCCAGAAACCAACTAATCACGAAGCACCTGTAAAGCAGGTTGCCTTTGTCTGATCTTCTCCTTGTTTCGAACAGTGGAGTATCACCTCCACTCATATCTCTCTCTCACTTTGCTATCTCTTGTATTTTATCTCCTTTCATGTCAATATATATAAATAAAGAGTTTTCAAATAAAATTGAAAAATACTTTATTAGTTCAACTAAGATCTTATTTAAAAATGTCTTCTGTTTTTTGGAATTTGAGGATATTTTTTTTTAAAGTTAGATTTGAGTTTTATTATATATATCTTATATATATATTTGGTTCATTTCAACCTTTTATTTAGTTGTTTCGGATATTATTATCACAACTCAATTGTTGGTGAGATTTTTTTTTTTTTTTTTGAGATTGTGCATATATTCTACTTAACAACAACAAAAAGTTGTTAGATTGGAATATTTTTTCAAATAAAAAATTATTGAAACTCATTTTCATTTTAAGAGACCCTTACAAGAGTTTCTCAATGTAGGGTGACACGGGAGGAAAATTAGGGAGAGCAACATAGGGATGGTTTTCCAAAGTAATCTTGTTGGGCGTTCATTTCCCAAACACCTAGTTTGTTCATTCATTCCCAAACTACCCTAGTTACTATTCAAACTTATTTTTTTTTATTTATTCTTTTTATATTTAAATTTATTATATACAACTAAAATTATTTATATTTTTGATATATAATTTAAAATTATGATTTATATAAATTAAATTATTTATATTTTAATATATAATTTAAAATTAATTATTTTTATAAATTGATTATTTATATTTTAATATATATATATATATTTGCATTTCAATTATTATTTATATATATAATAAATATTCCCTTTAACATTCTAATAAATAATTAAATAATTTAAAATATTTAACTATAATAATCTAATAATTATATATTAATAAAAATATTTTAAATTTATCAATTATTTATTAATATAATAACATTTTTAATTAATATTTTAACCTAGAATATGATAATCGTTATTATATTTAATAAATATTGATAAATTTAAAACGGATTAGTATTCATTAATTATTTAATATTTATTACCCTATATAAATAATAATTGAAAGGTAAATATATATATATATATATTAAAATAGAAATAATCAAATTATAAAAAATAACTATATTTAAATTATATATCAAAATATAATAATATAATTTATAAAAATAATAATTTAAAATATATATCAAAATATAAATAATTTCGTTTATCTAAATAATAATTTAAAATATATATCAAAATATAAACTTTATATATAATAAATTTTAAATGTAAAATAATAAATAAATAAATAAAACTGAGGTTTGGAATAGTAACTAGGTTAGTTTGGGAATAAATGAACAAACTATGTTAGTTTGAGAAAGTGAACGCCAAACAAGGTTATTTGGGAAACCGTTCGAGAACAGAGAGTGAAGAAAAAATATGAGAAATCGAAACAATGATAAATTTTATATTACTCATAATATTGGGTAGAGATTTTTTCGACACCGTTTGATTGATTTGATCAAACGTATGAAGTCAAACAAATTTGTATTTAAAGTCATTCTTAAAAAAAATCAAGATTGTTAGATTTTCTCCATTGAAATTTTATTTTTTACAAATTTGTCCTATTATTTAGTGTTTAGATTATCGTTTAATTGTTTTCTTTATGGATGACAATGGTAGTGGATACCCTACTCGTCGAATAGTGAAGTATTCATCCTCGAACTCGATTTTTATTCAAATATTTGAGTCCTACGAGTATCGATATTTCTATCTTATCATAATTCGTCGGGTATCAGCCATTACCGAATTAAATATCTATAAAATTGTATATTTAAGACGAAAAAAAATAATTTTAAGATGTTAAAAAGTTAAAGAGACATAACATAACTGATTACGTATTTACTTATAATGTAACTGAAAGAAAAGAAATGTTAGGACTCTCGAAGAAAAAAAAAGTTAATAGAGATTGAAGAAGAAGAATAAGACTATAGAAATAAGTTTATTAGTAAAAAAATTGAAGGATAGTAATGATTATTAAGAGAAAAATTACCTTGAAAATATTAAAAAATTAAAGATGAGTGAAATCTATATATATATAATGATGCTTAATTTTTAAAGTGTCCGGATTGCGGGTCGAAGAGCTGTGGTTAATTTGGATACTTGGGTCGGATTGTGGCTTGATACGCCTTAATTTAAAACGGTTAAAAATAAAATTAAAAATGCTAGAGATATGTTTCGAACTTGCAACCTAACAAAACAAGTACAACTCTTTAACCAACTAGGCTACAAAATCTTTATATTTTAAATTCAACACCAAATTTGATAAACGCGGGACGTTTTAATATAACTATAAGTTCAACTTTTTAACTAACTAATCTATATATATATATATATAATGATGATTAATTCAACACCAAATTTGATAAACGGGACGTTTTAATATTAATATAAATTCAATTTTTTTAACTAACTAATATATATATATATATAATGATGTTGAGTAAATGGATACGTAAGTCGGATTATAGGTTGACCACCCTTAAACTTAAAACGATTAAAAATAAAATTAAAAATGTTATCCGTAATTTTTTTTCACGGTTTTTTATATTATTAATAATCGTGCAAATGCACGGGCTAAATGCTAGTGTAGATAAAAACAAATAAGGATGTATTTGTTGTGTTGTTTGTAATGATGTGGCATGTGGAAGTCACGTTAACTTTAATAAAATAAAATTATTTTAATTATAATATAGTTGAATATTGATTTTGAGTTTCGCACACTCCACGACCCTGAAACCCCAATCGGGTATTTTTTTTCTCTGCATTCGATTTAAAATACTCGAACATGACCATTAGATACCCACATATATAGGTATACCGGTATACATTATATCTCTAATTTATTCCCTTTTAGAATTAAGAAATATTTATAAAATTCACAATAATCTAAATGAGTTACTTGTTATTGAAAAATTACTAGTTATTTTTAAAGATGAGGAGTTGAAAGAAGTGAAGTACCACTATATATAATAATACAGCCATGGTAAATAAGTTTATTATTATATTAGTTTGTCCGAATAATTATATATATATATTATCATCGAAAAAGTGCCATAGTTATAGTTATAAATATATTTAAAATTTTAAGCTCACAATAGTCATCGCGTATTTTCTCTATTCTCTTTTTACATCTCTATTTTAATTAAAAAAAATTCCTTGTCATATATATATAAACTACATTTTATCTTTTATCATACATATTTTTTTCTCATCATATATGTATATATAATATTTTCTCTTTAATTATGAGTATAAATAATTTTTTTAATTTATATAAATTAACTAATTGATAATAATAGTAAATACAAAATATATATATATCACAAAATAATAAAATTATTTCAAACAATATATCAAATAATCTAGTGGTTAAAGTGTTTACATTTTATGTTTAAAAACATGGTTCGAATTCCAAAACATGCAAATTTTAAATTTAAAGATGCATTCTTAACTATTATATATGTGGCGCAACTTTTAAACAAATGATCTGAAAGTATGAGGTCAAAATTAGTGGTTGGTTTGACGAGCATTTGAAAGTGTGAGGTCACGAGATGAAAGTCGGGTGGTGGGTAGTTTGTCAAGTGTGAGGTCAAAATTAGTGGTTTGTGTTGACAACAATTTGAAAGTGTGAAATAACGAGATGGAGTCGGGGTGGTAGGTGGTTTGTCATCTGAGGGGATAAAGGACATATGAAAAAATATGAGTCACAAGATGAGGGTCAATTGGGGTTAGTGGATGGTTTTTGTCGAGTGTGATGTCAGAATTAGTGGTAGTTTGTTAAGCATTGAAAGTGTGAGGTAACGAAATGGAGGTCGAGTGGTGGGTAGTTTGTCGGCCGAGGGGATAAATAGGCATATGAAAAAGTATGATTACAAGATGAGGGTCAATTGATGTTACGTGTTGGTTTGAGTTGTTTGATGTTAGATAATACGAGGTTTGTGATCAATTTGGTATTGGTTGTTAATTTGTTGAAGTGAGACTAAGATTGGTGAGTGGAATTGTCAAGGGATACGAGACATATGCGAAAGTGTGAGTCACAAGATTAAGGTAAGTGTGTGGTTTGTCGAAGGGGATAAATAAGGCATATGAGGGGATAAAGAGAAATGGTAAAAGTGTGAGTCACGAGATGATGGTCAATTGGGGAGTTAGTGGTGGGTTTTGACGATGGATAAGAAGTGTGTGATCAATTAGATTGTTTGTTGATTTGTTAAAGTGAGAATAAAAGAGATGCGACTAAAATTGGGGAGTGGTTGTCGAGGGATAAAGAGACATATGAATAGGTGTGTGTCACAAGATTAGGGTCAGTGGGTGGTTTGCCGAGAGGATAAAGAGACATATAAAAAGTGTGAGTCACAAGATAATGGTCAATTGAGGGTTAGTGATTGAGTTTGACCGAGAGATAAGAGGTTGTGTCATCAGTTGAAGTCCACTAAAATTGATGGATGGTTTGTCGAGGGATTAAAAGAGACATATAAAAAAATGTGAGTCACAACAATGAGGGTCAATTAAAGGGTTAAGTGAGTACTAAAAGATAATGTTAACATTAAAGTTAAGATTAAACTTAATTTTTACTAACTAAAATTAATTTAAATTAATTAGATTGATTAATATAATTTTATTTAAAATACTATATTCTTACAATTAATATAGAATCCAACACTTATATCATTAAAAAAAAAATTGTGCGACAGTGGAATTCTTTGGCAGTGTTTATTGTCTTTTTTATTCGAAGGGTTGTATTTTTATTTCATGACTATTAAACCTTTCCCTTGAAGTCCTTATTGTTGCTATATTTTTATTCAATTGTTTATTTGTTTTATTGTAATATGCAAATATCTTATCCTTTGATTATGTTTTGTCATCTCATATATGATATAAGTGTTTAGATTTTATTATATATATATAGATATATATATATAAAACTTTAATTTAAGTGGGTTGTGGTGGTAAAGATGTCCAAACATGCTAACCAATTTACAAAAATATAAGTTGCTTATAAAGTTATTATTACCATTTTATTATAATATGATAAAGTAAATGTTAAAAAAATTATCATAAAGAAAGATTTAATTGTCATGATTTAATTCAATATTAAAATGTATAATACTCAAAATCTCATTTCACCTTTTTAGTCCAATATGTAAAATCAAGTTTATTAAGTCACTTTCAATTGTCATATCCTCTTTAGTCACTCCATTAATATTTCTATTATTGCAAATCAGACAGCAAAAGTCATTTGAAAAAACACAAAACATATCGAATAACTAGTCAGAAATCATTATCCATCAGTGTATGCTAATTTGTCTTAGCCTTGTTCTCTTTGATTTTTAAAAATCCATTCCAAATTAATTTTCTAATGAATCACTTCTCAAAATACATCATTCATTTTATTACCAAATATTAAAATACCTTCTATTTAAATTATTATTTTTATTTTATTCAATATCAATACCTTTTAAGTCTTTTTACCAAAAATAATCATCACTCCTCAAAAATCATCAACAATCATTACCTTTCCCTCTCTAAGTTTTTCAAAAATCCCCAAACAAGGCCTAAGTATAAATTTTCTACCGGTTGATTGACTAATGCCTGATTATTTTTTATAATTTAAATAAATAATTATTTAATAACCAAATTATTTAAATAATTAATGTTATTTTTAACTAAAATATTTAATAAATTAATATATATAATAAAATATATGATTTTTTTGCAATAACTTAAATTCAAAATATATTTCATTTAGGTCGAGATCGAATTCGAGTTATTTTAAATGGTAAAATTATTATTATTATTATTAAGGTGAAACAAGTAAATTCAGTATATAGGTAAGATGATGCATAAGTCGAGCGATCAAACCGACTTGATCATAAACCGATATCGGAATCCCTGCCATTATCGCTTCTCAAGAACAAAGCTTCCTAAACCGGCAGATTCATAGCCACACACCAGCAAACAGATCACCGTCTGCCCCACCACAAACCTCCTCATCAGGATCCCGCCGAACCAGACCGAACAGATTCAACATTGCCAACGTGGACACGACCGTGAATCATGATCGATCACTCCCGAATTCCATAATCTCTTTCCTCGTACCTCTTCTTCAGATCCTCGTCCATTACTTTCGTCGTAATCGCAAAAGCAGTCTCTGAAAACCCTACTCGTCCTGCCGATTCGTGTCCACCAATGACGGAACGGCGTACGGACGTCACGTTATTCGTATCAGCCATATCCGTTGAGCGTTGATGCCACCCCTTGATCGTATCTCCGCATGTCAAAGCTTCGTATACACTGCAAACGTTTCTCGCAAGATAAACGTACGCGAACGGGAAGAACCAGAGACTTGTTGGCTGAAACATTTCGTTGAACAGGTAATTAGCATTGTTAAAAACCTTTCAATTCTGTAAAAAAACATGATTACCTGTGGGAATAAGGAAATTCCATGGAGTAGAGCGATGGAAGGGATGATTGTATAATATAGGCAAGGTAATGATAGAGGAGCCCAAAGAAGGTATAAACAGTAACCCATTTGAGCTCCAAACTTAATCTTGCCATGGCCGTATATGAATGGACAGTATTTGGAGAAGAAGATCTGTGATAAACCTTCGCACCACCTCTTTTGCTGAACCAGACACTGATCTAAGGTTGTCGGAGCTATTCCACAAATGATTCTCTTCTCTCTGGATAGTAGTAAATGGATTTCCATCCTCGACATTGAATTGACAAACCTGTTATTACATCTTCAACTGCACACCCATACATCAATCCCATCTGCAGATTATAGAATCATAGTAAGTAATTTGCGGTTAATAGAATGTTAGGAGAAACCAGACCTGTTTTCCCCATTGAGAACCATCTTCATAGCTGCAATTTGCTACGATTTTCGCAGCCTCTTCCAATTCATGGATGTTAGATTTCTGGGTTTTTTCAACACTCTTCAATTCTGTCTTAACATATTTGCTTCCACAGAGGCTGATTCTCCTATGAAAGCATCCTGTTCCACAGTACAAAGCTGAATCATACCCACCCATTCCTGCAAGCTCGATCTTATTGATTGGATTGATAGAGTTTCCATAAATATCATTCTTGGTAATATTAATAAAAGACTGCGGGTGCTGAACAAAGCCTATTGTATGGCCTTGCTCATCGTCCATGAAGAAGCATAAAGCTTCCAAGATTGCGTTTGAATCGTTTGAGTACATATCGCAGTCCACGTTTAGAATTATCGGGGCATTGCTTATAACAGATGAAACTCTTATCAACGCATTCATCGATCCTGCTTTGAAATTATGATGATTCAGGCTTCTTCTCTCTTGCCAAGTAAACCAATCTGGGAACCTCACCTTCTTCATCATCCAGGTCCAATAAAATCTGAAACCAGATCAATCAACAAAGTAAGAGAGTTTGTTTACTAAACTAATTAAATCTTTAGAGCTCTTATTATACCTGCACAATGGATGGATGATTCTGTTTTGACATTTCAGAGTTCCACTCTAAGAACCCTTTGTGCTTATGATCTCTTAAATACTTAGGAACACTTCCTTGTTTGGTTACCTCGTCTATTCGAACCTTCATTTCTTCGTATAGTTTCTGTAGATAGTACTAATGATTATTGTTTATTTCTCATAGGGACAAAAACTAACTAACTAAACTACCTTTAAAGACCGCCACTGATCGGAAAAGGGGCTGCCCTCGTCGACTGGAGCCGAGCTCTGATCAAAGTAAGCTTGAGGAGACCTTGGCTCGACATGAAACCGTTTACAAAAGGGTACCCACAGTTTGGAGAATTTGTATGCTTCAACCATAGCATAGTAAGTCAAATCGGATCCACCGTCGTCGGACAAATAAACGGTGAATTTCTCCGGCGGATAGTTGTAAGACATAGCTGATAAGACTGTGTTGATAACTAAGAAGGCGGTTCTAGCTTAGGATCGGCTGTACAGATAAATACATCTACGTTTGGTAACTTATCCTCGTATCTATGAAGGAGTCGGTTCTTGAAAGGGAAGCGGTGGACGACATTCCAACGGGCAGATTGAGTTATGATCCAGAAAAATGAAAAACAGAGTTCGGAGATGAACATGCCAATCCAAGTCCATCTTCCTGGCTCGCCGGATTCCGGTAGATGTAACAACCGGTAAAAGCATATGAAGAAAATACCCGCCAATATAGAAGATATAAACCCTCTGTAAATTACTCTTCCTTTTGCTTTTCTTGTCTCAAACAGAGGCCCTTCTTCTTCTCCGACGATACCGCCGTCGCCGCCGCCATTTTTTCTGATCATATCTGTCTCTCCGGTCGTCTGAAACTCACCACAGTCACTCTTTCTTCAACTTTCGTTTATTTTATGTAGTGGTTTAAACAAATAGCCAGTCTATTATAATAATAATAATTATTATTATTATTGTTTTCTTAGAATGTTGACCACTTTTGCCTTTAGTGGGGTAGAAACTTATTTATTTAATTATTATTATTATATAACATAATGTCTATCTTACATGAAATAATTAAATCAATTTGTAAAGTTGTCATCTATCAAATTTTTTATACAGTTTTTCATTACTTTTTATTATTTAATTTATTATTTTAATCATACTATTTTTAAAAGTAATTGTGAGGATTATCTTCAAAGGTAATAATTCAAACTAATATATTTTGACAAAATTTATTTATTTTTTTAATATTGTATATATTTAAACTATATATATAAAAAATGACGATCGTGAGAGACGGTCAAGACGTGCTATTTTCATCTAGGTGACGACTTTATCCAACGTTCAATCCAACCAGATAAATCATCTTTAGCAAAAGAAAGGAAAAAAAATACAAGATAAATTATCTAAAAAAATATAAAATAAAGGAAGTAACCACTCACATCCCGTGGATCCCACCCTAAGCCAACCAAACAATATGATTATAATTTATTTCTGGATAGGTATGGTTAGGCCGTGAACTGTTCATGGTTAGGCCGTAAACTGTTCGGTCGTTTTATAGACCGAAACGTACAATCAAATCATCAAATCGTTGACATCGATTTGCCTAAATTATAAATCGTCGGTTTCGGTATATTAGTCGGTTCGGTTTTATCGGTTTATTCGGTTCGATCGGTTTTAGATATAAATTTTAAAAAAAACAGCTAAATTTAAAAAAATTAATTTTATTAATCTATTTTAAATTAAAAAAATCAACCTAATTTATTAGTCTAAAATACAAACGGTGAGATAATCAATAAGAAATAACAATAAACATTAAAATTATAAAACAAAATCTCACATGAGGCACTCAAATACAATAATGATATATCACAATCGGTTCTTTAGAAGGAAGATAACTTAGATAAAACTTCCTCTTCCTGTTGAACTTCTTCAAGCGCATATTGAAATCAAGATTTTCACATTCTAGAAATTAAATCTGAAGACTTTTTCATATAGCGGGTAAAATAAACTCTTAAGAATGGAATGGAGCAACAGTTAATGCCCAATAGATGAAGGAAGCCAAAGACATAGATTCACTAGGTTGATCTCCCGATCTGCAGCGTCGAAGAAACACGATGAGAGTGAAGGAAGGATCTGTAGAGCTCCATTTAACATTAAATACAACAAATCGGTTCGGTCGGTGGCATGGCACGGTTCGCAACTAAAGAACCAATTAACCAAAACGGATGGGTTCGGTTCACACTATTTTAGACCGGACGATTTTCGGTTTGACCGGTTCAGCTGTATGCGGTTTGGTTAGTTCCGATTCGATCGGTTCCCACGATTCGATCGGTTTACTTACATGCCTAGATAGGGTAATATTTAAAAAAAAAACCTAGAGTAAAAAATTAATTATAGATGATATTTAGAGAATGAAATAAATTTTTTATTTATAAAAATTGATATATAAATAATAATTTAAAATAAAATATTTTAGTATTTTAGTTATTAAATTTATTGATGCGAGAATGAAAAAAAAAAAGAAATAATATTTAAATTATTGAAATAACTCAAACAAACAAAAACTATTATCATGCATGTTAATGTTAATGAAAGACATCAGGTTTTGATTTCAAATGGTTACCATTAAGAGTTTAAAATTTAAACTAACAAGAATGTTCATATCACATATATTGTCTTATCTTGTAAATTAAAATTTTCAGGATGGATTCTTACTAAAAACGTTGATGGCGGTGAGTCGTCTTAATCTTCTTGGTAAACGCAAACAAGTATTCCTGTAGGAAGGAAATATTACGCGTTAACAAATTATTGATAATTTTTATGTGGGACATTGTTATAATTTGTTCGTAAGACATTCATGCTAGTTTCGTATGATTTAGGTTGAAAGTCAAAATTTGCATCCAATATTCCGTTATTTAAATAGAGCGTTATTTACGTTTAAATTTTTACGGATGATATGTACATGAAAAAAAAATTTATTATGTCAAGTCGTGTATGCTAAAAGGAGGTGAAATCAACGACTCACTTACTTTTGCATTGTCGGGGTGAGTGATATTTGGAGTCTCTTGTAGAGTATAATTGAGATTCATTGAGTATTTTTTGAAAAACTTAAATTGAAGAGACTATATGATACAAGCAAGGGCGAATCCATATTTTTTCACTGGACTATAAAGATTATATGTATTACACTATTACGGGTAACAAGTAAACATATTAAGCATATTAATCAAACTCATCCACGAATACCCCTACTAAAATAAAATAAAATGAATATAAAAAATCTAAAAAGTGATGGGAGTATCCAATTTAAATAGTAAATTTATATATTTAAAATTTTATCTCGTATTATTAAAAATATAAAAATAAGACAAAAGAAAATTTATAAAATTTAATAAATTTTAACATATTGTAACCCCTGGGAATAGGCTTCCCTTCGTAGCTTAGCACGTGTCGTGGACACATGGCAATATGGGGAAATACATCGTGGGGTGGCTCGAGGTTCGATGCGTTTCAACATTGGTTTGCATGTTAAGCTTCTTTTAAAAGAAAATATTATTTCAAAAGATTTTTAAAATAATGCATGAGAGCTCTTGGAACTAATTATGTAAAAATAATTAATTTTTGTTTAAACTTTAATAATTTGGGAGTCAAATAATAATTTGGCAAAAATGCGGTTTAAATTAATTAAACATAACTAATTTAAAAGATTATTTATTTGAAAATTAGAGTCGCCAAATTATTTTATGAAAATCAATTAAATGATACGTGTATAAATATATTTATACCAAAATTTTTGTAAGGGGTCTGTGACTTGATTACACTCCGAAAAGGAATTTCGCGCTATGTCATCTACGCCCGTCAAAGCACGATATTTATTTTAAAAATAAAATACTCTAGCTATTACAACATTTATTTATAACATTTATTTTCTTTCATTAGTAGTCCGGGGTTCTAAATTGCGTAAATAATTGTACAAAATTATTTAAAATGGCGTGTCTGCGATTGCATTGATATATAACTAATTAAAAACCCTGAAAAATATCAGAAAATGTGTTAGAATTTTTTAAATAAATTCCAAATAAGACCTTAGTCAAAATAATTATTTATGAAGTATCTAGAAAATATTAAAATATTATTTTTTTACCTTTCGGGATTATTTGAAAATGGATTCGGGTTCTAAAATTACAAAAATAATTTTGGATTTTGAAAAGTGGAACCAAACATGCCTTAGAACCCAAGTCCTAGGGTCTAGGTTCGGTTTGGTGGATTTGGGCTTGGATGAACTTGGTCTAAACCGGGGTGGTTTGGACTAGGGCTCGGGCGCATGGGTCAAGGGACTAGAGGGCTCGGTCCTGGGTTCAGGAGGCTTGGTCCCAAACTCAGAATACTTAGTCTTAGGCCTGGAAGGTCGGTCTCAAGTCAAGTTCATCGGTCTTGGTCCTCGGTCCTAGAGTTAAGTAGTTCTCAATCCTAGGGTTAAAGGTATTCGTTTCTAGGTTAGGATGGAACTTAGTCCTAGGGTTATAGGTATTTGGTCCTAGGTTATGATGGAACTCGGTTCTAATTAAAAACATCGATCCTAGATTAAGAGAGGGCTCGGTCCTAGGCTAAGAGAGGGCTTAGTCCTAGGTTAAACAAACTCGGTCGGGTTTCTCGGTCCTAGGTATTGGGTATCGGTCCCAAGGACCGGTCCTTCTTCAAGAACACTGGTCGTCATCCTCGGTCCTAGTTCAAGAACATCGGTCCTCGATCTCGGTCCTAACTCAAGAACACTGGTCATTGGTCTCGGTTCGGACCGAAGATTTTCGGTCCTATTTCTCGAACCCGGTCTTATAGGACTCGTTCCTAGGACCGAGTGTTCTTCATTTGATATGAAGAAATTACAGAAGCCATAACTTTTGATTCAGATCATGGAATCATGATCTGTAAGCTACAATTAGTTCTTATGATTATGAAAAACAAAAGCCCTAACACAAATCATGATTATTGGATCTTTACAAAGATCAATTTCTAAAAACTATTTTTCTGTCAAAATTAGGGATCATTCAAATTAGGCCAATTAAATGCTTGATTTTTTATTTCATTAGCTTTAAAATGATGAACATGGTTGAACACAACCAAAACAAGAACATCATTAAAACGATTTTTAAAGATTGAATCAAAATCCAAAATTTTCAAAAACACAGTTTGATCAATCATGATCAAAACATTGTTACAGTCATTGAGAATTCATCCCAACATGTTTACAAACATGGTTTAGATGATATTTGAATCAAAAAAATCCAAATTAAACTTAAGAACACAAATTTTACAAAATTCAGTTTTTCAAGCTTAATTTTTCAAAATTTTTGATTCAGGTTGATTTGATCTGATTCCTTACAACATAAAGTTCAAACATGATATAGGTTATGATTCTAAACAAAAAAATCACGTGAACAAGCCCTATAACCAATCAAACTAACAAAAAATTTGATAAATCAAACTTTTCAATCACAAAGCTTTTGGATTCATACCAACAACTAAGAAAACACTCATTGGATGTGTTAGGGTATTCAGAAGCCTAGATCCGAGTTGGGATCGTCGGAGAAGGTTTTGAAAAAATCAGTTATTGGTCGGATCTTCAAACTTTGATTAAGTCTGTAATTGTTTGATGTTGTTCGATCATCGAATGTAGGGAACCCTAATGGAGTATTTATGTCACTTAGTCGGTCGGTCGGGTCGGGGAAGATCAATTCAAGTCGAATTTGAAGATCTTTATACTTATCCCTAATTCTATCGAATAGGGTAAGTGGCATTCCTAGCTAGAGGGTTATCGTAGGCGACGACGACGGGGATCATGTGGAAGAAAAATGGAGGGATAAGGTTGTTGGCGAAGAAGGCTTTTGGAAGAAATACCTGGTGATGGTCGCCGACGATCGCTTGTTTTGATCAAGACGACAAGTGAAACAATTCCATTTCGCCTAGGATGCGGGGTTTTGTTGCGTTTTGTTTACATTCAGCGTCTTTAACTAACGGGGTTACTTAATCCTTATAGTTGTTCTGGTGTGGGCGGCTCCACGCGGCTTCGTTGTAGCGGGTTATGTGGGAGCGTCTAGGCTGTTGAATGATGCATGGGAGCTTATCTAATGGTCCAAGTTCTGTAGTAGAAATTTAACAAAATTTTGGACACACTGGATTATCTGATTAATCATATAAAATGGTTATTTGAAATCAATTTTAATCCCTTTTTCACATTTTTCTTCACCAAAAAATTCACAAAAACTATTTTTATCAACCTAATCAAATTATCTTCATATTTTATTTTCAGTATTTTTGGAAATTTTAGTGGATATTTATTTAATAACTTTTTAAGTCATAAATTACACATAATTAATGCATTAAATATAATCAAAAATTTCAACCCTTTAATCTCAACACTATTTTCGAATTTTGGAATATTTTTCTTAATTAGGTTTAATTATCACAATAATTAATCCTTAATTTAGTTTGATTCCTCCCTTAGATTATTTTAAATTTAAAAATTCAAAATATCTTTTTACTATTATTAAAATAATAATAATTTTTTTTTAAATAAGATAAGTCAAATTTTTATGCTTACACATATTATTTAAGTTGCAACTTCTATCTTTGTAGAATAAAATTAATATATTATATAATTTAAATCAATATCTGTAACAAACACTCTCGTTCAATATAAATTAAATATCTGACCGAATTCGAATTTATTTTTAGTTTTCGAATCGAATTTTAAACCAATTCGAATTCCAATACGGTTTTCGGTTTGATTTTTGAGTTGGGGTTTTAACTTGAAAACCAAAACGAAAAAAAATAAATTATGTTTTATTATTTTTTTTAAGTATATATATAATATATATTAAATTAGGTAAGTTGGTCTTCCAAATCCATAAGATTTTAATCTCTACAATTAGCGATAATAAAGGTAAAAAAGTGCATGTATAATTATTATAATAAAGAGTACAATTGTGAGCGTGTTCAATATTGGTCTGAACCGAATATTCGATCGAATTCGAATTTTAATATTCGGTTCGGTTTCCGAATTTGTTTGAAAAACATAAAATTCGAAGAATCCGAATTTAGGAACTCGAATAACCCGAAACCGAATCGATGAACACTCCTAAATTAGTATCTACTAAAACTTGTCTTTCATTTTATTTCGTTTAACAATTTTCACATGATTAATAACTGAAAATGATATTTGTGTAGTTACATTAGAAAATCTTAAATTCTCCATTAAAATCTTTAAAAAAAAAATTTATAATCACTAAAAAAAATCATATATTTATTTTAATATATATATATATATATATATAACTTTTA
Organism: Impatiens glandulifera; assembly: GCF_907164915.1. Lineage (NCBI taxonomy): Eukaryota > Viridiplantae > Streptophyta > Magnoliopsida > Ericales > Balsaminaceae > Impatiens > Impatiens glandulifera. The sequence continues at coordinate 47,933,715 of NC_061866.1, read as the reverse complement.
AACATTCTATTTTATAAATATAATTTATTTAATTTATATTTATAACATTAATATATATTAATATATTATAAAGAACACTAAACTACTGCCTACCCGGGTGGCTCTGCCATTGCATAAATACATTTTTTTTTTTCTTAACCATTTTAGTTATTTTATAACATTCTAGTTATTTTTATTAAATTGGTTAAAACTAAATCGTTGCGTTAATGCGTATAATTCATAATGTTCTTAGTAAATACTAAATTGATAGATATGACTTACGAAATAAATGAAAGACAAGTTTTTAGTAGATACTAATTTAGGAGTGTTCATCGATTCGGTTTCGGGTTATTCGAGTTCCTAAATTCGAATTCTTCGAATTTTTATTTTTTTCAAACAAATTCGGAAACCGAATCGAATATTGAAATTCGATATGACTTACGAAATAAAATGAAAGACAATATTCATAATACATTTTTTAAGTTTAGTTCCATAAAGTCGATGAAGTAGGTTAGGGAGTTAATCGTCTTACTCGAAACCCTACAAACTCGATAATCTATTAGGCCACACGTTGTAATTTTTATTTAATTTTCATGCTTGATAATTTTTTTATTTTCTCTCACATAATATTTGTATCTATATGGTTAACTACTCTAATTATTTTTGTAATTATACATTAATCATATAAAATATTTTTAAAAAAATGTATGACTTATGTTAATTAATAATTGTTTTCTTCTTTCTCTCTAGGCCAACAATCTTTTGATTGGGATATTTTTTATAGGTAAGCTACCAAATAATATTTTCATTTTAATTTTCATGTTACTAGTTATATATACATATTCATTCATGTATTAAAAATAAATAATTGATGGACTGTATATAAATTTGTATAGAAGACTTCAACACTCAATCTTTTTTGCTCGAAGACTTTTCTCAATCCAACCAACCAACCAACATATCTATTGACACACAGTAGTGGAGTATAGCCACAAACTTTTTTGAAAAAATCTTCTTTTTTTAGGACTTGTCCCTTCTATTTTGCCGACTTATCCTATTTTAATTTAATGTGATTTTAGTAAGAATCAAATTTACAAGACATTAAAAGTAGGGCAATTATCTTCTTTTTCTTTCAATCTAGAGTTGCAAAGTCTAAAGTGGGAATTAAATTTATTGAAGATAGTGATGAATACAACTCATTTTCTCTTACACATATGGGTTGTTTGGTTCAATGAGTATTTATAAAATAATAATTGTAGATAAGTTATTTCAATAAAAATAATTTTAAAAGATTAATATTTTTTTTATCACTTAAATAATTGTATAGGACAAAGTAAAGGGCCCGTGACGGAAAGGTGTCGGTCTAAATAGTAGTTGTATAGGACAGTCATTAAAAAAATGATTACAACATTAGCCAAATACCAAACTAAATTATTAACTATTGTTTGCTATCAATTTATTAAGTTTTATATTTTAATCATTAAATAATTAAACACTTTATAGCTTGATAGATTAGAATTTGTAAAAGAACTCATTATTTAAAAAGTAATAATTAATAATGATTTTAAGAATTGATTTCTTTTTAAAAAAAGCATAAAAATTATATTACTATATAATGATATAATAAAATTAATAATTTAAAATAACAAATATTTTAGTATTTTATTACTAAATTAAATAATTTAATAAATTAGTATTAAAATAATATTATTTTTAATCAAATAACTAAAGCATAAAATAGTAGTTTGATAGAAGTATTTTTAAATTATTTTTTTATAATTTTTTTTCAATATCTATCTCATATATGTTCTAACAATTAAATTAATTGTTTCATATATTAAATACTTTTATTTTATTTTATTTTTATTAAAATTTAAATATAAATTTAATATTTAAATTAATTAAAAACTCAAATAATCTATTTATTTTATTAAAACAAATATTTTGAGATAAAAATTAAAAATCAAATTTTTTTTTTTTAAAGTCTATGTATATAAAAATGAAAAAAAAAAGTTAAGAAAAACAACAGTATTTAATAAATTATCGAGCTAATAGATTATTAAAAAAAATGAATAATTTCTGGACAGACTCTATTGTCTATATTGAACTAATCTTTAAAAAATCATAATAATAATATTATGAATGATACGTAACGGACGACTACGATAATTGAAAGTTCGACGATTTTTCTCTAACTTGATAATTTATCAAAAAAATAATTTGAATGGTATGCCAAATATTAAGATATTCCATATGAATCAAGTAGGAGGCTCATGTCAAATTAATATATAACTATTTAATTATATGTAATAAATTATATTATATATAATTAAAATAAATAATAAAAAATAATTCGGTTTTCGGTTTGGTTTTCGAGTTAAAACTCAAACTCGGAAACCAAATCAAAAATCGTATTTAATTTGAATTGATTTAGAATTAGATTCAAAAACAGAAAAGAAAAATTGAATTTGGTTTATTTGAATTGGTGAATTCGAATTCAGTCGGATATTCGGCTCAGACCAAATATTGAACACCCCTAGCCATATCAGTCCCATCAATCTGAACTTATGAGCAACTACCAAAAAATTCGGGTATCATCTAATGAATCCTAATAATACTCCACAAAAGACTTAAATACTAGTCACCCTCGACAATGCAAAAGTAAGTGAGTTGTCGATTAATCTCTATGTGACACATACGACTAACTATAATACAACATTTATTCATGCAAATATCATCCGTTAGATTCTAACGTGAATAACGTTTCATCCAAAAAATAGAATTTTAACCCCTAAAGTTTTTCTAACAAAAATTATATGAAATTATCTTAGTCAACAACTTGTAGCAATGCTACACATAGAAACTATTCATATTTTGTCAACGCATAACGTCTTGGTCAAACGATGACACACTCATACTAAAAGTAAAACTCTATTATGGGACAAACCCTCCAAATCAAAATATATATAAGTATATATAGCAATGGAAACCAACGTACTTTTGACTCTACACCAAACAAATTTTTACTTTACTTTTTTATTAAATTTAAACTTTAAATAATTTTTTTAATAATTTACCCTAAACAAATCATAAATAACTCAACAAATTCCTTAAAATAAACTATAGATCAAACAAGCTGTTAGAGAAATCAAGAAGATAGATTTAGAAAATTGGGGGAAAACTTTATTAGCTCAGGAGGACCATGAATAAAATAAAATGTATAATTGACACCTTCAAGAATATAAATCCACAATCTTTTTATAAAACTCTTTCCCATGAACAAAATGAAGATTCTTAGGAGAGAGAACAAATATGAAGATGTGAGCTGAGCATAACAGTAGGGTACAATCGGCATCACCGGTAGCTATTGCTGACTTCGCTCCAATTCCTCTTTTTTTTTTAGCCCCTTCTCTCTCTCTTTATAGTTTATAATTAGTATATATCTTCTTCTCTCTCTACTGTAAATGTCCTATTACGATTTTCCCCCCATTCCTTCTTCAACAAATGATTAATATACTTGTTCTATTACCCATCAGCTCAGACCAACAAGTGATTCATCTCCCGTTCTTCTCTCTACGACCCGATTTTTATGCCTACTTGTTGACTTTGGAGAAGATCGATGAAGATGATCATCGTGGATTATAACATATTCCTTTTTCAAGGGATTTTACCGATTTCGACTTTTTAGGGCTTCTTCGTTTGAAGTTTCCCTCTCACGGAGGACTTCGTGCAAGCAATCATTATTATTAGGTTTGGCCTTCAACCCTTTTTTTATACTACCTTTTAGCTCTCTCGATCATGTCTGTTTCCTTCCCCTTTTTGTTTTGACCTAACTATTATATCATTAGAGGGAAACTATGTAATCATTCAAACTGTCTGTGGATATGTAAATTAGGTCATTATTTCTTCTTCAACATGTTGCTTCCTTATTATATACAGTCAGTCTTTCTGCAATTGGTAAAGATGAAATTGGAACACTCTTCATTCATTCATCTTTTGGGGATTCTGTTCATGTCTTCTCCTAATTCAGGAATCAGTCATTTTCCATAATGGATGGATTTTTGAACTCACCATTCTGTATTTTGTTGTCATTCCTTTCTTAATTACCACCAGGTGAGTTCAAAACGTATAAAAGAACATGGGTGCTAAAGGCCGACCGATTAACAATAACAATACAGGTTCTCCGAAAGTTGAAGTTGGAGAAATAGACACAAGAGCTCCCTTTCAATCCGTCAAAGATGCCGTCAGTTTATTCGGCGAAGGTGCCTTCTCAGGGGAAAAACCCTCAATTAGGAAGCCTAAACAACCTCAGTCTGCAGAGGTATCTATCTATCTATCTCTTTCTTTGTTTATTCAAACCCCCTTTTTGGGGTAATCTTAATAATGCATTTTTCATACAAACAACAGAGGGTGTTTGCTAAGGAAACACAACTTCACTTAGCTCAGAAAGAGTTGAATAAGCTGCAGGACCAACTAAACAATGCAGAAACCACCAAATCGCAAGCTCTAGTCGAGCTTGAAAAGGCTAAGAGAACTGTCGAAGATTTGACCCAGAAGCTTAAAGCTATCAGCATTTCAAAGGAATCATCTGTAAAGTCCATAGAAGCTTCTAGGGATCAAGCTAGGCAGGTTGAAGAAGCCAACAGCAACTGTGGTGGTTTCGACGGTTTCAAACAAGAGGATTTGGATAACGCGAGAGAGAAATACATGACTGCCACCGCCGAACTCGACAATGCCAAAAAGAGCTACGCCGAATCCGCCAAGACCGCGATTTCCTACTCGAAACGAAAACTGCCGCCGCCAAGACTGTGTCAGAGGCGGAGCTCGCGGTAGAATTGAACGTCGCAAAAGCTAGTGAGATTTCAAACGAAATCACCCATCTTCGTGAATCGTTGGTTCAGGTTAAGCTCGCCACTTCCCATTCGCTCGAAGAGCAAGAGAAGATCTTTGCGGAAAAGGATGTCCGTAAGCAAAATTATAAAGCTTCTATCGAAGAGTCGGCCAAGAAATTAACTTCCTTGAAGAACGAGTATGATCCTGAACTTGCTAAAGGTTTAGAATCACGGTTGGCTCTTACTCTAACCGAGATTGGATCTCTGCAAGAGGAAATTGAGAAAGCTAAAGATGCAGATGTTACGTCCGTGAAAGAGGGTAACGTCGGAGCTCGACGATGCGAAGGAGTCTCTCTATAAAGTTGTGGAAGAGGAAACCTCGTTGAGAAATTTAATGGAATCACTTAAGATTGAACTGGAGAATGTTAAGAAAGAACATTCCGAGATCCAACAGAAGGAAGGCGAAACCGAAAACATTGCAGACGGTTTACAGGAGAAACTAATTGCGGCTAAATTGGAGCTCGAGGCAGCTCTTGCGGAAGAATCCAAAGTTAAAGGTGTTTCGGAAGAAATGATTTCCACGCTCAATCAGCTAACGTCGGAGAGTGTGACTATGAGGCGCGAGGCGGAAGAAATGAAGAGGAAAGCGGAAGAGCTTCGTTTGGAGTCAGAAGCGACGAGAGTTAAATTAGAAGAACGGAAAGCGAACTATCGGTTGCGTTGGCAGAAACCGAGGGAAGCGAAAGCAGCGGAGGGAAGAGCTCTGGATGAGATAAGGACATTGTCGGAGCAAGCGAGGTGCGGCTTCGCGCGTCCACATCTGAATCGGGGGCGCAGATAACGATTTCGAAAGAGGAATTCGAATCTTTGAGCGGGAAAGCAAAAACGGAGGAATGGGACAGGCTGACGGAGATGAGAGTGGCGGCTGCGATGGCTCAAGTGGAGGCGGTGAAGGCGAGCGAGAACGAAGCAGTTCAGAAGTTGGAGATGATGGCGAAAGAGATTGAAGAGACGAAAATGTTGACTAATGAGGCCTTGAAGAAGGTGGAAATGGCCGAGGCGGCCAAGAAGGCGGTGGAGGGAGAGCTTAGAAGGTGGAGAGAACGCGAGCAGAAGAAAGCAGCGGAGGCTGCGTCTAGAATTCTGGCTGAAACAGCTATTGTGTCTTCGCCCAAATTGTCTCCCCAACCACAGCCACAGCAAGCTGTGGTTGTGGTGGCAGCAGGAGGAGGAAAGAAAAAGAAGAATTTGGAGAAGTCGAAAACATCAGTTACCAATAAAGTGCTTGTTTCTAATCTAACTGGCGTGTTTTATAGGAAGAAGAAGCAAGTAGAAAGTGGATCTCCATCTTTTCTGCCCGGTGAGAACAACCCAATCTGATCATCAATCGAAGCTCCTCTGGTTTTCCTTTTGCCCTTTTGTTTTTGTAAAATTGACAGGCTGAGTTTGAGACTTTTGTGTGCATAGGATTGGAGACTCTTCTTCTTTTTTGTCTACTTGCCTTGTAAAGCTGGTGTGTTGCTTGTTTTGCCCCCCTTGTCTTATAAAGTTGTATGTAAAAGTTTACCAACCTTCTTCATTGGTTCATTCAAATGTCTGTCTTCAAATCCTTGGGAGATGCTATGCAGGTGCTTCAATCATAATCATCCAACTGAGTAGTAAGTACAACACATTTTATAAACCAATTGTCTGGGATGCTGACCAACCCTGTAGGGGCTTCCACAACCCAAACCGGCAAGGTGGCAATCAAACTGCCCTTATATATTTTTAACTTACACAACTGCCATTTATAAGTTATTTTGGGATACTTGACATGTAATCAATCCCATTAGACTCTTGAGAGTAGACACCTTCCCTCCTTTTATTCAATCAAACATTAATCCTTAGCCATTTTTGTCTTCTTCAAGATATGTTCACTTGAGAAAATCGAGTCTGATGCCCAATCCTCTGAAACTCCGACTCTATCACTTTGGCAATCTTTTTATCGTCCGGGTCAGGTTCTGGGAACTCCACTTTAACCGACCCTTCCTTGATGCTTGAATTCGTGAGCACAGCTTGACGCTTAATATACTCATACAGCTGCTGATGGAAGGCGTGATCAAATGCGAAACAATTATCAGCGCCATATCGTGAAGATCCAGACCCTTCCTTTTTACAAAAATGCGGGAGAGAATTGTAATCCATTATCTGCATGCGCCTCATTAAGTTGAATCAGCAATCAAATCTTAGCAATGCAAGCATATTTCTTTTCCTATACCCATTTTCTAATTAGAATCAATGCCTATTATGTTGCATAAGCTGTCATGATGCAACATCTATCAAATTTGACTAATGAACAAGGCATATGATTCTCCATTAGAATCCAATTCTTTTTACACCATCTTTTTCTTTCACAATTTGAAAAACTAATCTTCCGTTATTCTCCAAGAAACAATTATTGGTTTTGTTTATGTATCTGGATCCGTATCCAAATACATAAAAAAAATTCTAGACAAATAGATTCCAATTGGAATCTGGAGAACAGAATTCGCTTAAAAAAGAAGGCTTTTGAATGTACCTACCTTCAACAAATCAGATGTTCCAAAGCCATGCAGAACCTGGACTTTTTTTCTTGTTCTTTCTTGCAGAAGTGGCTTCACAACCTATAAAAGAGTGAAAGTTTGTGAGGTTTTCTTGACATGTATAAATCTTAAATCAATAAAATACAGGCAAACCTTCCAGCATGCTGAAAATATGTATGGTGCGTTTACAATATAGTATGTCTCTGTCTTCTCTGGATAATTCAGGTCATCAATGCTAGAGATAACTGTCAACAACTGAAAGGAAATGTAAAGGTGAGCATAGGAGTGTTACAAGAAATTAAATCTCCAAAACAAACATGTCCAGGCTTGGTAATAAACCGAAGTTGTTAATACCTTAATCTGGTTTAGGGCTGAAAGCTTTAAACCAGTCATATCCAGAATCTTAATGCAGGAGCCAATATATCGTCCAAATTTATTCATTCCGGATGGCTATGAGAGACAAGAGATGTTAGTGCATAATTATACCAATATTCTCGACTCATTTCGATAAAGGCATACTCACCAAGATAACACGATCCCTATATTCATTCATTTGAATGTGTGATTGAACATAATGTTGCACCTAAAAGGGAAGAAGACATTAAATTCCAAATAAATCTACATAAACAATGTTGTTTCCCATCAATAAATGGTAATGGAATTCGTCGATCAAAATTGGGAAATTTGCATAGCTTCATTTCAAGACATTAAACAATGATCTAGACATATCAGATGAGATTCGTGTAATTTAACCAAGCCTTACAGATGCTTTGTCGTATGTGCTAAGCCCTACACCAACAGCAATTACAGGAAATCCCTGGACAAGTTACAAAAATGGAGAAATGAAAAAGATTCAACCAATCAGCTTATTAGTTTTATGGGCTAGTTATTACTGATAATGTTATGACATATACAAGAGTTTTAGTTTAAAAGAGGTAGAACCAGTTTCAACATGGGTTCATGCAAAACAGAGCATCTTGATCTTTCAAATGAACATACAAAAACAACTGGAGATAGACTATGATGCTGGCGGTAAAGAAATCATACAATAAACACTAGTCACCTGCTTAGAGTAACCTGACATTCCCATAAGCTGAGAATCACGTACAGCTCTGTACAATTCAGTAGGAACAATGGGTTTCTGCATGATATTAAGTGCAAATTAGCTACAACATTTAGTTTCCTAAAATTGGCCAGTCTGTTGTATATATTAGAAAGAATCATACGAGACTAGAAATATATCATTATTTGAAGCAAATGATTCGTACAAACCAACTCCTTTCAGTAATTTTCTTTACAAACTAACTACTTTAACAGCCTCTATTCAAAAGCATCACGTAGTTCAATAATGCAAGTTATTTCATGGATAAGTCTTTGAAATTTAGGTAATACTCTCTCAAAATTAGGTGAGTGCTAGAAGGAAATGGAAAAGATAACAGAGGTATGAAAAAATAAAGAAAAACTCACAGCCAATATATTATCAACCTCACTTTGTATTCTCCAGTTTAAACAATCAAGCAGCTGTTATGAAATAAGACAAAAAGAAAGACCGTGAATAGGTTAATTAATTATCCAAGTGTTAGTTAGTTTGAAGACAAATTCACACTGACCATTTTGTACGCTTTAGTGACATTTCCATCTCTTGCTTGAAGAAAACGCTTTATAGTTTCCAATGGATATCCTTGATGCATGTTCTACAAAATCAGTATAACATTCCATGTATTGTTTAGTAAATTATAAATATCATACATCAAAATAAGTATCGGACTATCGGGAGTATCGTATTTTGGAAGCTCGAAATCCAGATACGATAAACAAGTAAGCAGCAGCCAATTGCAGAGAGATTTAGCAGAAATCTCACGATTACGATAAACTTGTTATGCGCATTCTACAAATCGATGTATGAAATTGGATATAGACTCCTAAAAACAAGGATAGTAGCTAAATTCACGTAGCAAACACAGAAATTACATAATATAAAGGTGTTGTAAGCATTTCTCCTTCGGCAAACATTTAACTATCAGCTTCAGAGAATCGGAAGCAGTAAATTAAGGATTCATCTCATACAGCATATCCGTCAAGTAAATTAAGGCGCGAAGTAGCGATGTGCGTGTGTACCGGTGATATACAAAAAAAAAAGATAGAGAATGAAACCTTGAAAGTGTTCTTCTGTTGCTCGTCGACTGCAAGAACAAAGGAAGGATGTATCGAAATTTGAACAACATTAATTAGAGTAGCTTGAAGAATCAACAATACTGATAAATACTATTATGATCTATTACAGAATCTACTTACCTTCTTCTTCCATTAGCTTGTATAACTGCTTAATCATGTTTTCATTGATCGTCTCCATTCTCTCTCTCAAGCTCAATCGCTCAGAACAGATTCGAACGCAGATTTGAAGATGTTAGAGAGAGAAGGCATGTAGTGTGCGGTTGTGGGTTCAACTGAAAAATGGGAGTACTAACTTTTTCTTTCTTTTTTTCAAAAGTTATTTGGTTAAATATTATATTTAATTTTAGATTATATGTTTTTTTCAACAATTTAATAACTTAATTTATTAATTAAAATTATTTTTATAAAATTTATATTTTTAATTAAGTTATGATTTTTTTTCAAATAATCGCCCATCAAACTAGATCCAAGGAGGAGAATCATTAGAATGTATTGGAACACACTTTTCTTTTTTTTTTTGCTTGCTTCTCACGTTGGTCCAGGGAATTTTGGGGAAAAAAACAATTGTTTATTTTATTGGGAAAAATACAATAGTAAGTTTTTTTATGCTTGATTTAAGATTATTCTCTGTTTCTCTACAAATATTTTATAATAAAATGTTTTAATATTATGGTGAATAAACTAATTAATGAACGGATTAGTAAAATAGGATAAATTAATTTAAATAATTTGTTTTAGATGATTTGAAATACTCTTTTTTGGACTGGCCTGCCTGTGGTCCTATAAGGGAAGCTTATTATATGGGCAAAAAGGTGACTTGCAAGTTTATTTTATTTTCTTTTTATAACCTAGTTTTTATGTTTGAAAACATTTTCTCTTTTTTTTTACTTTAAAATGATTGTTTCATAACTAATGTTTTATAATAGACTAAGTAATATAGTGGTTTAAGATAATTAGAAACAAAACATTATTATTGGCTAATACTTTTTTCAAATAATACACAAACTTTAATATAATGACCTTAACTGAGGTCTTCGACTCTTAATTTATGTCTGCTCCTTATGTACCCTCTTAATGGGAAGAGTATAATGTAATTTTTTTTTAAAGGAAAAATTACATTTAAGCCCCTCTCCTTGTGAGAGGGAGTATCCATAATTGGAGGAGAAGACTTTAACCCAACCTATAATATTGACCATGTTTGAAAACACTTATTAGAGTTAGTGTTGGAGTGAAGTTAGAGTTAAACAACAAATATTATTAAATTTATTAATATATACATAATTAAAATATATTTTAGAACATTATTTTTAAAAAAATATAATCTTTAAGTAAGTTAATTAAAAAAAAATCGTCCAAATCCAACCCATGGACAAACCAAACAGGTCAAACATATCTAAGGATTTTGTTAATTTTTTTAAAATTTTAATGACGTGAAATGAAGATTTCTTACCATAATTTAGTAAATAAAATGTGAGAGTTATAGAGAAAAGTTGAATACTCATATTTTATGCTATAATTAGAATATTTTTTTAATTTAGATATAGTAAATTAATAAATTGAGGAGTTAAAGTTTGTCTGGAAAATGATAAAAAAGTGATGGCATCCCACGTGCTTAGCCTAAAAAGAAAGGAATTTATGACGTAACACATTTATAAAATAAAATCCTCTTTATTAGAAGAGTATATGATTATATAAAAGTATTCTATAATAACGATGATATTAAATGATTTAGAACTTAAAAACACACTTAATAAAAGCAAACTTAGGCTTATTTAAAATCTACTTTATAAACCAATAAAAATAAGGTTATTTTAGACCCAAAAAAAATTAATGATTTACTAAGAAGTTATTAATCCTGCATTAAAGGAAGATGGCAATCTTTTTCACTATTAACCTTTTTACTCCATCCTCAGCAGTTGATCACAAATTCACAATAACTGGTGAAGTTAATAATAATAATAATAGTATTGTTAATCACATTGAAGACAGAAAGAAAGGGTAAAAAAATTGTGTATTTCCTACTAGACAGCATTTATAGTATGATTTACATCTGCAGTTTCTTCACTTTCATCAGTGCTCTTCGGTTTTGAAGAAGACGACGAACTGTCGCTTTTATCCCGAGGCTCTTTCATATTTAGAGACGTGTAAATCGATGTCCCACAAAGTGCTGTAACTGCCCCGCAAATGCTCACTACTCCAGGGTCCGAATCGAAAATACAATATCCACCTAGTAGAATCACACAAGTTTTGAATTGTCCTAATACCACATGAGAAGTAGCTGAAGTAGCCCTGAAAAACAAAAATAGCCCATTATCATTATCAAATAGATCAACCAAACCAAACCAAACCAAACCAAATTTCCACTCACCCAAGAGCCAATGCACCAGACCACTGTAAAAGGAAACCAAGGAGAGCCGATATGATAATCGCAGTTGAGTTGTTTAAATCCCATTTAAACGATAATACACCTGGTGGATCCAACCAAGGCATTAACGCAACCAAGAAGAAGATCGTGATAGGTGTAGTCTTCCACATCAACCTATTATTATTATGTTTGATCAATAACTCTTTCAACGAAACAGGCAAAAAAAAGAAGAAATTCAACTATAGCTACTCACGCGAGAGCAGTCCAGTTGCCCTGTTGTTGAAGACTAGACCAAAGAATCTTATTTACAGCACTAGGAACTATCCAAGCAAAAGCTATACAAGCACCAAATATATTGAATTCTAAGTCTGTCACAGTTGCAACTGCTACTCCTATCGATAGCAAAATCAGAGCAATAATCTGCATTTATTAAAAAGCCCGATTCATTAACAACAACTACAACAACCAAAGAAGAAGAAGAAGACCTGTTAAAAATGTATTCTCAGAACACAACACGCAAATCTAACCTTATGAAAGGAAATAGATTTTCTGAAAAGAATGAACTCTGCAAAGACAATAGTGGGAGTGACTGCAATCTTGGACATTTGATAGAAACCGACGCTACAAGTGAAACAAAACAAAATGTCAACAATCCCAATCTCAAACAGTTAAGTATCTGAGAAAACGAACCAACCTGTTATGTTTAAGACTTGCATTTGCAAGGCCAGAGGCAAAAGCCATGACTGCGCCCAAAGCAAAGAGGGAAGAAAAAGGGGTAGATTTGGAAGGAGGTGAGGCAGGAAGAAAAGAAAACGCCTTAAAAATGGCGAGTAGAATATAAGCTGAGGTATAGTGAATTAGTGTTAGAAAGATCGGGAAATTAAATCCAACTTTGCTCATAACCTGCATAATAGGAGAAGAAAAGACTCTTTAAATATCAAATTTCCAGTAATAGACATGGGAAAACAAATAAGGAAGGGTGACAGAGAAGAATTACAGACTAATTTGTTAGCCATGATGATTCCAACAGCAACCATGAAATTAAAGGTCATAGCAACAACTGGACCGCAAAACCGTTGTTGTTGACGTTTAGCGCCTTCTGAAGTTTTAAGCTCGCTGTAAAGAGCTCCTCGAAGCTCTTCCAATGCTCTACCTGAGATTTACAAAGCCAATTTCATTCATAACAGAACATTCTTCAATTACAATGCTTATTCCCTAACTATCAACGCATTTTATAGCTGTGAAACCTCATAAACAACCTAAAATAGACTGTTCTACTACCATTCCTTTCACCAGAGAGCAACAAACACAACTAATCGAATAATATGCTAATTAACTCAAAAATCCATAACCTACATGCAATAGCGAGATGGAATCATACAAGTCATGTAAATTAAAACTGGATTTGATAATTATTAAGCTCTGAAAAGAACTGTGAGACAAAAATTGAATATAACTATACTCAAGAAAGCACAGTTATCTTGAATAACAAGATAAGTGTTAAGATTCCATGGAAGAGAAGGAACATTACAGAGATCTGGCCTGGTATACATTAAGAATCAAAGTGAGATTTTAGAGAAAGAGAAGAGTAGTACTAGATACACCTCCTCCATTTATCGAAGGAAGAAGAGATGTTTGCTTCAACTTGCTCGCCGGAAAATGTCTCCGATCCCTGGACCGTTCAATCATCGGAAAATCGCCAGGACGGACAAAAATTTCTCACTCACTTGTAAACTTTAGCAACAGTAATTTCAAACTCCCTTTTTAGTAATGCTTTCCACTTTCAACCGCAATTATCGGAATTTTTTAAAAGGAAATTGTTTTGTTTGGGCCAAAATAAATACCCAGCCCATTTCATATTCCATCTCATTTGGGCCTCAATAAACCCATATCTAATATATAAATATATAAAAACACACAAATTCTGCATGTTATTACGGGTCGTTTCTGTTAAATAAAACCCTTATCTACAATTTTAAATAAAATAAATTAAATTATAGTTTAATAATCACTAGATATAATTAATAGTTATAGGGTCAAACATTATTAAAGATAAGTTTAGTATTAATTAAACATATTATTTAATTACAAAAATCATGCAAATAACCTTAAACTCAATCTACATTCCCTATAGAGAGAGAATAATTAACAAGTCAAACAAAATCCTTAACCATAATCAATGTGATTTACATATATAGTAATTACATACCTAAAAAAAAAAATTGAGTCTTTTTTATTCTCATGAGATCAATGAATCAAACCCATTAATTAATTCATCATGATTCAACTTTCAATACAAAAACTTGGATCAAACCATGATCAAAATATAGAGTAATTAAGAATGAAGATGAAGATTGATCAGCTATTTATAGTAAGAAATTATAATTAACCTTAAGATCTACAAATTAAGATCATATGATATCATGGTTGTTATGACAATATTACCATGAACATGATAAAAGAAGATGAAGAAGAAGAAAGACCTGCTTCGCCGGCATCACTGTCTTTACGTTTGATGAATCTTCTGATATTCTTTCCCAAAAAAGAATTGAAAAAACCCATTACTTTCCAGCCCAAAAACATCCGTTTTGATCTTCAAGAACCCTAAATCTCTTTAAAAACCAATTTATATATATAAATTTGAGATTATAGACTTATTGAGATTGAGAACGGAGATCGCAACCAGAGATTAATAATATATATATAAATTTATGTATATATAGAGAGAGAAAGTTGAGAGAGAATGAAAAATCAAAAGATAAGTTGAGTGTAAAATAATCTAGCAAAAAAACCTTAATTAATTAAATAATTAAACTAATTAAAATAAATTAAAGGGTTTCGAGGACTGCTATAATTACTCAACTGTTTACTTGGTCTGCCATAATACGGCCGAACGATACGCTTAATTGGCGCCCAGATCTCGTGACATCTGGCATTCAAATAAATAAAAATCTTTTATTTGGCTTTTTTTTCTTTTAATAAGGTTGGGACAAATTAAAAACATTATTAAACTAATATCTTTTTTTTAATCATATTATTATTAGCTTTATAGTACCAAATGGAGATTATTAATTAAATTATTTATATACATGCTTTATATATTTTATATATACTACTTTGGTTTGTCATATTCATTAAAGATTAAAGATAGTATTATTAAAAAGGAAGATCCATATTATTAGATATTACTATATATATAAATATAAACAAGGAAATTAAAGTTGTTTTTTATTGTTCTAACATTACTATTTATGTGATTGGCTAGTTAACCATGGTCCAATATTAGTTACTATAATTCTTGTTTAATAATTGTAGTTTAAAATAAGAATATTATAATAATAATTGCTCAAATAAGAAGTCATCATGAGTCTATATAATAAAATGATATATGAGATTTGATTAAATAATCGAACATTTTGTATGTTTGTAGTTGATTTTGTTTGATTGATTGATTACTTAATTAATTTAGTAAATTATTGTTATTAGAGTTTATAAGATTGGGTATTCACAAAAAAAACTTTCTAAATTAACCATTACTAGAACATTTTAGTCCTTTGCAATTGCCACAAACCGCTTGTATTTTATTATTTATAAAATATTTTTCACACAAATTAAATGAAATGAAAAAATATACACTATAATGTGAAATAGTAATCCAAATTTTCTGAAAAACAATTTTTTACCACACAAAAGAAAACTTTAAAAATGAATCTTCATTAATGTGCAAGATATTATACAAAAATATCCAATTTTAAATAGAGTAGTTTATATAGTTAGAATCATCAAATTATATAAACTTACACGTGTAAACATTAATAAAAAAAAATAAGATAGAATGATCAATAATATTAAAGGATTAAAGGAAATTTGGCAAGATAAAAGCCATTCATAGATTTAAAGAAAAAGATGAATAGTTTAATATACCATTGATTTACTTTAAGGCAAGGGATATTATTATTAGTTACTAGTATATTTCTTCTCATGATCACTTTTTTATTATGATTCAATAATAGTTTAGCAGTAGTATTTGACTTCAACAGATAGTATGTTTTTTTCTTTCTTTCTAGAAAAATATTTATTAATTATTCATTTTCATACTTAAAGATACCAAAAGAATACATTTACACTTAGTTAATTTGTAAAGCGCATTTGCTGTTTAGCGAGGAAATCTTGCGTCAACGAGAATCATGATCAAAATTCTCATTATTTTATTGATGAATGATATTCAGGTGATGAAAAAGTGTTTAGAGGGATGGGTAAGAAATAACCATAAATAAATATGAAAGATTCAACCCGAAAAAAAAAAATTACAATCTATAATATATCACCTATAGTGAACTAAAAACACTAACCAAAACAGAGCAGTTATATCATGAGATACACTCACAGTAAGCTATTTTATTTGATTCATATTGTGTTTTTGATGTTAAGATTTATTTAGTAGTTCAAGTATTAAGCCACTTATACTAAATTAAGTTTGATAATTTGTGCTTCTATAATAATATATTTAGAATTTATTAAAAAATGTATAAATATATTTAAAAAATGCTTAGGATAACAGTTGGTGATCATAATTCGTTACAAGAATATGTGTTTCAATGAAAACAAAAATTATTATTCTTAAACATGAGTTGTGAACCAATATACAATGGTTGAGATGTCATTTTTTATTATTAAAAAAACAGAAAAAATTAAAATTTGATGAGCCACACCTTAATATTTCTATAGTATAGAATGTGATATTGATAGATGCTACAAAAGTAAGAAATATGACTCTCATTCCCCCCAACAAGCCTTTAATAAAAGTCCACTTTCAAAGGCCCAAACCTGCCCATTACCATTTTAAGCTCTTTCATAGTTACTTTTACTTTTTTTTCAACCAAAAATTTATTTCCATTATCAAATTTTACAAAGTAGTAAAAACAGCTGAAACTATTAAGTTGTTGAAAGTAAAGTCACAAGTAGATATAAAGATGGTTGGTTTAAGATTGAACAAAACTAATCCCCTAATCTCATTCCCAAAATTTAAAATTATTGGACATATGAATTGATGGACCCCATATTTTAGATATTTTCATTGTCATTCCATTGTCATGCTTATTTAAAACCATACAAACCATAAATATAGCTCAATTTGTAATACTTTAAAAGTCAATGTCTCCAATAATATCCATGCTAAGGCAATGACATTCATCCTCTATTTATTAAGACTTACTTGGATCTTTATTCAAATATGAAGTTGAATTCAAATAAAATATATTTTAAAATACTTTTAAAGTTAATATATATTGTGATTTTGATTAATTATTGGAAAAGTTAGCACGATTCATTATCATAATGACTCAAAATTTAAATAAAAACATTCTTAATAGTGATAAAGATATCCTATGTAAGACTATTTCCACTTTAACTAACTATCATAAATTATATTGGCTTGGAAACCATATTTTTTTTTGAAAAATTGACTTATCGTCATTTTATTAAAAAAATTAAAAAGGAAAAAAAACGGACATAATTTCGTCTATCTTTCTAACAACCTAGAAAGATAGAACCAAAGTTCAAAAGAAAAACAAACAATCCAAATAATAAGTCCATGACTTTTATAAGTGAATTACAAAAACCAAACACATTAAACTCTTATCTCGCTTTAATTTTTTAAAAGAAGTGACTTTTCGTATGATATCTTCCAATTCCGACAAAGATTCCATTCGCGTTCGCCTTTGGGGATCCTCCTTCATGTCCTCATAAGTGCACCGCAATAAAAGACAATATCATTCAAACTTGGTCAACACTTCGACGCACTCTCCGAACACCCGTGCGTTTATTTCTGCTCAAATATGATACACGATAGAGGTAAAGCCGCTCTTAAAAACGTTTGCTGGAATTTGTTGTCTTAGTTCTATCTTGGACAGCAACTATATCGCCTCCCACGCCTCCGGAAAGCTCGAAATAGACATCGCCGAAGTGAACTTATTCCACACATGCATTGTAACGGATAACCCCCGAGTACGTGATCAATCGTCTCCACATTTCATCCCAAAGTAAGCAACTAGCATCCAGAATGTCCATGTAGCTTGAATTTGATCCTGAGTGCTAAGTATTCTATGAAAACCAACCAAAGAATGAAACGATGCCTCATGATGACTTTAGAAGATCAAACAAGAGTTGCTCAATTAACAACTTGACCTCGTTCCCTTATGACATTCTAAATTTTGTTAGACTTAACTTTACATCCTCTTCGACATTGTCTACAAATGAACATCAGTCCTATCGTTCAATTGGATACCACTTAAATGATCAAATACTCTTCTTCCCTCCGAGTCCGCCTAATAATAGAAGAGGAGTGATAGGGAAGGGAATTTGATAGAGAGAGAATGAGAGAGGGAATGATGTGTCATCACATCATGACTGGAAAAATGATATAGGTTGAGGAAAGAGATAAGAAAGAGAAATTTGTTATTTTCCGACAAATCAGATTGCGCCACGTAATTCTCTTAAAAAATTCTCTCCCAAATTCTCTCCCCCAATCAATTCTCATAATAGAATTCAAAAGCTCACCGTGTATATTTTTAACCGTGGCAGCCGCACGTCTCTCCTAATCCTCATCCTCAGAACTCTTCTCTATCAATAAGTGGTCGGCTCTCAAATCACGGATCATGCCAAAAGAGAGTACATCGTCCATCCCCGAGTCAAATGTCAAAGATTGAAGCAACGCTGTTTTCAATTTCAGATGTCATCCTTCACTTTGCTTGTCCATATATTATGTTCGTTTTTCATGAACCTCGAGTGAACCCATTTAAACCACAACGAGTGTTGGAAACAATATTAATCATAGGCAAAAAAGTGATTTCAAATGAACTTTATTATTCATAATTTAGCTTATTTGAAATTTTTATCTCTAGTTGAAATTGAGTTTGAACCTATTCAACTCAAATATATTTAAATGAGCATATCTTAATAATAATTTTTATTGTAGCATATATATGACATACTTTCTTTGTATTAAAGGGTACTGTTCCAAACTTTGCTAATGAAAATATATAAGCTTGTAAATTAGGAATGATTACAAAAATTGCATTACTTTTTTTGTCATTTGTTTCTGAAGATTGGTTAAATATGCAAAGTAGAAAAAAATTGATAATGAATTAAATTAAGTATAAGTAGCTAAAGTGATAAAATTTTATTTAAGAAATGAATTTTATTTAAGAAATGAATGATCTCTGTTGAATTTCTATTAAAACTTATATTAAAGTATATTTAAACTTAATTATATATATTTTTTTTAATAAAATTTCAATTTAAACTTAGACATCTCGGTTGGATTTGGGTTATTTAAACCAAAAAAACATAATTTTACTCACTTTAATTTATTATATTATTTAAATCATTAACTAAAATATTTTAAATTATTATTTCATTTAATCACTATATATTAATACCTTTTAAAATCTATTTACCAAAAGAATCTAACCTCCTCAAAATTATTCTTATTTTTTATAAATAACCAAATTATTAAATAAGGGTGTTTCAATATTTGGTTAGAACTCTGTTTTCGAATTGAACTGATTCGAATTCAAATACAGTTTTCGGTTTGGTTTAAACTCGAAAACCAAACTAAAAATCAAATTTATTTTTATTACTTATTTTAATTATATATTATATAATTTATTACATATAATAACCTTCGGATACAAACCTTGCAATTAAGCTTTTGGGTGGCCATAGCAAGTGATGGGCGCTTGATCACCTCTCTCCTTACCTCTCCTTTGCTTCTCTTGTTTCCTTTTACGCAACTTTTCGTGCTTTTGAAAAAAGAGTTCACTAAACCTCAAGACCAAGGAAAAAACCTGATATTCGGCAAGGTAAAGATAGAGCTCCACACATAGTTTTTAGTTCAGCGCAAGGCTAGCTCTCATATATATTATTCTTTATATGCTTTCTGCCTGCCTTTAGGGGACCTTGTGATTCATCTCGCGTCCTATCTACACACTTACTTGTCTCGTTCCGAGTGCTAGGACCAACAAAATCCGAATAATTATACCAATAAGATCTTAACCAGCCATTTAGTTTGGACTTCCCAAAAAAAAGGAACTGTTGCACCCTCTTCCTGCAGGATCCGAAGGATCACCCCCAAACTTTTGCTTTCATAGCGTTCTTCTAACATCTCTATTAGACGTTCACTTTCAAATAATTATATACTAAATTACAATGATCCTCCTATCTCGAATGTTTTTATTCATCCCAATAAATCACTAATCCCTCATCTCTTTTTCAGTCCTTCTAGTAGTGGACACCTTATCTTCATAGTCATTCTTGCCTAGCTGGTCCTTCTATTCATCCACCACATCTCTAAAATCTCTAACTAGCTATTTTAACCAAATAATATATATAAGCAGTCGCCAACAATATTTTTACTTCCATCGTCCAACTGCAACTGCGGTTGAAAATAGTCAATTTTTTTTTTTTTTTTTTTATAATTTTAGATTTTTAGTAAATAAGATATTTAGTTTGATAACAAAATAAAATAAAATGAATTATATTCGAATTCGAACCGAAAATTCGAAAATCAGTTTGTTTTAATAGAATTTATTCGAATTCGGTTCAGTTTTAAATTAATTAAAAAAATCGAAAAAAACCAAACCTAAGAACTCATATAACCCAGAACCAAATTGATGAACCCGGCATTAATGCAATTTTTTAAGGAAGAATCCAATAAACTATTATAAGTTTATAACAAATAAAATTATTCCTTTTAAA
Source organism: Impatiens glandulifera (assembly GCF_907164915.1). Classification (NCBI taxonomy): domain Eukaryota; kingdom Viridiplantae; phylum Streptophyta; class Magnoliopsida; order Ericales; family Balsaminaceae; genus Impatiens; species Impatiens glandulifera. Next base: position 47,913,046 of record NC_061866.1, on the reverse strand, counting down.
AAAAGAAGAGAATTGTGGGCCGTTCCGAAGAACTTCCTAATGGACATAACCCATTTCATATACTCACTTGTTTGTGGGCTCAAACAAGCCCACATATAAAAAAAATACAGTTTTAGCTGGCAAAAAAGGGAAGGTCTGGTTTCCGAACTCAGGTTCTAGAGAGAGAGAGAGGACGAGGAAGGAGAAGATGCCGCTGACTACGACGATGATTGGAGCACTACTGGGTGTAGGTACCCAGATGTATTCAAACGCCCTTCGCAAACTTCCTTACATGAGACGTAATAATCTTCATCACTTTTCATTACATTTCCAGATCCCGTATCTTCTTTTCTTTACATATCTGTCGTTTTCAATTTTCAGATCCATGGGAACATGTAGTAGGCATGGGATTGGGAGTGCTTTTTGCCAACCAGCTAGTCAAATGGGACGGCAAGCTTCAAGAAGACTTGGACAAGATGCTCGATAAGGCTAAGGCTGCTAATGAACGCCGATACTTCAGTTAGTCTCTCATTTCCCTTAACATTTGCATTCATCATTCGAATGTTTAGGAATTTAGAGAATTCATTTTGCTTCAGGGATGATGAATGAACACTGGATGTTAGGTTCTAAAATTGACTTTTTTTTTTCATTTAATAGTTTTTTTAATATAGATAACTATTCACTGAGAAGATGAATTTTTAGTGAATTGTAAGTCTTTGTTGGTGCATTTAATAGAGATTGAAGCAATGCTGAGGTTGTTTGACAAAGAAAGAATGTCGTAGGATTTTGTGCTAAGAAGTTCGATTTTAGAGAACTATTATAACCATGGAATATGACATGAAATCTATTTAGGTCATGTTAGGTGTTGAACCCACTTAGGGAAGCTCAAGTTGTAAAAGTCTTGAACTATAAGAGGCTAAGTTTTTGGGTTCGATACCAACTAAGGAAACCTTGATTGGAACTTTGGTTGTATTACTTGACTTTGTTTCTAGTTGAATTTATTGTATCCTCAACAGTCCCCAGCTTGTGGCCCAAAATGAAGTCAACCTTTGGGTGGTTTATGTCATTATGTTAGACCAGACGAAGTGGCTGCTAAATCAAAACAAATAATGTTTACTTTATTCTTAGAATAACCAAAACTAGACCCTTTAATAAGGCTATGTTGCTGAATCAAATAATAGAGATAATAGAACTGACAAAGAATTTACTTGGAAAAAAGGATGCATAGCTGGTGTTTTGGGTAGACATGAAAAATCTCTTATATTCTTTTGCAGAAAACAAAAAATTGTCATAATGCATCATATCATGCATTTATTCCATTATACAATGTTAGTCACTAGCAACAAATTACACTCGGGTAACAGAAAAACTGCTTCAGCGTGATACAGAACCATGTTGTGTGTAGTTTAGGGCAGTGCATATACTTCTGCTTCTTGTACTGCCACTGCTAATTCTGAAGATCAATTTTGAGTGTTCACATATTTGTACATTTTGAGATTCTCTTCTCTCATTTAGCCAACCCAATTAGTCATCTTCATTTGACCAATGGCTTTGAACTGATATTGATGGAGGAACCCAATTTTCTACTAAATCCTGGACCCTGGTAATCTATATCAATCAGTTGGATTTGCTTATCGAATGAGGTTAATTCATTCCTTCCAGATTTTGATGGTAAATTAGCTTGCCTCAATTCAACAGGATTTCTTACAGAGTTTGGAATTGGCTACAACTCTTTCTTGTTTTTTATAGGAGTAACAACAGAAAACTCTGTTGAACATCAATTGGGGTCTTTGGTTTATTTGGAGCCATTCGAATTCTTAAGATTGAAATATCAATGCTATATAAGATCTTCGGATATAAGATCTTCCTTCATTTATGAACTAAAGAATCTGTTGAGTGAGAAATTAGTAGGGTAGATGAGAAATTTGAGATTTAAGTAAACTACTTGATTCTCTGATTTAAATTACGTCTATGGTGACATAAATCCATGACACGAATCTAACCTCCAAAATAAGCTTGCTAATTAACCAATTCTACTCTTAACAGACAAGTTAGTTTGAGTAGCATAACATGAGTGCAAGACCCTGATACATTTAGGGTAAAATGGTAGAAAATATAATTAGGATTTTGCAGATATGGAGTTATATATGAGAAATGAAGATGGATATATTAGCTATAACTATATATAATACTGCTACTAATCGCAATTTCTCCATAATTTTGATTGTGACTTAACCTTATTCTTTAGTCCAATAATGGCCAAGGTTGAGTTGAATATTTGTGATTCATCCTTTATAATTATTGAGTGGCTGAATACAGATAGGCCCAATATTCTTTTGTTCTGGTCCAAACTTCACCAAATGGGCCATTATTGACAGACCAAATAGTCACCCATGTAATTCTGGTTTGTTACTTTTCCGCCTAGATGCCTCCATGAATCTCAGTTTAGTAGTCCCACTTGGTTCCAGATGTCCTCTAAAATAAATAGACCCTTGCCTTGCCTTTTCTGTTTGTGTGGCTACCAGCTATTTGATACCCCAAAAATAGATTTTAATAGCGTGCCTGGGGTGAATCACAAATATTCAACTCATTCTTGCGATTGCACCTGTTATCGCTTCCTTGACGACAAGGAATATCTTATGGGGATGGTTTGGTACATGTTAGGTTTTCAATTTAGGGTTTTAAGTGTAATAAGCGGGTCTTGTTAGTTAGGCTTTGTCAGTAGGCTTTGTTTTTAATATTTAGTTAATTAGTAGCGGTATTATATATAGTTATAGCTAGGTATTGTGAACTGTATGTATGAAAAATCTGATGTAATTTTTATTTCTCTCCTCCAACTATTTGACCTCCAAATGATAGACACTTATAAAGATACTAACCACATTGCTACATTATGTACAATCATTGCTTTTAAGCATTCCTTGGGAATGTTGTTTTTACACAAAATCTCTAAGGCCTGACATTTAAGGTATCATCAGCAGTCCTTTCTCCAGAGTCATCAGTTTTTGTTATTTTGTTAAATCCCTATATTCTTGTATTGTCATAGCTATATAAATGCAATGTTTTTGTTTATTTTTGGGTTGTATCCTTTCAAAATGTTAATTGTTTTGAGCTGGTTTTCTACTAAATCTGTTGTGCAGATGAGGATGAGGATTAAGAATCTGGCATTGTGGACGTGTCGACATGAGATTAGCCTGCTAAAAGTCTTTTTATATAAATTGTTTGATGCATTTCTTATGTTTTGGATAATAATATCAGGACAGACATTCCAAAATAATTGGCCTTGTCATCTTTCTACCAAAAAGACTTACCTGAAGGCATACAGGATTTGTAAATTTTTGATATTTGATATTTGAATGTTGATTATGGTGGTCAATAGCCCCAAAGGTATTCTCAATTAATGATGGTTAATATCAAAGAATTTGTGATTGTTTGAGAAATGACTTGTGATTTGATGCATCTCTGTAAAGGGTTTCTGTTTTTTTGTTATAGCCAATGATGAGGAAACAACAATATGATAATCCAGTAATTTGAACTGAAATCTAGGTCTCTGTATTATTAGTAGACCTGAATTTGGTTGCCAAGAAGAAATTGAAAGCCAGATATATTTCTTCAGTGTTTTTTTAATATTTTTTTATTAAATTGTACAGCAGTTAGGGATCTGTTTCGAGTTTCTGGTCTGTATGGAGTTATTAATGATGGTTGATTTTGCGGATGTGATGATTAGTTTTATTCAATTTCTCATTCTTGAGTACAAAAATTATGTACCAAACATCTCTTAAAAGTATTTTTATATATAAATAAAATAAAAAATAAGAAAGAATGATATTTAATTATGTTGAGTTATTTGATTAAGTTAATTTATATTAAATATAAGAAATAATATTTGAAGTAATTACTTTCTTTTCATTTTAAAAAGCTGGTATGGTTTAAATTCTATAATTTATTATAAAAAATAATAATATTAAAATTAACAAATATTTCTAAAAGAATTTATTTGAACAAATAATTACTTTATTTCATCTACAAATTCATACAATTATAAAAAAATAAACAAATGGTAAATTAAAAATATTAGAGTTTTATTTTTAAATTTTAGAATGGTAAAATTATAAAAATAAACATTCTTGCCTAAAAGAAGCCCAGGAGAAGATAAAGCCCAGTTATTGAAATTGGGCTTAACAAATTATAACCTGCTTCATTTTATGAGTATTGGACAATTTTACCCCCTTCCCTAATCTCTGTTCTTCGTTGTTCTCATCGGCGACAGGATCCAGGTTTAACTTTGGTGTCTACTGGCGCTTCTTCGGCGGAGGTTAGCTTCTGAATCTTTATTTCATTTTTCTTTTATCTAGATCGATCGCATTTTCTTAGTCTTCCTAAAGCTGCATACACTTATTTGAAATGATTTAGTAGAAAATGGCATTGATTGATTTAGACAAGCCGATTCATCATAAGCAACTAGGTTTAGCCAGTTAGGTAGAAAGCAATCTATGCCGATATAGCATCATCTGCATTAGGGTTATGGTTGCTTTGATGTTTGTTCTTCCTTGTAATCATTCTTTATCTCCATTCCAGATGTATTGATGTGTTATTTGCTGATGATAATTGAAACAGGAAGCATCATTATGAGCTTGGGAAGATTGAAAAATGTGTTGGCAGAAGCTGCCATTAAAGGTGTTACTGAAGCAAGAGCAAAGATATTTGGCCATGTATTGAATCCAACTGGACAAGTATCCCCTCACAAGATCTTACGCAAGAAGCTTTTCGGTGAAAAGATTGCTCAATGGTACCCACATGATATCAGAACAGATGATCCTCTCTACATGGCTCAACAACAGCAAGAGTTTGTTTTCTTCCTTTTTAAATTCAACTTGAAACCCTAATTGCAAACGAAGATTGTTGTTTAGGTTTTATGGAAACAATCATCAAGTGTTTGTTTGAATTGATCCCAGAATGGGGATGATGGATACCAAGAATTGGGTTTTTTATTCTTAGTTAGTATTATTAGGAGCTTTCAGTACTGGATTTGGTAACTTTTTGTTCTTTCTATTGTAATTCTCCAGACGTTTATCAAAGCTTGAAATGTTGAAGCGACGTGGAAAAGGACCGCCAAAGAAAGGTCAAGGAAAGCGTTCAAAACGCAAATGATCGACTTGAGCAACTGATGTGGTAATTATATCCCAATGCCTGTCAATGTTTTCAGTTTTTGTCTTTCTGATAATCAGAAATTGACCTTAATTTGGGCTTACATTTTGTTATAGAGAATGTTTTATCTTTGTTTTCGCAATTGAGGTTAAGAATTGACAATAATAATCTACTGTCTTAACCGTCCTTAGTGTTGTTCTCGTGTTTTGTCACATAAGAAGCATGCTTATGTACATTTATATATCGATTTTCTTAAAACCCGAATTTATTCATTACATTACATCAAATATTCAGTTTACATTTTGTTATAGGAAAATTAATATAGATTACTGTAAAATATGATCCCTTCTTATTTAAACTTTAAAGCAATTTAAGGTTGAAGAAATGATTAATTCAGTTTCTTCAAGGATCTGCATCATTCATTTCCACCTTAACCGGTTCTGTCTTCTTCGGTAGCTGTTGGGCCATATCGTAAGTCGCATGAAGCCCGAAAAACAAATAGTAAACTAGCATCACGATAGTGCATACACCGAACCTAACGAAGGCTTCATACCCCAAGGATCCCATGAGAAATAGATTCATCGCGATAGACAACGAAGGAAGCCACGGGACGAGTGGAACTCCCCAAACCTTCGGTTTCCTTTCTTGAGGAAGAGAAACCGACATTACAAAGGTGGCCAAGAACCAAATAGGAACTGTTACAGTATAACCAACCCATCCGCCCGTGTCCATTCCCCAATACGCTGAAGTTCCCATAGAAGAAGCAATGATTATAAGCAACAACCCGATAAACTTCAATCGGTTCACTTCTGTAGTGACACCTCTAACGTAGTATCGTCTAACCATAAGTGCGACCGCCATCATCATGAAGATGAAAAGTGTGCTTATCGATAGAAGGCTGGCCAAAACATCCAAACTTGAGAACAACGCTATGCACGCGCTGCATACGGTTATTAAAACCGTCGCGTTTATTGGAGTCCCGGTTTCGGGTGCACGAGCGCGAACCACGGCGGGATCATGTGGGCCCGCGCTATGTGAGTAGTGTATCGAGCCTGCCCGAGGGCTCCGACTAGAAGAACCGTGGACATCCCTTTCAGGGCGCCCAACGATACTAAATATTTCGCCCATTTCATCCCCACCTTTTCGAACGCTACTGGGTAAGCCGCGTTCGGATCGATTTCAGTGTATTTTTGCATCATACTAAGGGAGAGAGACATGAGGCAATATATAACCGTGATGATGGACATTGAGCCGAGCAATCCCAATGGGATGTCCCTCGAAGGGTTTTTCGTTTCTTCTGCCATCGTCGCGATGTTGTCGAAACCTCCGTATGCGAAGTAAACTATGGCCGCTGCTTTGAAGATTCCTTTCACACCGAAGGGAATAAACGGAGATAGATTCGACGGGTCGGATTTGACAAACCCCGCGATGATAACAAAGATGATAACAATTGTGTTTACTGCTGATGCGACCCAATTGAGAATCGAAGTCTTCCTCGTGCTGTAAATCGCTATGGCGGACGCGATTATGAGCACGGTCAGGGCTATGGGGTCTAACAAGACTTGTGATTCGTCGTTTAGTCGCAAACGTAGGGAATCGGGGTGGCGGTTAATGAGGGTGGCGAAGTATGAAGTCCAAGCTCGAGCAACGGCTGCACCTCCGACAATGCTTTCGAGTAGTATGTTACCTGCGGTTATGAAGGCGGCGAAGTCACCTAGTTCTACCCTGAGGTAAGCGAAAGAACCTCCGGCGACGGGTATTTCGACAGCAAATTCAGTGTAACAGAAGACGGAGAGCATGGCGGAGAGGCCGGAGGCGACGTAGGAGAGGACAATGGAAGGGCCGGAAGTTTGGTGGGCTTGTTGGCCGGTGAGGACGAAAATGCCGGCACCGATGACGGAACCGAAACCGAACCAGGTGAGATCCCACCAGGTGAGACATGTTTTCATGTCGTTTTCGCTTTGTTTGCGGAGATGTTGGATTTCGGTAATGTCGTCTGATCTGGTTAAAAGACGATCCTTGAATCTGTGATGGGTTTGGGATAGAGGCTTGTTTGTAAGTGGACCAATTTTTGAATGATTCTTCTGGGAAGAAATCTTCTTTGCTCCATCTTCTCCAGTAGCTTCTTGGCAATGGCGAATCATCATCATCATCCATTGTTAATAATAATAATGGAATCTCTCTTTCTAAATTAACTTCAAAATTATTAAGAATAATATAGATACATAGATATGAACGTCCATTATTGATGATGATTGACTGACTTGAGTCGTGTGGTTAATTAATTGCAACTTTGAAAATTGCTCCCGCTCCCATGCATGAGATATTTTCTGTCGGTTTCTTCGTCTTATTTTGACTTATTTTTTGGCCATTCATTTGCCTCAGCTCTCTAATCGAAGTATCTATTTCCGAACTCGATTTAGATTTTACGATTCCGAACCCGACAAGTATATTCCCAATTTAGATTTTACTAATCGAAGTATCTATTCCCGAACTCGATTTAGATTTTACGATTCCGAACCCGATAAGTATATTCCCGATTTAGATTTTACTATCCGACCCCGAACTCGACAGATGTCTACTCTAATTAATGAATAAAATTGTTTATGGGCATAAAAGTTAAAACTTCATTATTACCAAAGAAGAATCAATATTCCTAATCTTAATATGACATGAAAACGACTCTAAGAAAATAATTTCTTTTTTTTTCTTTCAAAATGATTGTTAGTCACTAAACCACAACCATCAAGAATTGACAAGAGAATTGAAGAAAAAACTATGTATTAATGTTATATACATTATAATTGAAATTACTCATTTTGAAAAAACTATATATATTTCTTGATTGCGTCTTGTTTTTTGTTGGCTGCGCGCAAATCAGAGACGACTCCATTATTGGGATTGTGATTAATTTGATTTGACAAAATATAAAAATCAAATGTAGATTAAGAAAGGGGGGTTGGTCGGTTGACTATAAATATTATTTCCACCCAATTTTACTTCATATAGAAATCTAGTGGCCTTAATTTCATATATTAATATAATTATATAAGAAAATTTATTTGAAATTCATTAAGAATATGTATTCAGATTTCAGATTGGAGTCCGTGTGTGAATGACAAGATACGGTAAACTTGAAAAAAAAATAGAATGAAAAATATTATATATGTAAGGTAAAAGGAATTAGTGTGATTTTAAGATTGTGTGGCTAGACAAATATTATTATTATTATTATTATTATTTTAAAGTTGTGATAGATAAATTGGTCTACTTGATGTTAATTATTTTAAAAAAAATATATTTATCATAAAATATTATTTAAACATAAAAAAAATTATAAAATAATCATAAATAATAAAAACACTCAAATAATTATATCAAATCTATTCTTTCATAAAAAAAATGTTGGTGGGCAAGAAAATATATAATAATAATAATAATAAAAAGTTACTAGATGGGTTTAAGCCCACACCATCCGAAGTCAGTCCGTTTCTAGTCTTAACGGGCCAACAATTATAACAAAGAGAAAAATTATAAAATGAATTATACATTCTTATTAACCTTTAACAATAATATTAAAAAAAATTAGATACAAATAATAATAATATCTATAAAGTGTACTTTATAGAGTAATAAATCATAATTAATTAAACATACAAAATCATCTCTGCTCATGAAGTTATTAAATATATTCAACATTTTTTAGATTTAAATTTATGTATAATGATCATTACCTCAACATTAATGAAGTTTGTTATTTTTAGTGTGGGAAGTTAGCATGACTTTTTACAATCGATTACTCTACCTTTAATCAATAATTTTTTTACATGAAAATTGAACGTCTTAATTAGTCAAATCCAAATTATTTCATTTTAACAATTCTTAAACAGTAGGTATTCAACATTTGTCTTAAATTTATTCATTGCTCTTATTTACTCACGTCTATAATTTGTGAATATCCACTTTCAAATATAAAAAGTTTATTTTATCCCCTCTTTTAGTCTAGCGACAACAAAAGTGAATATTTAAGCCTCCCTAAGGTTCTGGTTCGAGCCCGTAAAACGACAAATTATGCGCATAGTTAAATGGTTAAGTGCGTTTGCGGGTTACATTCTTATTCCGTTATAAAAACAAAAAAAAAAACTATTTTCATCCCTGTTCATATTCTTTTGTTATAAAATATATAAAATAATGATAAGCTGAAATATTTAGTAATTTAAGGATTAACCTAACTAGGTCTTATTAAATTAGTAAGCTGCTAGAACCACATTTTTAGATATTTTCCTTTGCCAATGACAATGGTTATTATTAAAACCACACAATTTCCAATTAAATATTCCAATTTAGAATGCTTTACAAATCAACACTTGACTCATTCTTTAGGACTTGTTTGGATCTGAATCCAATTAAAGTTAATTGAACTAAAGAATATATATAAATAGTCTTTTTTGTCTGAATGTATTGGAAAATAGAAACAGTGTGTTAATCAAAGACAAAAGAGGTTGCAAATGGGCCAGTTGTAGATTTTGATGTTTCATAATATTTTATATTTTTTATGTTGCCATTTTCTTTCTTTATATTAAAAGGGGTAAGCCACTCCCAAAACTTTGCTAAAGAATACATATAACCCTATAAATGTGGAACTATTATAAAATACCTTGTAACTTTATATATATGAAACCAAATTTGCCTTGATTTCTTTGCGGATAATGGTTAAGTGATAATAAATGAATTACGGTATAGTGTGAATCTTTGAAATTAATAGTATGATTGATGTAGATAAAATTTTATTTAATATAAATATTTGTTTACTTCTTTATCCATTCTTTTTCTTTTATATATGGATATTCATATTTGTAGGCTTGTTTGGGAGTGGGTTATTTAAAGAATCAAGGGCATGTTTGATGAATTGTTTTTTTTTTTTTTTTTAGGATTTTATTCTGAAACTCAAACATTTTTCATCCATCATTTCAACCATTTAATCAATCCTTTTATATATTTAAATATCAAAATTACCCTTTATTTAATTATATAAAATTAATTTATATTTAAAATTAAAGAATATTTTTTACTTTTTAACTTTTTTTTAGGACAAGACCAAGGAAAAAACTCAAATAACCAAAGATCCAAGAGAGAAAAAAAAAGAGTGATAATTTGAAGGCGATAATAATTATTTTGGGGAAAAAAATAGTGATATAAATAAAATAAAATATAATAATTTAAAATAAAAAGTATTTTAATAGTTTAGTTAATAAATTGAGTGAAGTGATTGATTATAGAAGAATGAAATGATGTTTGATTTGGTTAGGGTTATTTTAATATCTCGAACTGAACAAGACCTAAGTAAGGATGTCAATTTGAAATCGTTTTGCGATAATCGAATTGAATTGTCCTGTTTGAGGCAATTTTTCCTTGAAACCGAACGGGGATGGTATTTGTGTCTCACGTTCCGATTTCATCCCGATTCTTCCCCGAACACTATAAACACAATTAAATATATAAAATCACCAATATATTTATTTATTAATTATATTTTATAAGAGATAAGTTTATTTCTTTATAATAATATAAAATTTCAATGTATATTATACTAAAAAATCGTTTATATAATTTTATTGTATAATTTTTTTTAAAAAAATATATTTTATAAACGTTACGGGGATGGTATTTAAAAAAATTCTCGAAATAAAAACGGAGCGGGAATGATAAATACATTCACCGCCTCATTGTGATCCTAGGCCTAAGGGTTTGAAATATTTAAATCGACGAGTGATAAGGGAGAAAATTTCGAGAGTGAATTATGTGGCATCACTAGTTAGGTGGAAAAAAAAGTGAGAAAAAGAGAAGATAGAAAAATAATTTATTTTTTCAGGTAATCAAATTGAGCCACGGTCATTTCCTCGTTAATATTCTATCTCATAATCATTTCTAATTTAAATAACTCAACTTAATTAAACCTTAATTCAGTTTCCTTTTCATTCAATCGCATTACTTACTTAATTAATTAATTAAAATACTAAATTCTTTCAATTATATATTAGTATTACCAAAAAAAAAAAAAAAAAAACCAATACTCATCTCCTCAAATTCACCGTCTACCATTACTTTTCAAATAACCCAAATTATAACCAAAACATGAATCCGAAAAAATCTTAATTTTTTTTAAATGATATTATAAATACAAATAAATTTGTTTTGGAGCTTGGAACATACACTTTTAATAATATAAAAGGGAGAATAAATTTGGAAAAAGAATGAAAAATGAAATAACATGAATCTGAATGGCTGAAAATTTTTTAAAAAATTCTCTCTTATCTCCCAACTCACACTTTTTTTTCTTTTTTTAGCCACGAGATAATGGTATATTTTTCCCTCCTGTCACACCTCTATAATTGAAACAAATATAGTATGATAAATTTGAACAAGGGAAGACAAATGTAAAGTAAACACTCCATACCATACTTAAAATACTTTAATATTATTTGCTTATTGGTGACAGATGTCTATTTATTTGTAAAGATTGAGGACATATATGTACCTTTATCCAAACTTTAGGGTCTTTTTTCTATTTCTTCTTCGTCTTCATCCTCCTCCTATTATGAGTTGGCAATTGGCATTCGTCTTTCTCTTTCTTTCTTTCTGCTCAAGTCTGATCATCCATTGATTGATCAATTTACACTTCTCTTTCTCTTTCGTCTGATACTTCCAGGTAGGGGAATATGGATTTAGTTCCATATTCGGGAAAATCCAACGACAAGTCAACGTCATCATCATTACCTTCACCTTCGTGGCAGGATATGTTCAATTCAGCATCAACATCATCATCGTCCAACCGACGTTCCGCCTCTCTGCCGTCAAACCACCACGAATTCACCGCTCCTCTACCTCCCAAGCCGCCGTCCAAAACTGACCTGGTTCCCTACTCAGACCCTGTCGCCGATTCCAATTCCTCATCTCCGCCATGGCAAGAAATGTTCCGATCAGGCTCGATGCGGAAGCCCGAGCAACCTCCATCCGATCCGATACCTCTAACTCAAGCGCCGGCGCCGGCGCCGCCGCAGGAATCCGGGGATTCGCAGGTGCGACTTGCTCTTTACATAGCCATGGCACACGCAGGTCTAGCCTTTGCCATATTCGTTCTTTCGGTGTTTGTAAAATACTTGAAGAATATTTACGTCCTATGCTTTGGGCAGTTCTCTGTTCAATTCCCCTTAGAGGAATACAAGAAACCCTAGTTTCATTCTGGTCAACACCCTTGAAATTGGGGTTGACGGAGACTGTCTTAGCAATTCCAGTAGCTGTATTTAAAGCATTCGTGGGCACTATAGATGATATTCGCAGGAAGAATGAGAAGAAATCTGATAACGTTGTTACTACAAGACGATCAAGAAGTGGGTTTTCAAAATTGTTAAGATGGCTTGTTTCCTTGTGGGTTTTCGTAATGGCATATGAACATATAGGAGCGGTTGGTTCGTTTGTCCTAATTGGTTTGGGATTTCTCGTTAGCATTTACGCTGCTAAATCACGAATGCCTTCTGTTACAGAATTGAGAACTCGCAGCTTTAAAAGAAGCTCTGTTAGTGCTTATTTCACCGGAGGGATATTGAAAAGACTCGAAACAATTGTGGCAGTTGGGTTGATAGTTGGTATGATAATTGGTTCTTTATCTGGGTTAGTTTTCTTCTCTTATAAAATTGGAGTTGAAGGGAAGGATGCTGTTATATCCTTGAAATCTCATATAGAAGAGAGTAATTATGCAGAAAAGATGGGTGTTAAGCAATGGATGGATGAGAATGATGTTCCTGCTAAGGTTGATATGTATACAACAAAGTTATACGAAACGATATCCGATCAGATCGATGGATTCGCCATTCAGTACAACATGACGGATTTCGCTAACGGAATCAAGCATTTCGTGATTGCCCAACAGCTGGCAAATTCTTCGGAGCAATCGACCTCTCTGATTGAACCGTCGCCTTATGCTGAGAAACTGTTAAGTTTGAGGAATAGGGTCTCGAATCGGGAATGGGGGGAGATTTATGCGGAGACTGATGTGCTCTTCAGAGAATTTCTCATAACTAGAGAGGATTTGGTTGTGAAGGCGAAAGGGTTTGCGCTTCAAGGGATGAATGTAATGCAAGGGGTTTTCGCTAGTAGTACGTCGGTACTAGGTGGAGGTGCGAAATTCGTGTTCTCGATTGCTAACTCGATTGTATCGGGTGCGGCGGGCGTGTTCAATTTCATATCACAGTCAATGGTTTTCTTTTGGGTGTTGTATTACTTAATCACAACTGATTCTGGGGGAGTGACTGAACAAGTGATGTCAATGCTTCCAATGTCGAGACCTGCCAGGACTAGATGCGTGGATGTTTTGGATAAAGCGATTTCGGGGGTTTTGTTGGCCACGGCCGAGATTGCGTTTTTTCAAGGATGTCTTACTTGGCTTCTCTTTAGATTGTGTTCTATTCATTTCGTATATGTGTCAACCGTGCTGGCGTTCATCAGTCCTTTGTTGCCAATATTCCCATCTTGGCTTGCGACAATTCCTGCTGCCTTGGAAATGTTAGTTGAAGGAAGATACGTGTCCGCCCTTAGTTTATCGATTGTTCACCTTGTGTTGATGGATTACGGGACAACCGAGATTCAGGAAGATGTTCCGGGTTATAGTGCTTATCTAACCGGGTTAAGCATTATAGGAGGAATGACCATCTTTTCATCCATAGTTGAGGTCAAATTTTGTCAATTTCTTCCTCTAATATAGGATTGATTGTTCCTTTATAACTGAATGTTAATATATTTTCCTCACACAGGGAGCAATAATGGGACCGCTGGCAACTACTGTTGTGATTGCTCTAAAGGACCTGTATGCAGAATTTGTTCTGGACGAGAAAAAGAATTTGCCATCTTCATAAGATGAGCAATTTGCCAAACGTAAATCTTTTCATTTTTGAAGGCAGACAGACAGACTCTGTACGGTTTGAATTGTTGTTTTGTTTGATTGGGTTTTGATTATTGTACATTTCTTTCATCCTATATATATATTGTACAATATCAATTGATTCTTCCTTCTTTTTCTAGGGGGGTTTTGAGCCATCTTGTTAATGCATACAAGATGATGATTATGTATGTACTATATCACTATTTATACTAAAGTGTCCATGATTATTATGGGCTCTTTTGATTTTTATTATACATATTGTCACATGATCTATATTGTAATTTTTAGTTTCATTCAGAGTATAAAATCATGATTTTCTAGATCATGCACTAAATTGTGATTTAATAAAAATATTCAAAGTTATTTTTTGCTATATTTCTATCATGCTCTAAATCATGGTACCAATTAGGCTCGTATTCAAAAGTGTAATGTTACCTATTATACAGGTTTGAAAATCATTCTTTCTTTTTCTTCATGCAAGAGGATGCATTTTAACAAGGATTATGCAGCAGAAACTGTTACTATCAGACCAAATGAAAAGAGAATGCAATCAAAATTTATTAGTCTACCTCTTCCATCTTGCTGCCCTGAGCATCTGCAGCATGATCTGTGTCCTCCTCCAATGGTGGATTGTCAGCATTAGCATTAGCAGATTCCTCGTCAATGCCCAGACCTAGTTTCAGCATCCTGTGAATCCGGTTCCCAAAGGTGATGGTTATCTTGTTCTGTGGTTCTTCGTGGATTCAGAGTTTCAGATTCTTAGAGGTCTCCTAAATTTTTTTGTTCTCCGCGATCTCAAAGATGAGATCAAGGCATTTCTTTACCAAGTTCTTGCGCATAAAATTGAGGATCTTGTTCTTCTGTAATGTCTCTCTCGATATGTTGACAGGGAGATCCTCAGAATCAATTTTTATACCCTTCACGAATCCAAGGTACCCAGAAATCAGTTCCTTGCAGTTACCCATGATGAAGACCCGAGGAACATAGAGTTTGATGTTGTTGGGCTTCTTCTTTGTATCATCGTTATCGAAATCCGGTCTCTTAGGAACAAAGAGAAGGGCCTTTTACTCCAATTGACCCTCAATAGAGAAATGATTAACGGCTAAGTGCTCCTCCCAGTCATTGGTCAAGCAGCTCAAGCTCTTATAGAAGGAACCAGATAGGCTTCTGCTTGTTAACCAAACACCATTAGTGAGAAACCTCCTTGATCTTCTTCCACTTTTTCTCTTCTTCTTCGTCTTCACCATTTGAGACCTCCTTACTAGTCCTCTCAATCCAAAGAGATGTTTAATTCCAGCCTTTATCATCCCAATTCCACTGTCGATTAATGTCAGTGTATTGTTAGTCTTGTTAGGGACAATGTGGATGAAGAACTCAGATTGAACACCTAGCTTGCTCTTGTCAGTCAAGCTCTCAAAACGAACTTTGTTTAGAGCCTATAGGAAGCAAATCGACACACAATTACTCCTATGATTAAATTCAGCTCCAATGCCAAGTAAAGCAACAAAATCAAATGGGATGACGTCATTTAATATCCATCAAATTGGAATCCATATGGAAAACAATAAATAAAAGCCACTATACAACATATTATCGATTTTACATACAAACTGGAAACGTTTATACAGTAAGATGAACGGTCTTGCAGAGTAAGTGAGGCGCAAGTAATCGAATGCAAGGACATTGACAGACAACATTAAATAGCCTTGAACATATCGAGAGTGCAGTTGATTACAGAGATCGGAAGTAACTTACATCAGAGGCGTTGCTAATGACCTCGCGGAGAAAGATCTCTCTGTTACTGTAAAAGGTGTTGATGATGACTTGAGCTGGTTGATTTCCGCCTGGAAGGCAAATGTCTCATCTTCCGCCATGTCTGAAAGTAAAGCAGTTGAAAAGTGTGGGAGAAATAAAGATCTCAAAGCAATCAAGAACGGGAGGCGGGAAAGGGAGTAACTAACTGAAGTGCAGTTACATTGGGAGGAGGGATAGTATGGGCATTCTAGATTATTATATCTTATATTGTTAGTAATTTAAAGATTATAAATTTAAATGAAAGCACTATTAATTAGTTTGCAGAAGAGAACATAACAGAGTTGAAATTCTCTCATAGTGGAGAATATTTGGCTTCTAACTTCTTCAAGACAAAACCAATAACTCCCCAGTTAAACCCCCTATACTGAAGCCAACTAATAACCCTTGCTTTCCGTTTCTCATTGGGAATATTCCCACTACGATCCCACTTCTTTGTCGCCTGAGCAAGAAGATGATCCATTGAAAGCTTCGACAGACCCATAATTGGCTCTTCCTCCTCTGTGTTTGGATCGCTCTCCAGAAAAACCAGTTTTACCGCCTTCTCTGCATCAACTCGACTTATTCCTTTCTGGGACAATGCCTGATCATCCAACACCAATTATGTATAAACCAATAAACAGGGAAAAACAGAGCAATACTATAAATGAAGATGTCAAAATGTTACTTGTTTGATTCGACTAGGGCCCCAGGTTGAAGAAGACCATCTAGAACGGGAAAAACTTTCTGCATACAATGAATCATTAATAAAACCCCTGTAAACAGAACAACAAACATTTACGATTTAGAAACATAAATACAGAGTTTATTAATGAAATTACCAAAACTAAATCATTAAACCTGCTCAGAAGATCCATTATAACATCATTAACCATATAAAGAGGAAACTTCTTTGCCTGTAGCTTCTTTCTCAGCTCGAAAGCTGTGAATGCCCTGGACACGAAACAAATCAGATTGTAGAAAACTAAACAAATGAAGTGGCTCGGCTCTACCTTATGGCAAGTAATTTGATTGCCATTTTCTCTACATCATAAATACTACTTTGACAAGATTGTGATGAATGTTCACTCTGCATATTCGATTCCAGCGCAACCTCATCTATCTCTTCATCAGATTCATCATTCTCAACACTTAAACTAGAATGAAGCTCTTCTTGTATTCCTGAATGTTAAGCAAACTAGATATAATCATCATATCTAAAAGACACTAAAGAATGAAAGTAGCAAGAACTTGCCTTGTTGCGCTTCAACTGAACCAGGTAAAAATTGGGCATTATCCAACATAAAATTCCTTGACAAACTCTTTCCAGAATTTGGAAGCTTCGGTTTAACCTTTATTGCTTCCAGATCTTTATATCAACAATTGAGTTGTATTCAGCAACTATAAAATAGGTACAAGCTGAAGAAGACAGATATTCTACTTACTAATAATACCTGCTGTTTTTTCATCAAACCTTGTACATGGAAAAGTTGCTTGATTTTGGTCTTTACTCAAAACAGTAGTATTTCTATCCGATGGAACTTCAAGTTTCAAAGAAGCTCGTTTTGAAAGCTTGGTGGGTTTCAGGGGTGTAAAACATGTGGGTTCTTCATCATCTTTCAAAGATTTATTATTGGGAGTGTACCTAACTGGAAAGGAGCTATTACTTGAGTCCTTGGAACAGCTTATCTCACTGCTATTTCTCGTCCTAAACCATCAAACCAGTATCAGAAGAAATAACGTTTTCATTGAGTTTTCAGAAGAATCAAGAATCCCGGTAATCTATCGGAGTTAGAGAATAAAGAATTTAGAAAGGATGGGAAGAAAATGAACTCACCACGAGACCTGGAAAACTCGATACTGAAGTCTCATTGAAGCTTTAGAGAAATTCCAAGCAGAAAGCATCATCTTTATGAACTCAGTTGTCTAGAGGAGCAGAAACCCTAAAATGTAGGCAGAAACTAGAGAGGAAGGATTGAAATTTTCATTTCCCAGATTAAAATTTTACTCTTTCTATAATTAATGCCCAATTTCTTTGAGTTTTGTTTTGCTTGAAAGATTGAGATTTTATAATTTACTGAAGTTCATTTATTTCTAAGTATGAATTATGACATTTGTGCGTTTCAATTGAAAATCAAATTATTAAACTTTCAATGAATCAAATTTTGCTTAATAATGAGTTTAGAATATATTTACTATTTTGATATAAATGTTTATTTCAATCTAATTTTTTAAGTTTAAGAATATTGGGAATATTGGTAAATAAAATTGATTATTATTTGTGGATTTACTTATAAAGTTATCATGATTTAGTTTAGTTAAATATTTTATTTTTATATAAACTAATTCTCGGGGGTTAAATTAGGTGTATATCGATTTGGTCGGTTTTTTCATCGAAAAATTCATTCTAATCGTTAGTATTGGTTTTTTTAAATTTTCATGCGTCGGTTAGCGGTTAAGTTCGATTCGGTTAGGTCGATTATAAAATCAGTTTATATATCCGTTTAATTGTTTAAAAATAACAAATATATAATATAATAAATTAAAAATTAAAAAAAAAAATATTAGGTTCACTGGACATACATTTATAAATATATCAAAAACACGTATATATACGATCGATCGGTTAAGCCGTCATTTTTTTATTATATAAACCGCCAACTGAATCGACCATAATCAGTACTAGAAATTATGAACCAGCCAGAACTTGGTTAGGTCGGTTTTTTATCGGTTCAGTTTTTTCGATTTTACTTACACCTTAAGTTAAACTAGGATTAGAAACGAACCAAGCTGAGCTCAAGCCAACTTGAGTTAAAGCTCGACTCGACTATTATCTACCAGCTCGGTTCAAAAAACTTACTAAAATTAAATTTTCAAATATTTGTGAAGAAAAAAATTACTATTTTAAATTTTAGGTTTTATTATTAAAATAAACAAAATATATATTATTTATTATCCAGCTCGAGCTCGACTCAGACTTGGTTATAGTCAAACTCGGCTCGTGGGCGGCTCACGAACAACTTGACTCATTTGCCTCCCTAGTTTAAATACATACCCACAATTACACTTAACCAATTAACTTTGAGTATAATTTAGACGGACTCAAACTCATGACTTCGGTAAACTGGGGATATCCCTCCCTTATTGGGTGACCTAAGTAGATTTTGTTTTACTTAGTTGTTTTAGCTATTAACTCTAGTATATTTCAAATTCTAGTTAAACAGCGATCTGATCTAACGTTTTTGTTAATATAAATGAAAGGTTGTTGATGACATTACTCAAATACATAATATTGCCCATTTTAGCAAATATCAAACTCCATTTAGACCCATACCAACATTTTAATGCTAAACACCAACTAGATATATTGGGATTTTTTTTACTACATAGTTTCTAAAATCTTTAAAGTTTCAAGAGTGTTCCCTCAAAAAAACAGCATAATTTTGTGTGTGTGTGTGTTGTGAATTAGTCTTTATGGGTTGATTCACATAATTTAGATTCTGAATAGGTATTAAAAGTGTTTATATACATCATCATCCATGAATCTTTTCTGAGAGAAATGGTGTTTATATTGAACCAAAACATAAGATGTGGGAAATTCTGAATTAGGTCAAAACGAAGCTTGAAAAGTTGTGTTTTTGGGTAAAGTAAAAATGAAGAAAAAATCATTATTCAACCCTCCAAGCATGTAAAAGATGACAAAAATCCATATTGGTAGGATCAAATTCCTCCCAATTGTTGAGCAAAGATTCTTCATTTCCCGATGGTTCAGTCGGCCTGAATATAAAGAAACCCTGACCTGAATTAAGCCCATTATTGTTACTAGTATTATATAGCCAATCATGAACATCCCAAAAGATCTGAAC
Source organism: Impatiens glandulifera (assembly GCF_907164915.1). Classification (NCBI taxonomy): domain Eukaryota; kingdom Viridiplantae; phylum Streptophyta; class Magnoliopsida; order Ericales; family Balsaminaceae; genus Impatiens; species Impatiens glandulifera. The sequence goes on along the minus strand of NC_061866.1, from coordinate 47,893,324 downwards.
CGGCACATTCTCAATCATAACCGTCTCATTTCCCCTGAATCTCCAATGCAGATTCATCACTCGAATCGCTACATTCCCATCAAAGCTAATCATCATTTCAGGATCACTTGGACCCGACAAAGAAGTATCAATCATAATCTCTCTGTCTTTTTGATTCTTCCCAAGAACTGTCCGTGAACAGAAATGTTTCCTACCAAATAAAGTCTCTTTCTTGTGCAATAAAACCGGATCAACCAAAGATGGTCTTGATTTCGTCCTTTTAAAAGCTTCTTTCTTTTGATCTCCAAGAACCAAAGCCACCTCTTCTTCCGACACAATAGCTACGTAATAATCCGACAAGGGTTCAGGACTCGTGGTTATCTTCGCCGCCCTAAAATCCCAAAACACGTCCACTCGTTTTTCCTCAATTTTGAACGATTTTAGTCCTTTCCTACCCCAAAATTGCCACGATTTGAGATCAATCTTACATGCGTGGTGATTTTCTCCAGAGGGATTCTCCATAAGGATTGTTAAACAATGGGTCATGATGTTCTTGGCCCATGTAACGGTTACGTTCCTGCATGAATCTGCAACCTTTACCTCGTAGATACATGTTACGATGTTTTGTCCTGGCCTGTTTGGTGGTACATCATCTAATGGTTGCTTACCTTCTGGATGCGGTTGAGGCCTTAATGAAGGTAAATGATCTCCCACATGCTGCAATTGAGACATTATGTTTCATCAATGGATGGATCTTCCTTTTAGAACATTCAAAAAGAAGAAGAAGAACACCATAAGAAGAATCTTCCTTATCTTCCAATATAGAGAATCAATCAATCAATCCACTTGGACATATGAAGAAGAAGAAGAAGGAAGAATGATTATGTTTTGGGTTAATGTTGAATTGAGATTGGGAAGAAGATGGGATCAGGAATGGAGGGTTTCTTTGGGAATGGGATGAAAGAAAGGTATGATGGGTTGTTTTTGTCTGAAATTCCTCGTTGACATGTCGAGATCTCTCTCTTCTTCTTACATAATTCTGGCTAAAGTAAAGCTGGCTGACTGTCTAAAAATGGAAGCAAATATATATTATATTATATTATATGTGTTTTTTTTATTTTTAATAATAATATTGAAATTAAATAAATAAATCCCAACAAACAAGGATATGTAAGTTCTCCATTTCCATTTGTTTGTTTCTATTCTTGGATGTGATACCAATAATAAAAAAGCACAATTTCTTTATATTTGCTAATTTGGCATGTTTCTTTGGATTATACTACTTCCACTATTTATTAATTATTCCACTTTAGTTAGACTAATCTAACCTAGGATATTAGTTAGATAAAAAAAATGAGGGACAAATTATAATTGCATGTCCTCATCTTTCATTGGTACAAAGGTTTTTTTATTTAGGAAAACTTTTATTTATCGGAAAGATTTTGTTAGAATAAACGTTTCATTTAATATAGCTTTAGGTAGAAATTTTTTAGAATTGGAAATCTTGTCATGTCAATAATTCTAATATCAATGAAATATGAGATTTATTATTATTAATTTTTTTTAAAAAGAAGTTACAACATTGGGCTAGAATGCTTACACTGTTGACACACAACTCTAAATTTTCTAATGTGCCAAATGAAGTAAAGCCCATTATTTTGACTCACCTTTATTATGGAAAAATAATGTATGCATCCTTTGGAAAAAAATAAGTTTAAAATAGGAAAGTTCGAATAGCATAAATAAAGAGCATTTCAAAGTTTGAATCATATATTACTAAAAATATGACAAGTTCGAATAATTTGATCTGTGCATCCGTTTGGAAAAGAAAAATAAGTTAAGAATGTGAAAGTTTGAATAATATATTGTGCATTTCATAGTTTGAACCACATATTACTAAACATCACGAATTCGAGTTTCAAATAATAATTCGATCTTATGTATATTATGAGTTTGTTTTGTTAATGTTGTTGGATTTGTAATGTGTTGAAACCAATTTGTATAGTATATATGCATGAATATATTAATGGGTTTCTCACCAAGTATTTTTTTTCAAATAATTAAAACAAGAGTTGATTTTTACTTTTGGTTATGAAAGTTGGGTTTAATTTATTAAACAAAAGACTAGTGCTATTTAAGGAAATAATTGGTAAAGTTTTAGGTAGTAGAAGAATAATTGAGTACAATCTATACATATATATATTTTAATAGAGAATCATTTGATAATATAAAATAATGTTAGGAGTTAGGAGAACACATCATGTGGAATATCTTGCACCTAAACAATGGAATTAATGGCTGGCTGGCTTCTATCAATTATCATGACACGCTGGAACCCATACTTTTTCTTCCTCATCCTATAGGGATTATTTGAAAACAATCAGATTGTGAATTTAGGTTTGATAATAAAAATTGAAATATCAAAATATTATTTTTATCCGGATTTAATTATGAGGTGGCTAGCACCGGTACCCTTTAATCAAAATACCAAATAGAATATGAAACTTATTAACTTACTAGATTGTAGAAAATCTGAACTCAATTGTTTGGTAAGAATTTATTTAAATAAATTTGGGTTTATTTAAAATTTATTGATTGGTGGTATTTTAAAGGGTGAATATTTTTTTTGGTAATTTTTTTTTTAAATATTAATATATAATGTTAAAATAATTTTATTTTAAAAAAATATATATTTTTTTTTTGTTAATAAATTATGTGGTGTAATATATGAGTAGATGAATGAAATAATGTTATATTAAAGTTAATTTTTTTTTTAAAAAAATAGAAAATAAAAACTAAAGGTATTAAGTTTAATATAAATTTGATTGGTTCACTTAAAATTTTAGAAAAATGATGTTTTATTGATTCTTTTCAACCATGTTAGCAATCAACCTAGGATTTTAAAAAAATTGTAATAGGATTTTTTTGAATTTTTGGAATTTTATCAAGTTTTTTATTTTTAGAAATTCTATATCTATTATGTCACTATCACTATAACCATTAAATTATTCATTTTATCAACTACAAATACTAAAATACTCCTACTTTATCTTTAAAAAAATAATTAAAATATAAAAAGACATAATAATTTAAGAAATTAAAAACTCAAATAATTTAATTTTTTTTATAAAACAAAATTTTTTGAATAAAATTCAAAAAAAAACTTAAAGAAACCAATATGGAACCAACATAACAAATTATTTAAAAAAATAAATAACCATATTAAACAAATTTTAAGTGCTTGTTGGATCCGAGTTTTTATGACTTTTTTATGATACTATATATATATTAAATTATTTATTTCATTAATTAAAATATTATTATTTTATTTTTAAACTACATTTTTTTTATTAAAATATATATTTTTAGATAAAACCCAAAAGATCAGAAAATAAATAAAGATCAAACAAGCTCTAATTATTTAGTTTTATGCAATGATATTAACATATTATCTTTTGGTTTATGTGTCAGCCTTTAATTTAATCTATTATATTGTGTTCCACAAATAAATAAAATGATATCCTCAACTAGAATTGACATTAAATTTGGCCAATTCAGTGAAATATTCTCTAGTCCATTCATAATATTGGGTATTCGGGTAAATTAGATTTTGTTTTATTTTTGTTGTTGTTTAAATCACCGAACATGAAATTTTATTTATGTGGTGTGAGATGTTACCGTACCATTAAAAGTTGTGATTTGTGAATTAGGTTTGCTTACATTTTACATAGAAATACAAATATTTGTGTGTTGGTTTATATTTATCTTTCCTATCCTTATCACGATGTGACTAATTGTGTTAAAATATAAATATAATGGTCACCCATAATAAGTTTGGCATCACCTTTCGGACTTGTTTGTTTTCATATGGGGTTTAATTGAATATAAGTTTTTTTCTTTAATTATTGTTTTTTAATATTAAAAATCAAATTTAAAATCAGCATAAAGTAGAATATTATGAAGACTTCCCATCTGCACAACATAAGCTAATTCTATTTCTTATCAACAGTAAATTTTTATTTATTTTTTAATATTGAAAGTTAGTCTTATACCTCTCAACTATGATTTTTATTCCAACTTAAGACAATATAAGTGAAAAACAAACTCGACTTTTAAATTTTTAAAAACCATTTTTGACACTTGAGATATTTTAGTAGTTATTTTGATCCATGTATCTTGTATGTGAATATCAAGGTGTAGCTTAGGGTAGGCTAGACCAACATATGAGAGTGCATACCAACCCTAAGGGTAGCCAAATCAAAAAATAATTAATAAACATGATGGGCTAGAGCAATCCCAAATAGGCCAATTTTTTTAATAATTTATTATATATATATATAAAATTATCATTTACAAATAAAAAGAAATCAATTTATATATATTAAGTTACAACAATTTATCGATGTTGAATAGTTATTAAAATAGAAAAAAAAATAAAATATTATATGTCTAAGTCAACCCAATAATCAGGACCGCAACTGGTGAAGATGAACCAAATGTGTAAGGAGACTTTGTGACGGCCAAAAGGGCCTCACTATGAAGAAAGATCAAGTTCATCAAGCTTTAGTGAAATTGTTGAAGGATCTTAAAGAGGACCACATTGTAGAAAATGATGATAATTGTGCAAGAGGAGATGCCTATGATGAAGGGTACCCATCAATTTTGAGTCGAATACTATGGCTTGGGAGACACAAATATTTACGAACGAACTTGATAATTTTAGTATTTATTTTTAACTCAGATATTTTACCAGATTACAAAATTGAAGAATAAATTAATTGTACTGATAATGTGGTAAATAATAAGGGAATGAATGATTATAAAAACATGTGTGAAATGAAAACTTTACAAGATTTGAATCAATGTAAACTACGATACAAAAATAACTAAGGAAACGTAACAAAAAATAATTAAAAACTAAATCACTATATTCCTAATATTATAATATTTTGATCGAAACAATTTTATTAATGTTTGTGGTTGGAATTAATTATTTAGTTTTCATCTTAATATTTCAGTATCGTATACATGTATACCTAGTCTGATTTGAGTTATTTGAATAACTAAATTTAAAAAATCTTTTTTCACACCCATTTTTCTCTTACATCATTCAATTCATTAACCAAAATAAAAAAATATATATTATATATTTTAAATTATTATTTTTTATTTTATCATTATATATTAATACTTCTTACCCAAATTTTTAAAAAATATTTTATCAGAACATGGTCCTAGATTATATTAGAACGATTCTTTATAATTTGTGATAACTGATAAATTATGTTATAATTTAAATATTATTTTTTTTATAAGGTATCCTTTTTTTTTTGTCCGGTTGATTATTCATTTGTAAGAACATCAATTAATAAAATAATTTATTATTAAAAAATATAATACATAGAACACATCAAAAATTGTTTAACAACACCAATAACAACAAATTTTTATTCAAATTGTGTTGGAGATTCCATTTGAAACGAGATATTTTATGCTCGGATCATAGTGAAAAGATTGATCGAGAAAATTCACAAAACGAATCAAGCGTGAGTGTCTAAATGTGTTTTGACCAACTAACTAACCAACTTTCAAATTTTACATAATATTTTGGGACTAAGATCCATCAGCCCCTCAATGTTACCATCAACAATAAATTCTGAGCCAAATAATTGTTTGATCAAATAGTTTTTTTAAATATTTGAATCATTTAATTTGTATATTATTTATTTTCACTTTTTTGTTTGCCTTTTAAAACAATAATTTTTTTTGGTGTGAAATGAAACAAAGTTTATTGTACAAAAAAAAATGTAGTATTTAATTCTAAATAATAGTTTCAATCTTTTTTTTTTATTATTATAATATACGTAGTTTTAAATAATAGTTTCAATCTTTTCTTTTTATTATTATAATTTCATTCTATATAAGTTATTAATTAGTATGTAAAATAAATAAAGTACGGCGGCTTTGTGAAAACCGTACGGTAACCATAAATTCCGTGGACCATACTTATTTCTTTCTATATCAAGATATTTTTAAAGAGAAACCATATAAATAACTTATAATCCAAAAATATTATACCAATTTTTTTCTCATCCTTTATTATATAAAATATTAAAACATATTCTATTTTAAATTATTATTTATTATTTTATTATTATATATTAATATTTAAAATATTAAAATATCATTTATTTTATTATTATTTATTTTGAACTGAGTACATTTTTTTTGATAAAAAGATTCAAAAATATTAATATATAATGATAAAATAAAAAATAATAATTTAAAATAAAGAAAATTTTAATATTTTAAATAATGAATTAAATGATTTGATAAAGGAGAAGAAGAGTTATATGATGTTTTATTTTATCATTATATATTTAAATAACTTGAATCCAAACCTTCCGTAATTTGATAATATGGCTATTTTAATGTTAAATTAGCATAATAATTTTTTATATTATTTTTATAAAAGAAATAAATATTAATTTTACAAATAAAAGTAACACTTTATTTAAAACATTATTAATTTGAATATAATATCTTCTTTTAGGAAGGAAGTGATATTTTTCTCAAATAAAAAGACTTAAAATGTATTAATATATAATGATAACATAAAAAATAATAATTAAAAATAAAAAAATATTTTAAAATTTTAATTAATAAATTGAGACTATTTGGATCCAGTTATTTAAATAATCTTGGTTATTTAAAAAATAATGACCGATAATAATTTTGAAGAGATTGTGATTTTTTTAAGGTAAAAATACTTAAAATGTATTAATATATAATAAAATAAAATAATTTAAAATAAAAAGTATTTTAATATTTTAATTAATAAACTAAGTGACATATTGAAAAAGGAAACGAGTGAAATAGTGTTATTTTGAATTTGGATTATTTAATAACTCAAATCAAATAAAAGTAGAGTATAATGAAATTTAATTTTGTTTAAATAATCTCAACATAATCTGACCTTAGACAAAAATATTTTCACCTTACCTATATCTTAATATATAATATTTAAAAATGAAATAAAATAATTTTTTTTTGAAAATAATTGAAATATTTAAGTCAAACCAGGCCTTATATTAGTTTAAGAATGTGATTAAAGAGTTTTATTGTTTGATTATTTGATAATTTCAGTTTGTTTTTATCAAATGAAGTTATTTTATTTTTAAACGATTGAATTATTAAAGTATCTTGGGTAGGGTGATCCATTCTCTAATTTTTTTCCGTTATTGTTATGAAAACCTCTAAAAATGATGACTTTTATAAAAAAAACTCAAGACTCATACGTGAAGTGAGTTGTGGGTCAAGAATTTTATTTGATAATTTCTTTAGTAATTGATATATATAGGTTGCAAATTTTAAAAGTTAAAAATTCTTTTAATGTCAAATTCGGGAAAAAAGAAATAAAAAAAATTACCAGTCAAGAATTGATAATCCTTCATTATCACGATCTCATTATCACGATCGAAACAAATACATTCATTTATGTTGAGAAGATAGAATATCCTTCTAAATTTTAAAGGGTTGAGTTTGATGAAAAATATTTTTCAATGAGATCTTAAGTTGCGTATTTTTATGTAGCAACACTGTAACAAAAAAAAATTCTTAGTATTAGGTTCCATAAAAAAGTTTAAAGTTCGAAAAATTTCAATATCGGTTTGCGTGTCAATAATTTTCTTTTTAAATAAAATATTATTTAAAAGATTTTTAAACGATTCCTAACAACTTTTGGAGTTTAATTTTAAATAATCTGAGAATTTACGATATTCAAATCACAATTTGATTTTTTAGAATTCTTTTAGTTTAATTAATTAAACATAATTAATTTTAAAAAAAGAGTCACCAATTAATTTTTTAAAATAAATAAATTTGGCATACGTGTATAAACGTATTGGCTAGAGTTTTTTTTAGTTCGTAGTTTCGTGATACTCAAAAAAGGTCTTTGCGCTTCATCCTCCGTACCCGTTTTAAAAACAGTATCTACTTATAAATTTGTCTTTGGAAATCAGTTGTATCATTTTTATTTTTATCGATTATTCTTCTAGTCCTAAACATGCATAAGATTTGTGCGTTATTTAAAATATTGTAATAACAATATTTAAATGTTTGTACCTGTTGTTGATGTCGTTGACTTAGGGCAAATACTTGAAGAACGTCAGTCATTTTTAAAGTCATTATGGTTTACACATAAATTCCAAACAAGCCTTTATCAAAATATTTTGGTGGAAATATTCAAAAAATATTTTTAAAATATTTTCTAATTTTCTAGGATTTAAAAAAATGATTTAAAGTCCCGAAATTACAAAACATAATTTTGAATTTATAAAGTGGAACCAAACATACCTTAGAGGATCGAAATCCAAGGTCTTGGGTTCGTTTTTGTAGGCTGGGGTCTAAAAACCCTCGGTCTAGGTCGAGGCTCGGGATCTTCGGTCGGAGTGCCGAAGTCCCTCGGTCTAGGTGCTAAGGACTCTCGGTCATTGGCTGAGATTACCGGTCTGAGTGTACAAACCCACTGGTCTTGGGTTTAGGCTAAGTTCATCGATCCTAGGTCGAACATCTCGACCCTAGGTTGGACCTCTCGGTCTTGGATGTAAGAATCTTCATTCAGATCTCTCAATCCTAGCTCAAGAACATCGGTTGGACCTCTCGGTCATATGTTCGAATTTCTCAATCCTAGGTCTTGGTCCTATATCGAGGTTCAAATTTCTCGGTCCTAGGTCTCAGTCCTGACTGAGGATCCTCGATCAGATCTCTTAGTCCTAGACTAACAAGCCTCAATCTTTACAAACACCAAAATTTATTTTTTTAATTCATTTTTTTAGTGGTTTGAGTAGCTTCACAAAGCTCCCAGAAACATGTTGATCATCATCTCAAGGTACCAAAACGTTCAAAATAGGTTTTGATCAAAATTAGAGTTTTTGATTTTAAAACTATTTTGAAAGGAAATGAGCCACCCAATAGCTTCCTTATATCTCATATATTTGATTAGTACCAAAACAAGAACACTGGCTATTCGTTTTGACCGAATCAAGAACTCAAAAATTTCAATTATTTTGAAATTTTTGAGTTTGATCAAACATGTTATGGATGGATCAAACATGATTTAAACAATTTCCCAACATCATTACAATCATGTTGAGATGCTTTCTGGACTGTGATTCAAGAAAATTAGTCCAAAAAAGCAAATACGTTTTTTTAATTTTTAATTTAAATTTGGGTTTTTCTATTTAGGTTGATTTATTGTCTCTAACCTATCTAAAAAGTTCATGAATGATCTTAGGATTAATATTCAACCATAAAATACCATAACAGTAAACATGCAAACTTATGCAATTTGAAATATAAAAAATTCAAATTCAAACTGTAAATATGAATTAGAGGGTGATTGAAACATTACCAAAGATTAGAGAACACTCCTTGATTCTTATGGAAACTTTTGGGATGGTCAGATCCAAACTTTATGACTTTAAACAAATTTTTTCAAAAAATTCAGAAGCTTTGAGTTTTAATGACAGATTTACGATGAGATTGGATTCCTTAGCTTCAGAATGATTAACAGGGTCTATTTATAGCTTCCCTAAGTCAGTGAAGGAGTCAAGTGGAATGAATCAGCCAAAAACCATTAATGGCGTTTTGACTATTCTTGAGTCAACTTGGAGAAATATGAATGAATCATCCATATTGTAGGAGAAATGATCATTGTGGTAAGGTGATCAACCTTTAAATCAACCGAAATTGTTGACTTTAGATTGAGTTAAATCATTGAGAAATTAAAGATGGACGTTCATCCTTATATTTAAGGCTATCGCGTTGGAGAAGAAGGTGGCACATGAAACGACGTTATTTCATGCACGTTGTGACGTTCCGTCAGCATCTGGGCATTCCGTTAGCGTTCTGGCTAACGGGGCTAAGGTCCAGTTAATTGATCTGGTGTTTCGCGTGTGTGCGCGTCCTTTTTCTACAATGGGCTACACGACCTGCTTCTGGCGTTGGATGAGAATCTAGTGTCCATCCGATGGACGTGATTCCTACTGTAGTCGATTCTAATAATTCCGGCCACACTATATTGCGAATTTTATTTTTTATTTAAAAAACTTAAGGGTTTACTTGAAATTGATTTTTCTTTCATCCTTTTGGCTTTAATTTTGATCTTTTTAAATACACAAAATATTAAAATAAATATGACAAATATTTTACTATTTTTTTCCTTCATATTTTAAGATTGAATAAATAATTTTGTGGCATCCTAAATTATTTATTTTAATAGGAAAAAATTATTTTAAGATAAATGAGTACAACATTTATCCCAGATAATTTTATTTTTTATCATTTTGACCATTTTCCTTAATTAATTAGCCTCTAATTAATCTAATTAATTGTTTTAATTGGTTTTGGCCATGACGTTAATTATTTTTATTTATTCAAAAATAAATCAAAATAATTATTTTAATTTTATAAATTGATGTGTAGATTTTTAATGCTTACAAACATGTTGTTAATCATAATGATGAAATTATATGAACTTATATTAAAATAGGGTCATATAAATCAGCCTATATTGTCGGAGTATCTGAGATCTTCTACAAAGTAATAACGTTGATTTCAATACTCTTGGTTTAAAAAAATCTCATAGTTGGAGTGCTCTTTTTCGAATGATGATGTATTTTGTTTTACATATTAGATTTTGTTAAAAGTTTTAGCTCTGGTAGATTTTAAATCCTGACTCTGTCCTTGATTATTTTGATGGGAATTTATTTTATGTGGAAAAGTTTCATGAGTAATCTAGATTTATTGTGGGGATAATGATTCGATTAGTTTTGGGGACAACATTTGGTATATTGTTAAAATTTTAGCTACGACGTATCCTAAGTTTGTTTCCATTACTATATATAGAAATGTCACATTTAAGGACATGTTTGATCATCAATCTAGTGATTTAGCTAACCAAATTAAATTAGATATAGAAGGAGATTAAATATTAGAGAGTATTTATCCCACAAATAGAGTTTTACTTATGGTAGTAATGTAGGACGCAAATAAGTATCATCGTCTGAACAAGACGTTATGCGTTGACAAGACATTGATAGTTTTCATGTAAGGAATTGATACGTACAAGTTGTTCGCTAAAATAATTTCATATAATTTTTGTTGGGAGAATTTTTGGGAGTCAAAGATTCCATAAAATATCACGTTCTTTGGATTGAGCGTTATTCACGATAGAATTCTTACGGATAATAGATGCATGAAAAAATGTTGTATTATGGTTAGTCGTATGTGTCACGAGGAGATTGAATTGACAACTCACTAACTTTTATATTGTTGAGGGATGACTAGTATCTAGAGTCTTTTGTTGAGTATTATTGGAATTAATTTGGTGATGTCCGAGTCTTTGAGTAGTTGATTGAAAATTTTGATTGATGTGCCTGATATGACAAACCTACATATTTACGTTACCATTCCAATTATTTTTTGATGAACTATCTGGTTGGAGAGAAATCGTCAAACTTTCATTGATCGTAGTCGTCCGATTCGTATCATTCATAATACTATTACGAGTTAATTGTTTTCTCGAGTACTTACAAGTTTTATAACTTAATTATTGAGTAACGTTTTTTATTTTATATATATATATATATACTTTTTTTTTTATGTATATTCATTTTCTTTTAATGTCATGATTTGTTTTTTTAATCAATTTTCATTATTTTTAATATAAATGTACATCTTTCAAACATAAATTATTTAAAATTTAAATTTAATAAACAAAAACAGATAAAGTTCGGCCTTAAGAATTGAATGGGATTTTAAATACAATGATCTTTTTCCTATCCTAATTTAGTCAATTTATCTTCTTCTTAATAGATACTTTTTTATAATTAGTAAATTCATAACTGTTTATAAAATAAAATTGGTTAGTGTATAATCTTGATGTTATTGTTTTTATTTGGAGGAAGATTTCATCGCTCCAACTAAAATGGTCGACGAAACTTTTGGGTTATTATTATACAGAGAATCCCTGGTGCTTGATTTCGTCGGTCGAGGAACCAGACCAGAAAAGTCTGACTCGACATTTGTCGCTTGATTTCGCCGTCGCCGGCCTGAGAACAAAAAAAGTGGAAACCAACCTCTGGCGCTTGATTTTGTTGGCCGGGGAAAATCCTAAGGCAACTCGAGATGGCAATTGAAGGGAGCTCTTTTTCTTTCTCTCTCTCACATTCATTAGCTGGTGATGTTGGAAGATGGAAGGGAGGATCACTAGATATAGCTAAGGAATTTCACCTTAAACCTTTTTTGGGAACAGAGTCCATCCTCTCTTTCTATACCCACCCTTCTCTTCATTTTCATTGACGGTAGTTCGGATGGATGGCCGATCAATATCTAACATAACTTGCCTGACTCAATCCATAGATATAGCACTTGCTAGTAAAGAGGAATCTACTAAATAGAGTACGAGAGTTGCTCAAGTAGGAATAATAGGGGGCTGGGGGAATGAAAGCATCGAAAGGTGAAAAACGGAAAACTGGGGCCCTTTACAAAAAGTATGAAAAACAAAAAACGGAATACCTGAGTTGCAAGGCAAGGAAGGACGGAACCCACTTCGACTCACCAAGGAGAAGGTAAGTACTGTTATATCCTTTCTTCTGAAGTGTTTGAATAAAAGTACAATTATAAATTTATTTTAAAATATAATTTTTTTTAGTATCTTATTTAAATTAAATAATTTACTAATGTATTTTTTAAAAAATTCAAGTTGTGTTAATTTAAGAAAGATTAAGGAATTTTGATCGGAGGAGGTTGTTACGAGAATGGACACGTGAATGACGTGGAAAATAATAAATAATATAATAATTAATAGTCTAAATAGAGTATTTTGATTGTTAAGTATATCTTGGGCTAACTGTCCTGATACATTGAACACGTCATATGAAGCTGGCCTTATCGGGATAATAAATTTTTATTTTTTTAATTTTTTTTTATTGGAAATTGGTACCACATGCACTTTAAGATTTAATTGACTATTTATTTATTCTTATAAGATTTTCATTTTCATTTAAAATTTTTTATTTTTATATATTTTCAATTATTCAATTTATTAACTATAATAATAAAATATTTTTTTAAAAAAAAATTAAATTTTAAATATCAAAGATAACTTTTTTTTTAAATCATAAAATTTATTTAAATATAACGACAAAAATGACATTAAAATAAAAAAAAAAGTTACTATCGATTAGAAGACGATTAACTTTCTAACAGACTCTAATGACTTTTTGAAACGAATCTCATAAAATATCAAAATAATATAATTATTAATGATACGCTCAAACGATTATAATCATTGAAATTTTTTGACGATTTTTCTCAAACCAGATAATTCACTAAAAAATAATTTGGATGATACCCTAAATATGTAGGTCTGTCATAATATAATTATTAATGATACGCTCAAACGATTATAATCATTGAAAGTTTTTGACGATTTTTCTCAAACCAGATAATCCACTAAAAAATAATTTGGATGATACCCTAAATATGCAGGTCTGTCATATCACGAGTATCAATTCAAACTTCTCAACAACTAACAAATGTTTGTCATATCAGGAGTATCAATTCAAATTTCTCAACAACTAACAAATGTCCAGACATCACCTAATTAATTCCAATAATACTCCACAAAAGACTCTAGATACTAATTATAATACAACATTTTTTATGCACGTATTATTCATAAGAATTTTACCGTGAATAACGTTTCATCTAAAAAACGAGATATTGAATAAAAATTTTGACTCCCAAAGTTCCTCTTAACAAAAATTATATGAATTCATTTTAACGAACAACTTGTAGCAATGTCCCACATGAAAACTTTTAATGTCTTGCGAATGCATAATGTCTTGTTCAGAATGAAACACTTGTTTGCGTTCTACCAAAAATAAAATTATAATATGGAACAAACTCTCTAAAATATTTAATCTCCTCCTATATATAATTCAGTTAATAAAACCACTCTATCTAGATAAAGTTTAATCTCAATAACTTATTCTTTTTTATTAAATAAAGTTTTTAACAAAAAATAATTAAAAAAATCAAACAAGCTTTTAAGGGTCTTTTGATTTAGTGGTTATAAGAGTTGTTTTTATGATTTTATTTCAAAATTTAACCAACATTTCAACTACCTAATAAAAAAAATTATTTTTGACTTTCAACCATATAAATTTATTTTTGAAAAAATCTAATGAAACATAATTTTAAAAAAAAAATCAGAAAAAACTCAATAACCATTACATCAAACCGAGCCCTTAATGAATATACTTTTTATATTTTTCTTTCCACCGTTATATCTTCCCGAAAACATTAATTCACAAAGATATTTTATTGTTAACCACTAGAATGCATTCAATAATTAAAGTTATATAAATAACCAAACTAATTAAATATTATTTAATACTTATCTAGTCTGTTATATTATTTAATTTATTATAAAATAGTAAAATGTCAAAATACTTTATATATTAAATTATTATTTTTTATTTATCAATTAAAATATTAATATATTTTTACCAATTTTTTTTTAATCATTAGTAAATAGCTTAAATTATTTAAAAATCAAAATCCCTAAATTTATTATATTAAAAACTAAATAAATCAAATAACCCTATATCATATGATTAATACTCTCTCTTTCTCTCTCCTCAAGGTATTCCTATAAATGGAAAAACGTTTTCTATAATCAAGCATATCAGGTTCACTCTACCCCCTCTTTCTCTCTCTAAATATATATTCATATACGTAGATCATCATCATCAATATATGCAAACCTCGAGAAAAAAGGATAAGACTGGAGAGACCGCTAAGAGAATTTATTGTTTCTATTCAAGTTCATCTTCAGGTCGAATTCAGAAAGCCGCAAAGGTATACTCAACAACAATCTGCATTCGTATTCTTTTCTCTTTATTTCCGTTCCTCGTTAGTTTATTGGATGATTGAAAACTTGATTTCGAAACGTATGAACTTTCGGCTACATGTTTAGATCTGGATTCTGTAGATAGATTGTCTTATCGGTTGTTCGTTCGTTGTTTTGCTTTAGATTTTTTAAAATTGATTGAGTTATATTGATCTTATCTATAGAATGATGTTTTTCTGTTTAATTATGAGCGTGTATCATGTAGACGTCGATGATGTTTCATAGATTATTAGTGCAGAGGCTGGGAAGTACAATTGAGATAAATGGATAGATCTTTAGTTTCTTTGTTAATATATTGATGAAATACAGTGGAGCATTATTGAATATTAGTGCACTTGGTTTTAGTTATTATACTTTATGTGGAATTTTCTTTCCTTTGAATTTTCAGGGTACATAATAAGGATATCATTATATGGGTTCTCATTCTCTACCAGCGGTTGGTATGCTTGAAACTGCATCAGTAGTTCATTTTTCGGGGTTGTATTTGGATGGAGTTGAGGCAAGAAATTCAAAGGCTGATCAGGAACCAACGTCTACTTCTGAACATGCGCATAATCAGCCTTTTGTCATTGGTGAGACCTCATATGAATGCTTTTTCATTATTTTAATGAATCAGGATGCTTAAATCAAATGAATGGATTTCAAGTCTGACTTGCATTGACCAAGATTTGAAAAGGATTTCCTGTTCTTATTTATAGGAGTAGATGCAAATTGGGTTCACAATGAACTGCTTTAATTAGAGAAAACAGTTGGAATTTGGAATTATCATAGGAACCACATTCTCTTGTTCCTAACCAAAATCATATTTTGTTTAGGATCTGGAATTTAACTCTGGCATAATGATATCTTGCAGGAGTTGCTGGAGGGGCAGCTGCTGGAAAGACTACTGTTTGTGATATGATTATTGATCAGCTTCATGATCAGCGTGTTATTCTTGTTAGCCAGGTATTTTATATATGAAATTAGAGGAACCCCGTCATTGTTTATATTTCCTCATTTTCTCTTTATTTTATATAGACATTATGTATCTCTAGTCTCTTGTATAATTTCTTTGATTTGAAATTAGTCTCCATTTCCAGGATTCATTTTATCATGATTTGACACAAGATGAACTTACAAGGGTTAATGAATACAATTTTGACCACCCTGGTGAGATCCTTATCCAGATTTCATTAATTCCACGTCTTCTCAAGTTAGATAATTTTCTTTTATGAAATCAAGATGTTGTCTGCTTTTTAGTTAATTTTCATCAAATATAACGATAATTAAAGGCGGGTGCAGAGTTCCTTACCCATAGCCTTTTTCATACCTATTCCACTTTACCTGTTCGCCACATTGTTCTTCTATTGCAGTTCCCATTAACTTTCTAATGTTTATTTATCCAGTTACAAAATCTCATACTGGATTCTTGCCTACTTATATTATTATTGGAGGACCTCATTAGTCAACTAAAGTAATATTATAGTCTGCTTACATTGAATTGAAATGTTTTTGTGTGCTATCTTCTTTGGGGCATTTTTCAAACCGAGTTCAATGTGAAATTTGATATGTAAATTTGTACATGATCAGATGCATTCGACACTGAGCAGCTCTTGTCGGTGATGGAGCAATTGAAGCATGGGCAGTCTGTAGACATTCGAAAATACGACTTCAAGAGTTATAAACACAGTACCTCCCCAGCTCGCAGGGTAATATATTTAGGACTCAAAAATCAGTAACCATATGTTTTAAATTTTTAATATCCAATTTCCTTTTAATTCATCTGTTGAAATTGCAAAGGATTTTGTTGTGTCTTCTGTTTGTCATTGGCTGCAGGCAATGTGCATTTGATTTCCTTTTAAGTGGTTATTGTTATATACTTTTTTTTGGGTTCCTACCACTGACATGTTTTGCCTAATAATTGATGTACCATCTTTGTTCCGTCTCCAGTTTTTTCCATTGAAATATCTATTTATGCCTTTTGTTTTACTTTTCGACTACTGATCATAGTTGCACAATTGTCGGCGTTTTAATTTTGATTTGATTGCATTGTTATCCAAGTTATTGAGATATTGAACTGTTAATTTGATGGAAACTTTTATGTATTGTCATGTCTCTACAGGTAAATCCATCAGATGTAATCATTTTGGAAGGAATATTGATCTTTCACGATCCCCGTGTCCGTGATTTGATGAATATGAAGATCTTTGTTGACACAGGTTCCTTTCTAATTCTTCGTTGCATCATATATTGAGAGCTGCACTTTTGAGTATTGCGGGTGTATGCTTGCATTTATTCATCAAATCTAAGGACAACAAAGTCATCTTCTGTTGTGTTGGTTTTGTTTTATCAGTATATTTGTTTCATTTCAAATTTTTCTGGATTTGGCATAAAGATATTAAAAAATTGGCTATTTTCATCTTCCAAATGCCCTGACTAATATTATCCATCAATTACAGGATTCCTAGATTTTCTCTACCTATGATACCTATTCTCCCCTCTTATTTTTTTATGTAAGATAAAAGTATTATTGACACAAATATTGATCATCTCGTCGACAACATTAAAAACCTCTCAACCTAAAACATTTCCTTCCTTTAAGATAGATGTAAAAGAAGTGGAAAACATGCATTTAATTATATCCTTACTAAGAGTTTTTCCTTTGAACGTTATTCTATTTCTTCCACTTCTTGTTATCGGCTTCTCTTATAACTATGGCTGGATTGGTAATCTAGTTACCATGAAAAATCCAGCAACTAGATTTTCCGTGGCTGGGCACCAATATTGATAATCATTATCCTTATAATTGGATATAATTCGATTTATAACTTGCATAATTGTTTTTTGTGCATATAACACAGATAATTTTGTTGGGATATATACCAAACAAAAAAATCTTACTCTTCTTACAAATCTACTTGTACATAAAAACTATGCTAAGAAGGAAAATAACTTGCATAAATAATTATTTCATTTAAATCTAGCGACCAATTGCTCAATCCAAGTTAAGTCTTTATGTCTGGTTAGACTTTGTTTTGCGTTTCTCATAGTGTATATAATTTCTTGAACAGATCCTGATGTGCGCTTGGCAAGGAGAATAAGGCGTGACACAGTTGACAAGGCTAGAGATATTTCATCGGTCCTTGATCAGGTCAGCAGCAGTTAATATTTTTTCTTCAATAAAACAGTTTTTTATGTCATTCTTTTACTTCTGGAGGAATAATGCATCTAAGAGCAATATTATATGATGAGTTATTAATGCTTTCTGTGTTTGGGTTTCTTATTTAGAGATGGTAATTTTGTTTGACAGTTTGTCTAATCATATACAAATCGGTAATTGACTAGAATTTTGTTTTTTTTAATTTGTGCAGTACTCAAAATTTGTGAAACCTGCTTTTGATGATTTTATACTTCCAACAAAGAAGTATGCAGATATTATTATTCCCCGGGGAGGAGACAATCATGTAGCAATTGATTTGATTGTCCAACATATCCGAACAAAACTCGGTCAACATGATCTTTGCAAAATATATCCTAATCTTTATGTCATTCAGTCAACTTTTCAGGTATTATTATTAACAAATTTGCAAAAAAAGTTTTTTTTATGCGAAACCAATGTGCAAGGAGTACATTGATTGAACTGGGAGGTCACTCAACAAATGCAAAGAAGAAAGATTGACGATATATCAGAGTGATATCTTATCGTTTTTTTACATGCAATCAGATACGGGGCATGCATACTTTAATACGGGATTCCCAAACAACAAAACATGATTTTGTGTTTTATGCTGATCGTCTGATTCGTTTGGTGAGTATTCTGTAATCAACTTTTCTGTTGTTAAGAGGAGGATTTTGGATATCTAAAACAACCCTTTTGTTGTCCAGGTTGTTGAACATGGTTTGGGCCATCTTCCATTTACAGAAAAGCAGGTGATCACTCCAACTGGTAAGCTTACATTGGTTAGTCGTCTGGTTATCCATTTATGCATTGCATTGCCAACTTCATTGCCATGTTATCTCAGTTTTTGTGTGCAATTCAAAGGCAGTTACTTGATTAGTTGTTATTTGGACTAATAGGATCTGTTTATACCGGTGTGGATTTCTGTAAGAGATTGTGCGGTGTATCCATAATCAGAAGGTAATATTTTTTTTTCACCATCAACATCTTTTTTTAATCTTTTTTCTTAACTTATTCTAAAACTTTTGCAGTGGGGAAAGTATGGAGAATGCATTGAGAGCTTGTTGTAAAGGTGTAAAGATAGGAAAGATACTTATTCACAGAGAAGGTGATAATGGAAAACAGGTTTCATTCTTTCTTTCTCTCTATGGCTTAATTATTATATACATTGTAGGTATATCCTAATGATAATTAATAATATTATTTGTCTCGATTTACCAAGCAGCTTATATATGAAAAGTTACCTAACGACATATCGCAGAGGAATGTACTGTTGTTGGACCCTATCCTCGGCACAGGTTCGCATTGGTTTGGTTTTGTTTGGTTTGGTCGGTTTTGGAGTATATTGGTAAAATTCTTTTTGTAAAATTTTGCAGGGAATTCAGCTGTTAAAGCTATATCACTATTAATAAAGAAGGGTGTTCCAGAATCCAACATCATATTCCTTAATCTGATATCTGTATGTATTATCATATCCTATTTTAGAACTTGAAGTTTTGTTTGTTTGTTTATTTTAGAGAATGAGTTTTTGCATGCATTATTAGGCTCCTCAAGGAGTGCACGTTGTCTGCCAACAATTTCCAAGAATAAAGATCGTCACCTCGGAGATTGAGAGTGGTTTGAATAAAGATTTCAGAGTTATCCCGGGAATGGGTGAATTTGGAGATCGATATTTTGGCACAGACGACGACAACCATCATGCGTAGTAGTGGCTCACCATACCATATCACAGTTTTGAGTTTGGATTGTTTTTGGTAATACATTTTGTTCTTTTTTTTTTATAGATACAAATTCGGAATGTTTGTCCATGTAACAGAGTGATGAGAATACTTATATGATGATGAATTATTTTTAGTTTCTTACATCAATAAATTATTTTTAATCATTTTTTAAGCTAATTTTCATGTTGTTAGAGGGTCATCATGGCACATGCCATATATAAAAAAGGCAAGGGAAGTTATGTTTATTTTAACTCAGTATTTTAATATGTCAGAACTCAGAATACAAGTTGTATTTTGTAATTATTTAAGATACTCATTTAATAGCACAAGTATTGTTTCTATATTATAGGGAATGTCATGGGAGAGATTAATAGCACAAGTATTGTTTCTATATTATAGGGAATGTCATGGGAGAGATGAACTAGATTATTTTAAATTATAATCAGAAAAAAATCACTTTATTTGTTTTTTTAATTAATTATATTGTTCCATTTATTAATTAAAATATTAAAATAATTTTACTAAAAAAAATATTTTATCATTATATATAATATTTAAAAAAAAATCATTCACTTCATAGTTAACCCGTCAATATTTTTGAAATGAATTAAAATTATTTAAATAAATCTTTAAAAAGAAATAAAAAAAGAACTCCAAAATAAAATCAATCAGATCTATTCCATGAGTCCTCATAAGTGGGGAAGTGGGGAAATTTGAAGAAATGACCTTAAAGATCCACTTATTTGATCTGGTGGTAATTTAATAATTAAATTGCGTTCGTGGTTCTATAATTTTTTTTAGACGAAATTGCCCTTTTCGCGAAACGCTAAGGGACTTAGCGTTTCGCGAAGTGGGTTAGGTTTAGTATAAATACTGTAATTTTTTCATTTTCTTCATTTTCTTTCTCTCTCTTCTCCTGTGCTCTCTTTCACGGCGGCGGGCGACGACGACGGCGACGGAGGCTGCTGGCGGGGCGGCGGTTCAATTTATACAGATTTACAACATCTTTATTTCTAACTTAATCCATTTATGTTTTTATTTACACGATCTTCATAAACTAACCATAAATCTATTTTGTATGCAGGTCTCTGATTCTAGGGTTTATGGTATGCAGGTCTCCGATTCTATGTATTTGAAGGTCGAAGAAGATTTGAAGGTCGAAGAAGATGTTCATTTCAAACCTAAACCTAATTCGAGTTATGTTCATGTTTACATTTTCTTCATTTCAAAAACCTTTTCATATTTGGTTCATATTTGTGGGTTCATATTTGTTATTTTGTTCATATTTGAGCATTTCGTTAAGTGTGGTTCATTAATGGGTTTTGCATATAATCTTGAATCATATGAGTTCCGTTTCAGGGAAGATTCGCTAAGGACTTACCGTTTCGTTAAGGACTTACCGTTTCGCTAAGTGCTTAGCGTTTCGCTAAGTGCTTAGCGTTTCGCTAAGTGCTTAGCGTTTCGCTAAGTGCTTAGTTTTTCGCGAAATGCTAAACACTTAGCGAAACGGATCTTGTCTGTCTTCATCACCGGTGAGACTGAGCTCAGGATTACTAAAGGCTCCAGTTAGAGCCATGAACCCTTTGATGGTTGCAAAAGCCTTAGGTGGAAAGCTTACATGGTATGTATCATGTATGTATGTAATGTAAGAAAATAAGAGTATAATTGAAATTTGTTTGTTTGATTGATTGTAGTTTCGAGAGGGATTGGCTACGGAAAGATCTGAACGTGATTGGGTTTGGGTTGATCGGATGGTTAGCATCTTCCAGTATTCCGACGATCAACGGACTCTTTCCAGCATTGAGACTGAGCAATTAAAATATATTTATGTTTCTTTCTAATATTAATATACATAAACAAGTAAACAAACATGTTAGGGCTGGTTACTTGGCACTTGAGATTGTTCTTGGTATTGACTTTGGACAAATTGGATTCAAGGGCAGGACTGAAGATTACTTCAGTAAATAAATAAATTAATTCTAATTAAGAAAATAATAATATGTAAAAAGTGAACTACTTTCTTTGGTATTTGTTAATGAATGTTTAAGCTGCTTTTGGTATTTGTTAATGAATGTTTAAGCTGCTTTTGTTTCATTTCTTTCTATACAATTTCATTTATGTATCAAATTAAAACATAACCATTTCTCTACAAATGAACATTTGATTTATGCAAAAGTAAAAAAAACAAACAAACATTTTTTATACCATTTCATTTATGCATCAAATTAAAACATAACCATAACAAACATTTTCTATACCATTTCATTTATGCATCAAATTAAAACATAACCATAACAAACATTTTCTATACCATTTCATTTATGCATCAAATTAAAACATCTATACCATTTCATTTATGCATCAAATTAAAACATAACCATTTCTCTACAAATGAGCATTTGATTTATGCAAAAGTAAAAAAAAAAACTATAAAACGCCATCTATTGGAATCGAACCCACAACCACATGATTAAAAGCCACACATTCTACCAGCTGAGCTAAGACGACTCATGTTTACATATTTAGCGAAACGATAAGTCCTTAGAGAAACGGGAAGTCCCTTCGCGTTTCGCGAAAAGGACAATTTCGTCAAAAAAAAATAAAAAGACCACGAGCACAATTTAATTATTAAATTACCACCAGCTCAAATAATTGAGGTTATTTAGTCAAATTTCCCAATAAGTGAGGGGAGGATGAATTTGAAATTAATTGTCAATTGATGTTGTCATGTCTTGCTATTTTGATATTTGTTTTGGTAAATTATTTAAAAATATTGAGTTAATTATTGAAATTTAAATGGTAAGATTCAAACTGATAAATAAACCCTTAAACTAATTAAATTTTTAAAATTTAAAATTTATTTATTTTATATTATTTTATAAATATAAAGTTAAGAAGAGTGATAAATAAGAGAAATTGAGAATGGGAATAAGAGGAAATGACATAATAAAAAATAAATTTTTTTTTTTTTTATTACTTTTTCAATAATCAGATTACGTCTACTCATTCCCTATTCCATTCACTCTTCCAAATTCCTCCTATTATTTTTCTTTCTAAAGTTAATTTATATTTATTTAAAAAAATATAATATTCAAATAAAATAACTCAAACAAAATATCATCTAAAATTTATTTTTATAAAAAAGGATTGGGCTTGGCCTAAGTTGGTATAAATGGGCTTGTGCCTTAAAATTAGGCGCGCCCACTGTTTGTTGTTACTTGGTCGGTACTCTATTACATCTCCCAAAACCTCACATAAATCTCCGGCACCGTTGATCGGAGAAGAGAAAGATTACCTCCGGCGCCGTTCAAGGGAGGAAGGTTACCATGTTCGAGAGTAGACTTGTTTCTCTTCTGAAGAGGAGCAAAGCGCTCAACGGCATATATACTGCAAGAGGAAGAACATTCAATAAATTTCTGAATGAGCTCTCTGGACCGTCGCCTGCTTTTCCGGTTCCAAATCCGTCTAGATCATTCTCTTCCATGATTGGACCTTCTGCGAGGAACTCCATCGTCTATGGCCTCAGATCCTTCCCTCATCGTAAGGTCCTTAATCCTTACCTTACCTTACCTTGTATCTATTGTTTGATTTGAATCTAGACAATTTCTTCAATATGTTTCACGAATTTTACCAATCAATTTTCTAAATGCTTGTCTTTTTAGTGGATCAATGGACAAACTTTTATGATGATATCCACAAATGCCGCTGCTGCAAGCATAAAGAACAAGGAAGCTTCTAAGTTTCTAGTAACTGCTGGATCTAAAGCTCAAAAGGCAGTTGGAATGTGGCTTTTCGTTTCTGCAACATGGGTTTTCAGTATGGTTGTTCTTGGCGGTATCACTAGGCTTACACGTTCTGGTCTTTCCATGACTGATTGGAAGTTCACTGGCGGACTTCCTCCTATGACAAATGAAGAATGGGAGATTGAATTTGAGAAATATAAGCAGTCACCTGAGTACAAGCGGTTAGTTCAAGCATATTACTTTAAACTGTTAATAACAATTGAGCCTTGTCAATTGAAAAAAAGAAGTGAATGTCTTGCAGAGTAAACAAGGGGATGAATATTGATGATTTCAAGTTCATATATTGGATGGAATATGCTCATAGGATGTGGGGAAGGGCTTTGGGGATTATGTTTGCTGTACCATTTTCATATTTTCTACGAAAGGGTTATATAACTGTTAGACTTGGTTTAAGACTTGGTGTTTTATTTGGTCTTGGAGCTGGACAAGGACTAATAGGTTGGTGGATGGTTAAAAGCGGGTTGGAGGTATTTTTCCTTGAAGTCGAATCAATTCCCAATGTTTATTGAATGTTATCGTTTATTTTGTTTATTTACATTTTGTCGAAATTTTAAAGGAGCCAGAGTCTGAGTATTCTCAACCAAGAGTAAGCCCTTATCGCTTAGCCATACATCTTACTTCTGCATTTGCGATATACTCTGGCCTATTCTGGACTGCTCTTTCTGTGGTTTTGCCTGAACCGCCTGCTGAATCGATAACATGGGTTCGTGGGGCGGCAAAGGTCAGGAAATTGGCAATTCCTGTTAGCATTCTTGTGGGAATTACTGCAATCTCAGGTGCATTTGTTGCAGGAAATGATGCTGTATGTGACCTAATTTTCTTTATGATTTGCTGCCAGATCTTCATACGAAACTTATGACTTGTAAATTATGTCAGGGTCATGCATTTAACACGTTCCCAAAAATGGGTGATAACTGGATTCCAGATGATATATTTAACATGACTCCAGTTATTCGCAATTTCTTTGAAAATACATCAACTGTCCAGGTAATAAGGTTCTCCTTGTGTATCATAGAATTTATTTGGTTTTGACTTTTGATTAATGTTGTTGGACAGCTTGATCATCGCATTCTTGCAACTGCGACATTGGTTTCGATTGCGACCCTTTGGTGGTCGACCAGAAAAGTGGACATTCATCCTGCTATACGTAGTTTGATAGGAAGCACTATGGGCATGGCCGCTCTTCAGGTATAGTATTCTACATTTGGTTGATGATTTGAAACGATTCAAAAACAAAGGAGGCCTAATATTTGAAATTTGTAAACATACAGGTTACTTTGGGAATATCAACATTGCTTACATATGTGCCAGTTTCATTAGGAACTGCTCATCAGGCTGGAGCCCTAACGCTATTGACACTCATGATCATGTTAACTCATACTCTAAGAAGGCCATCTCCAGCACTTCTTAAATCTCTGCCCTCTGTTGCCAAGGCATTATAAGCCGAAAACCATCTTTTTATTTTTCTCTATTTGCTTTATTTATTATAAAACCCTATTTTTTTTCCCAATAAGCAAACCATGTTAATGTTCATTTATGAACAACTGTATGTATGTATGTAACCACCACTCTTATTAGAAGTTCATCATAATGTATTTGAAAACTTCTTAATGTTATGGCTACGTGTAGAGCGGATTAACTATAAATACTTTAAAACTTCTTATTCAAAATCAAGGGAAAGCAACAAAAAAAATGGCTTTCTTGGCCCAATTATATTTTTATTTGGTTATTCCGTGGAGGGATACGGAGGGAATTTACGAAAGAGAATGATGTCTCACCATATTATTCGCTGAAAAAATGATAAAGGGTGAAGAGAGAGAACAAAGAGAAAATTTGTTATTTTTTTAACAAATTAGATTGTGTCACGTAATTTTCTTCTCTTAAATTCCATCTTTCAATTATTTCTCATATTTCTCCTATAACTTTATAGAATCGAAGTGTACTTACTTTCTTCTATTTTTATCGTTCAGATTTGAGTTGGTATTGCATTTTATTTGGGCCAACATCATGTTTAGATGGATCGTTTTTTCGTCATAATCAATTATTGGTGGGTTGTTTGTTGCTTATACCTTTCGATTGTGTTTGTGATTTTTTATCAAGTTTGTGTATCTTTTTTTAGCAGCAAAAGAGATGAAATAGTCGGATATACGAAAGATCTTTTATATGTATCTTCATCATTTGTATAATTTTTCATAATTTCGGCCAAAAAAATAATAGGGAGAGCTACGCTGGACAGCGACTCTCCAGTGACGCCCCACTTGACTGCTAAACCCTAAACCCTAAACCCACTTGACATGTACAGTGGAAAAAAAAAGCCACAGTGGACTAAAATAAAACATATTTTAAAATTTTTTTAATCCCTTTCTTTCTCACTTTCTCCATTTTCGATTTTTGGATTTTGAACCGTTTGTCTTTCTTCTTCCTTACGCGACTTCGTACTGCGGCGATTTCTTCTTCCTTTTTCGTGACTTCGGCGATTTATTCTTTCTTTCGAGCTTCAAAAATGGTAAGTCCTAAAATCAATGGCGAACAACAATATTAGCAAACGACTAAAACCTTAAAATTGTTTTACTTATATTTTTTAAGAATAATTAGTTTCTTTCAACTACATCCAATTCCAACCTTTACAGAAGGTAAGTTCCGGAACATGATTATCCTATAGTTAGAGTTTTCCCGAACATGTTCATGTTCAAGAACTTGATTTAATATTTGTAAACTGTTTTTATTTTTGTTTTTGGTTTGTGTTTCTGAGTTAGAAGATTTGAGAACATGGTATAAGTGACCATGTTATTCATAGGTTGAAAATTTCTTTGGATAAGACTGTAACCATGTTATTCATGGATTGATTATTCATAGGTTGATTATTCATATGATTGTTATTCATAGGTTGATAGTTTCATAGACTACTTAAAATATTCCCGAACATTGTCATATTCGGGACCATATCTTCTTTGACTAATATAATTTTTCTTATTTGACTTTATTTGCTAATATACTGTTTATTTTTTTAAAGTATATAAAAGAATCGTCGTCGACCCTCGACAACATATTTTTCATTGCTGGCCAATACTGCTACAATTCTCTCCGATCCCTCACCTCCAACTCCCACTGTACCATTCGCTTCCTCATCTCCAGCTTCCACCACACACTCCGTTCACTCATCTCCAACTTCCACTTCACCCTCCGTTCCCTCATCTCCAACTTCCACCCCACACTCCGTTCACTTATCTCCAACTTCACCTTACCCTCCGTTCCCTCATATCTAGTTCTCACCTCCTCCTTCCCCAAGACAATCTAAACACAATATTTTATTGACTATGACCTCGTCAAATGACCTTTCAAACTAATAAAACAATTGACAAAAGAACAAAAAGAGGTCATGAAAGCCATAGGCTTCGAAGAGCTTCTTACACTTGACTTTTCAAAATGTCTGGGCGAACTCTCTCGACACCTCATCGATAATTGTACGATCAAACTACATAATGGCGAGAAAGTCAAAATTGAAGAAGAAGATGTTCAGTGCATACTAGACATCCCTATAAGGGAAATTGAAATTATTGAGTCTATTGGAAATGATATAGAGTCCCCCGAATATGATGAACAATTGAGAGACTGGAGGAGACGACGGGGAATGAGACAAAATAATTTTGGTCCTAGAACAACTGCAATGCCAAAGATGATTTTAAACAACAGAACAACTAACAATAATTTTAAGATAGATTTTGTAGTTTATGTTGTCATTAACTTTCTTTATACCTCACATAATCAATAGTGCAAGTATACACTTACATTCTCAAAACTTACAATCCAAAGCATCATTAAATTATGTACATGTTTCTTACCCAAATTTTGTACATCCATATTTAAAATCCTGAAATCTTTATTTGATGTCAATAATATCTGAATTTTAATGGGTGCAAATTCATAATGAAAGGCTTAGTTGAAGCCTACTAACAGTGGAAGAAGAATGAAGGTCGTCATTTTTTTGGACCGCAGACATTTTTCATTGTAAGTAATTTTTGTCAGTACTTTAATTCAGTGATTTATTCAAATGTAAATGTAAATGTACATGTTCTAACATATAATTTATTATTTCAATTGTTATACATGGATAAGATTGCGGACCCTAAACTTCAACTACCTTACGAACGGAAATTTTTAATATTGTCATGTTTGAATGACAATAAACTGAGAAGTATGATTCAGATGAAAATGGAACGAGTAATATTCGGATATGAAAGAGATGTTCGATGCCTTTCACTTCAAACACCCACCAGGATGAACCTGAGACAGTGACCGATGAGGTGCGAGATTGGGTGGAAGATTATTTGATAGATCAGGTGACAGATCATGTGGAGGAGCTCAGATTGGAGAGGATGAGCTTAGGTATTAACTTCTGCCATCGTTAAAAATGCATTAAACACTATTGTTATATCTGCACAGAACATCCTAAATCTGCACAAAACATGCCTAGATCTGCACAAAACATGGCTAGATCTGTACAAAATATAGCAAAAGTAACACAAGTGTTGGCAGATGTAGCAACATCATCACAACAATAAAAACTCAACCCATTTGTCCTATTTGATTCCTCTATCCATGTCTTGTACAAGGCTATGGACACATGTAGAAGAACACAATTATTTTAATGTTCAAGTTGAAACACCACCCGAAGTGGTGGTGGAGGATGCAACTATTGCAGATCATCAACCCACAGATGTTCGAGTTGAAACACCACCTAAAGTGGTGGTGGAGGATGCAACTGTTGCAGATTATCAACCCGTAGATGTTCGAGTTGAAACACCACCCGAAGTGGTGGTAGAGGATGCGATTGTTGCAGATTATCAACTCGCAAATGTTCGAGTTGAAACACCACCCGAAGTGGTGGTGGAGGATGCGACTGTTGTAGATCATCAACCCGCAAATGTTCGAGTTGAAACACCACCCGAAATTGTGAAATCTAAGAGGAAGCTTAAACTTGAAGCTTATACTCGCAGATGTTGGAGAATATTTTTCAAAAACATGGACATGTTTGAGAATATTTCCAAAACATGGACATTTCGCGAAGATATTGTATACTAAACTGTAACTTATTTTACATTAAAACATTAACGTTGAATATTGTCCCCACAAGTATTATATTACAACATATAACATTATCTTCGATGAATATTGTCCCCACAAACATTATCTTCGGGATATGTTTGAGAGGACAAAAGTGATGTGAAAGAATATTGAGTCGAGACATTGTTGTTGTTGTTGTTATTGTGCTGAATCATGCACTATTGTTGTTGTTACCGTATTTCTCTAATACAAAAAAATGGAATTTGCATTTCATTGTAGTTTTTATAATAGTTTACAAAAATATCCAAATAAAATAACATCTTAGACTAACCTTATTTCGACCATTTTTGTTCATAACTCTTTCGATTACAAATTGTTTACGTTTGGTTGGTGGTCGACCTCTAGCCCTTACTTTTACGGGAGAGTGAATCAATTGTGTTTGTGCAAAATGTGTTGATGCATAATATGTATGTGAAGAAGGTGTTAATGCAGAAAGTGTATGTATAGAAGGTGTTGGTGTAGAAGGTCTATGTGCAAAACGAGTATGTGCAAAAGTTGTTAGTGTAAAAGCGAATGTTGTCAAATATGTAATAAACTTTTGATAAGATAGTTATAGCGATTTCTTTCAATGTCACCCATATTAGAATCGTAAATGTTATTGATATTTTGATAACATTGTTTAAATCTTTACGACAACGTTTAAGATATAATTATTCGGCACCATATTCACCTTCATTCTTCACAAACCGCCAAAATATGTCTACACAGTAGTCCTCTAAGCTCAGACAGTTGACATTGACAATTTACAAAATATGTCTCCGTCGGGGGTGAAGTTTACCTTTATTTAAATATCTCTCCAATGTTCTCCATCATGACCAGGGGGCGGAGCCAAGTACAAGCCGGCCCGGGCTGTAGCCCGGGTAGCTTTAAACTGGTTGTATGTATTTTTATCAATAACGACGGTAAATTACAGTCGTTATTGGTTATTTTCCATCGCTAAGAGTCATTGGTGACAGCAAACTATAAAACTAGCCCGGATAGATTTTTTAATAAAAAAATAGCCCGGGTAGGTTTCAAATCCTGGCTCCGCCCCTGAAATATATTTGTCCTCCCATCATCTTCAAGTATGGAGGTGTCCCAAAATATCAACCATTTCACCTCATTTTGGAACAACTTAAAAATGTCGTTAGTATACACACTCTAAAATTATTTTTCCAATGAATACAATTTTTCCTTTCTCTATGTTCCTCTTAATAGCCTTGTCATATTGCTCTAAAAATTGTTTTAAGGATGTTTTAGAATGAAGAAAATCATAAAAAAAACATTCATAAATTCACTTCTTTAAGATGTTAACATGCCTGTCCATAAGTGACATTTAACATACACAAGAATTCATTTTTCACGTTCTACGTGTAAGGAGTTCAACCAATAATTGTTATACTACTGAAACTCATCTATCATTTTCATTCAACTATTTTCATACTAATCGACTATGATTGAATT
Organism: Impatiens glandulifera; assembly: GCF_907164915.1. NCBI lineage: Eukaryota > Viridiplantae > Streptophyta > Magnoliopsida > Ericales > Balsaminaceae > Impatiens > Impatiens glandulifera. The sequence goes on along the minus strand of NC_061866.1, from coordinate 47,863,117 downwards.
ATAGACAATGTTCTTGATTGTCTTTTTTATACTTTTATAATGAGCATATGTAGAGAATTTAGTGGGGAGTTTCTTCATTATATGCCAAAGACAAAAGCAATGAAGGGTATTCGAAAAGACCTTTTCAATTGCAATGATCATTGATCGACATTGGTCAATGATTATTACCTTTGAAGCACATCCGTTCATACATGTCAACCATACTTTGAAAAGCTAGATAAATGATTTTTAATCCTCATTGAACATTAATCCGCATCCTAACAAAATTAATTGTCCATGATAATTAACACCGACAAAATGAGCAAATGACATATCATAGAAATTTGTAAAATATGTTGTGTCAAATGTGATGACATTCGAAAAGTACTTGTATGCAGCCCTGCATCTTCCATCAGCCTAAAAGACATTTTTTATCAGTTTTTTCTCGTCCACATCATATATATTTAAAAAAAACAAACATCGGCTTTGAATTCGGTAAAAATACTAACATAGCATTTTAGCATCACCATTTCCTAACCGCAACCACCTAGTTTGTTAAATATAGTTTTTACAGCTTTTCTCATAAAAAGTCATATTATCATATCCACCAGCTTCAACTACAAGTGATTAATATATTTTTGTCAAAGTAATTTCAGCTTCGTCGTTTAAATCTAATATTCTCTTCGTACTTGGATCTAGAACCTTGTGAGATCTAAGATGTCTTGACTTTTCAGGATTCAAGATATGGTTATGGTCATAGAAAATACTAATTATCTTAACAACACATTCATTCTTGGTGGAATAAGAGAGAAACTGTATTAAGAAAAAAATAATGTTTTGGAAAAATATTCCCGAACATGGTCATGTTCAAGAAGATATGATTCTGAATATAGAAATGTTTTAGACCAATTCATCCCCAACATGGGTTTTGGACAATTTCTTCCCAAACATGTTCATGTTTTTGGACCATTGTGTACCCAACATGAGCATGTGCTGGGTGGGAGTATTTCGTCCCAAATAGACCAATATTACTAAAAAAATCATAAGTTTAAGTAAAAAATCATTACATTTTAATTCGGTGGTCGTCTTTTTCGCGGTAGTCGTTTTCTTCGCAGTGGACTTCACGGTGATCTTCTTCTAGGTGGTCTTCTTCGCAATAATCATCTTCTAGGTCGTCGTCTTTTTTGATTTGGGTTTCTCATTGAAAGAGAAATCTAAAACTTGTACTTTTGAGCTCTTTTTGATAGAATATGTTATGATTTGATCAAAACGAAAGAAAAGCACGCCATTTTTTTTTCTCTCATCTACCGTGGCTTTTTTTCCACGGTGGCTGCCATGTGGGAGGTCGTTGTCCCATCGTCGTTCTCTCTATCATTCTTTTTTAGGCCATATATGTAGATGGTCAATTTTTGCTTGACATTACTTTTTTGGCGTTGCTTATTAATCCTCAACTAAAATTTTTTTTAACTGCAACTCAGAATATTTGGTAGAGATTTTTTCGACACTGTTTCATTGGTTCGTTCAACTTTCTCTACTTCAATATTTATCATTCAATAACTCATTTGTTTAGAATCTTCAACAAATTGAATGATCGTTGAATCTTTTTCATTGAAAGTTTTGTTTTTACAAATAATTTATAAAATTTAATATTTAGATCATCAATTCAATATTTTAATTTTATATATTTTATTTTTTATTATATGATGATTGCATACGAATGTAAACATAAAATTGTCCCTAAAATTATCCATTTTTCTTTTGTTTTCTTCACCTAATACGAGGAGATTTTTCATCAATATAAAAGGAATAATAATCTTTATTTGAGGATGCCTAGAAAAAGTCTTAGGTTATTTAAGGAAAAAATGTTTTAACCTTTTCGATAAAGATAAGGTAATGGAATTAATAGATATACCATGTGAATTTAATGAGAATTAACTCTATAAAAAAAATATCAATGATATATAATTTTGTTTGAAAAATTATACAAACTTTTGAGAAGCAATGTGAAACAATAACTGTGACTAGAACTAGAAGCAATGTGCTTTGGTATATACCAATATTAATCACCATCTCCACATTGTTGATGAACACTATCAATAAACTATAACTATTTATGGACTTCCCTACACTTTTAACCCATAAGGTGTGTGTGTATAACAACTCCTCAAGCGAAATAGGACGAAGAGGATGATGTATCAGCCAGAATCTGCATGTACCCAAGTGTGTTTGATTATAAACTAATAAAGATAGGTTATAACAAAAATGAATCAAATTTTCTTTATACCTCGAGTTGGTCTTCCGTAAAGGAATCTTTCTGAAAATTCCATGTATCTGCATGTGTTCTTCGGAACTCAGCAACTGCTTTAGTCACAGCTGATTTCACTGGCGATGGTTCTCCAACAAATTGAGCTAGCAAGGTAACATGCTCCGGTAACCAACTGCAGTAAGAAAGCAAGCAACCATATTCAGTTTATTAGAGAAGGAATGCTCAATTTTAAGTACTTAGTATGTGAAATTAATGTTGGGACTATTTTACCCATATTAAGTGATGCTAACTGCTAAGTAGCAATTATTGAATGAACTTAGTTCAAATAAACACTAAATCATTTAGATTAAATGATAAGTTTTGTCAGATACAATGGAAAAACATTACATACCTGGGCATGTCATAGGGAACAGATAATACACAAGCTGCCAAGGCAAGAACAGCACCATGTGTAGAGGCTACCGCTTGGCCACGAATAGAAGATCTTCTGCATTTGCACAATCAGAAAGCAACTATCTCAATGAATTTCAACAATGATCAGAAATTAAAAAATAAAATAAAGAGTAGGTAAAACAAGCCTTTGCTGCTTTCTCTTCTTAAATATGATGCTCGCGTCTTCAAAAGCTCTATTTCGGAAGTCTTCAGACATATTTTCATCTCCACCCTTCATTAGTCCTGCTAGAACTGCTGCAGCATGCTCTCTTACCTGTACACATGTTTAACCCATTAGTTCAATCGTTTTATATGCTAAAATTAAGGGTTTGGTCATCGTTATCTGTTGTAATGTGGTTGTTTCATATTAATGAAATCTAACTTTGAACCCCCTAAAAAAAATTAACATGAAAATCAGAATTTTGTATCAACTAGATAACTTGCCTCTACTTGATTGTCTTTGAGGAGATCCTCCACTGTTCTCCAGATTTGTCTTTTCTCCCCATCAGAAAGGACAAAGATGTGCCTGTTATTATTATTACAAGAGTTCAAAAGAATTATTCAAAGGAGTGCTGTGTTTATACAAGGGATTTAACAGATGCCAATGAAAAGGAAAAAACACCACTACTTTCTACAAAACATGAAAACCTTCTTCAAGTTTGTAAAGTTGGTTCTATCAAATGATCATACCTATACATAAATGTACGCAAGAAGGTAAGAGTGGCGGATCTAGTTCGCCAGTTGGAATCGGTGGCTGAAGAAAGGATCACAGACACTGCTTTTTGTAGATGAGGGACCCATAAAATCCTCCATTTCAGCAAATGAAAGGCTGTCTTGGCCAATGTTGACAGGTCTTTATTTGATGTTTCCTGCAAACAAAACCACCATCAAGAAAAAAAAACTAACTAATCTAATATTTCATTTCCTCCTTCCCTTTTCAAGATCTATCAAGTTAAGACACTACAACATTAAAATGTAAGAGTGATAATGGCAGCTATTGAAAGCAGGGACTATGGTCTGTTTCGGTATCAGTTTTCTTTCATGTTGATCATGATCGAAAAAATCTATATTTATTATGTTTGCAAAAACCCACAACAATCTACAAAATAATCTGATCATGATTGACAACAAAAAAATCTATACCAAATGAAGCAAGAAAATTACACTTTAATTGGAACATTATGGAGATAATGATTTGTATACAGAACGAAGCAACAAAAATCACATTATAATCTAGATCATGATACCCAAAAAAAATTATCTTATTCCAAAAGGCTCACTAATTGGGTTAAACTGTTAACAGCACAAAAATGTATAGCAAAAAGTCATAAAATGCTTCAAGGAAGTGAGAAGAGGTCATGCATGATTCACACACAATTGGCAGACAATAACTATAGATAACCCTACACATACCTGCAAAGATATTACAGGATAGAGAAGACCCACAATAACATCCAGTAGATATGAAGACCTTCCTGACTTACAAGATGAGATAATAAAATGGAATACCTGATACATTGAAGAGAATAACGTTAGTGGTACAGGATGAGTTTCAAATATACATAAAATGCATAATAGGTCGTTTTGTTATCAACATTTTTTCATGTTGATCGTGACCTGAAAAATCCACTTTTGATATGTTTGTGAAAAATTATAATGATCTAAAATATAATTTGATCATGAAAAAAATCTTTATACCAAATGAAACAACAAAAAATCACAGTATAATTTGGATAGTAATTAAAAAATAACTTGTACACCAAATGAAACAACAAAAATGACAGTATAATCACGATCTAATAAATAATCTAATCACAATCTCAAAAAAAACTTATACCAAAAAAAAAGTTACTTTTAATTTTTTCTTTTGATGATTTTCAATTGGGATAATGATTGTAACAAAATTCAGTGTTCAAAAAGTAAACAAGAAAAGGCTCATGGGGCAACTATATGTGGGGATTTGACAGAAAATGACCTACCATATGTTGCCATCAAATTGTGGCGTTTTGCTTGATTTTACAAGTTAAGGGGCATATTTATGAATTTCTCTAAATATATACTTGAGAGGAAAAGATGTACCGTTTCCATCCATTTCATATCATCTTTAGAGAAATTCAGTGTTCAAAAAGTAAACAAGAAAAGGCTCATGGGGGCAACTATATGTGGGGATTTGACAGAAAATGACCTACCATATGTTATCAAATTGTGGCGTTTTGCTTGATTTTACAAGTTAAGGGGCATGTTTATGAATTTCTCTAAATATATACTTGAGAGGAAAAGATGTACCGTTTCCATCCATTTCATATCATCTTTAGAGTCACCATTTGAAATGTCATTTCCATGAATCGCATCTGATTGCACATCCATTCGATCAGAGTTCCCGGCACTCTGGATGTTGAGGACAACTGCAGAAGCATGTTCTATCAAGTATTGGTCCCAGCTTCTCCCTTCTATTCTAAAACCAACATCATCATCACCAGTGAAGAATGTGTGAAGTTGAAGATTTGAGCACACAATGGATAGAGTAACACCAATTTTTTCTCTCACCTATACACACAAAGCAGAAATAAAATTAGAAAGCTTCAGCATGGAAGCTAAAATCCGAAATGTCCATATCTGATTTTGAACAGAATGTAGAACCTCCATAATCTGTTCTACAGTTCTACTATGACTTTTAGTAAGTGCAAAAGGAGGTCCAAAATATTTGAACAGAAAAAATATGGATCCTTTTAGAAATCTAGCTTCTGCCAGAACTTTTTGAAGGAAACTAATCATCTTCAGAAGGATAAAAATAATATAAAGTGGCTGTATGCCATTCAAATTTCCGTATGTTGGCTGGATTTAGTGGTTGCGCCATATATGCCCAAAGCCTATAATTAGCCTTTAACTGCAAAAAGATGATATCGAGCCGTGACAAAGAAATATTGCCTTTTGAAAGTAGCATTTTTTCTTTGGAGGAGGTTAGCACATCAATGACCCCCTACTTCTATTAAGCCCATAATAAAATCTCAAACCTCAGCCTTTTAGTTCAGCACTTTTACCACTTTAATTACCCAGGGTGGATATTTTTTACTTATTTTTATTTTTAAATCAGGGATTATTCCCTGAAGGAAGTTAGTACAACCTCCCAACTTCTAACAAAGCGTTTTTAGTGGGAATCGAACCTGAAACCAGGGGTGAGTCATAATTTCATCATTAAGAAATACCAAAAAAGAAAGTACATCATAGAGCACAAGAACCACTTAAGTATGAGATAACACAGATTGATCATTCACCTGTGCAGATGAGTGCCTCATATTGTCTAGCAATTCCTGCATAAGTTTCCAGTGTAGATGAATTTCAGACACGGGCATTCTAGGTGGGGAGACTTCTATAAGGGCTGCTGAAAGAAATGCTATACGTTTTGCGACTACAGTTGTATTTACTGTTAGAGGTAAAGGCGTTGCCAAACAATCCAGAATCTTCTCACGAAGAAGCGGGATTCTCGTTCCACGTTTCCCCTTTCCAGTAACAGAATACCGTATACATGTGGTCCATTCTGGTATTGATTCCACAGAAGGAGAAAGAATAACATTCTGTAACTGAACCATCATCCAGCTGTCCCACACTTCTTGTACACCACTAACATCAGAATGCAATAATCCAGCAAACACTTCAGCAGCAACACACTGCTTAGACCTCTCCTTTGAATTTGTAAACTCATCCAATGCATTTTTCAAAGAAACTAAAACAGGCATGCCACATTCTTGAAATAATCGCTTAAATATGCGTGCAAAGCTTGAGTAGAAAGTATCACTTCTCAGCATAGAAGTCCAACTGGGAGTCCTTGGCCATGAAGACGAAAATTCAAAATAGAAGTGGGTAATTGACTTGTCTGCGTAACTCTGAAAGGAAGCACCATTGCCCCTGTTTTCAGCATCACTAATGATGTGAAGATGAGAGAGACAGTTTAGAGTTTCGATGAAGAAAGCTTCCTCCTGAAAATTTTTGCTTAAAACTTCTTCAAGGGAAGACTTGGTTTGTTTTTCAACATCCACTGAGAAAGTAAGTTGTTTCTCAGCTGTTTCTTTATAAGGTGATTCTTTTAACAGTAAATTCAATGCAGAGATGGCAAGTATTCTTGTCTGGGGAAGTTGGCTCTTCAAGTTTTTCAAGAAGTGACCTGAAAAGGACATGTATGTAATAATAGTCATGTGCAAAGTTAACAAGCAAACAAAGGCATAAGGTGAATATTATGTGACCAAACCAGCAGTTTCACTCAGAATTCTTGAAGATACATTTGGGTCATTCCTAGATGCCATTGCCAGCAAAAGTAGAGCCCTATTGGACATAAGGTTATACCTGAGAAAAGATAGATAAAAAGGTTTAGTGATCCAAAGCACCATCATTATAAGCAAGCTTTCTTCATATGCCTAGTTCAGATAAAAAGGGACTAATGAAGTCACAAATGTGAGAGCATTTACCGCCAATGTAAGTTGGTTGACTCAAAGCTCAGAGAAGCAATATGAGAAATCAATTCTGGAAAACTAGGACCATCCAGATGGTTTCCAGAAACCCCAAGAATTCCTTTGGAGATGCCCGCAAAATTCATGTTATATTTGACAAAAATCTGTGGATATTTGAAAGTAAATTGTTATAAAAGCAAATATACCCTGTGTAGTCAAGAAGGTCTTACCTCATTAATAGCCTTCTGAGCTTTGAGTGATTCATGATGAGAGCTTCCAGAAGAAGAAGAAAATAAGTCAGAATAAGGCACGTCATCATTAATCACTCAGACAACTTGGACAAAACATGAGAAACAAATAAAACCTTGATAAAATTCCAATGGCGAACGAATGAAATGCCTTCAAATCCTAGATTGAGGAAAAAAACATACAAGTAAAACCTTATTTTAGAAAATTTAAAAGGATTATTTTTTCCAAGTTAATTGACTCAGGGATCACACCCATACTATTACCGTTGTAAGATGCTTGTGCACTGTCTGTGAAGAAAGAACAGAACAAGAACCTAGAACAGCATGCTCTGGCGTATTGAGATTAGATAAATTTGCTGACATGGTGAGCACACACTTAGAAGTCAAGGAAGGCCATCTTCTCAACATTTTCAAAAGGGCCTTGCATGCAAGTCTGGAATCAAGGCAAATCATTGACATAGAAAATGAAGAAAATAGAAAATCAGCACAAAAGAAGAAAAAGAGGAAGGACAAAATCATCATAACTAGGCATGTGGTAAGAAAAAACTAAATTTGACAGGTACTAAATTAGATGAAGAGATCAAAAGCTTTAGCCAGATAGCTTTTACATGTGCCTAATGTTTACAGAGAAGTCATTTGATAAAAACATTATAGTTTAATTAGACTGAAAACATTAAAACTTACATGCGCACAATTTCATATTGGTGCACTGAAAGATTAAGAAGATCATCCACCAAAAGAATCAAATGGTCTGACGGAGATGTCTTTGCACTTGTGCGGAACAGATGGTAAGATGATTGTGAAGCCCGCCAGGTGTGATGCATATATGCTTTGTCAACAAGTGCCCAACGAGGCCTAGGACAAGACAATACTTCCATGGTCAGAATCTTACAGAACCATCTAGAATTTGGATATATGAAAGAAATAACACATTGAAAAAGAATTCAGACCTTCTCTTCCCTTTAGAATGAGATGAAATGATGAAGTTTATTGGCGGTTCAATTATGGAAGGAGATTCCAACTTCCAAGCATGCCTGTAATGTGTCCAGTCATCATATTCAGCACTTCCTGTTCAGGCTCAGATAGAAATGATATCAGATTTAACAGTATAAAATGCAGAGCATGTAGCTTTCAGTTCTAATCAACAATTGGATCATATAATGCAGTTTCCATTACCATAGTTACCCAAAGCATCCATAATGCGAACAACAATTAGGAGTAAGATGCTATCATCAGCTTTTTCCTCTAATAAGTATCTGTTAAAAAATGATATTATGTGACGAACGAAGGCAAAAAGCTGAAAATTATTCCTAAATTACCAATATATATAAAAGAAAATTACTTGCAGGCTGTATGTATGACTCCCGCTGCTTTTTCCCTCAATTCAACAGTGCCAACACTAGCACCATTAGCACCAGCTATTAAGAAAGATAAACTACCCAAATCCTCGATAGATCTGTTGTTAGCCGATGGTCTAAAATCAGGCAAGCATGATAAGACACCTTGCAATGAAGAATTCAACCGCAAAAGTGTCACCTTGAGGTGCTCTTTTTCACTTCCTGAAATGCCAAGAACTCAAATGTTACGCAAAGAAATATTGCATAAAAAAGAAAATACACAATATAAAGGCATGAGTGTTGTTTGGAAACCAATGAAGTGAACTATCCAACAGTTTAGATCTACAAATGACAATTGTCGTTGATTCATACTATCAATCAGAAATCACTAAGTGCCTTTCAACTTCATCATCTTGCAATTTGAGAATAGGAGATCAACCAACCAAGGGATCCTTCCAATACGAATTTTGATATGGAGAAGAACTTCTTTCTTGGTTCCCAGGAGTTTCAATCATATCATTGAGGTAAAAATGAGGGAAATAAATCACCAACCATAATGTGCAATCAATAACCATTTCATTTAAAAATTCAACACCAAAGTTATGAGAACAAAAGGACGAAAACAATTTGATGAAACTGGTCGTACAAAAAAGGAGATGATAAAAAGAAGGAAGAACATCAGAAGAGGCTTTTTGTTAATTTTCCTTTTACCTGAATCAGAATGAATTTTAGTCTGACATATTCTGATAAGATCATCTAAAGCTGATCTTAAATGCAGATCTAACAGCTCATTTGCAAATTGAATTTCTTCATCACTAGGGATATGCCACTTGGGGATCAACGACTGTTTATGATCTGAATATTCTTGTGTGCTTATCCACTCCTCCAATGCAGAGGCTACTGGGTGATGAAGAATGCATCTGCAATTTGAGTAATATCTCCATTCATACCAATAGTCATAGACAAAACAAAATTGACAGTGAACTGCAACTGGAATCATTTCCAGAACAAGAAAAGGAAGAGAAATTACCTGTACTGATCAATAGGATAATAACGGATGAGACTTCCAAGAAGAGATCGGAGAACAAGATCACCCGCACCATTAACCTGTTACATTGATTGTAGCATCTCAAAATAGAGAACAAATGTAGTTCTAACTGAATTTATGAAAACAAAAAGTTTACAAGAAACTCCCATCAAGAAGTACTTTTCAATACCATTGAAGATATAAGAAGTGAAAATTTGTGGAGAAATAACCTTCCAAGATGGACAATCAAAGGCAGACATGATAACTTCTTCAAACTGATGCTTATAACGGAGAAGGGAAGAACCCCCATAACTGATGGTGACTGACAACACTTTTAGTTGATAGTCAACTGATGTTTCAAGTGCTGGAGACAGCGTGGCTTTTGCCTGTAGAAAAAGAAAAACAGGGTTCCTTATGGAAAAATTTAAGTAAAATCATACTAAATCAGAAAAAGGGAAAGAAGAGGTAAAAGAAGATAAACCTTAGATGAAAATGATCCATCAGGGATTGACTTTCCTCCGAACCCTGTAGTAGGTGTGCCTTCAAAAGAGGATACAATAGATGCCAAAAGTGGTTCAATAAGGTGAACAGCTGCCTCAGAAGGATCTGAATGTACACATGCACAACAGAGCAATCCAATCTCTGCAACTGCACCAGGAAGAATATTTGTTTTCACGAACTTCGAGATTTTTCTTATTGCCTGCCAATAATATAACAAGTTCAAGTAAAGTTCAAGAGAATTTTCTAGAAGATAACTTGTCTTTTCATAAATCTAAACCTGGGTGTAAAGAGATTTTGAAAGCCTCCCAAACAAGACTTCTAGCATGCAAAAGTATTGGGGATTGTCATCAACAAGGAATGTTCCATATGCAGAAGATGAGTTAAGGCCTTCATTCCTGTACCAATATATTCCATGTTTAAGAGCACACAAAAGATTTGATGTTTACAATTTCTCTAGATATAGACCATAAAACAAAAGAAGTGGGACCCATTGACTCGCTCATATCACCACTTACACAGCACTACTGGGTTCCAAGTGCCGTAGTAAGGAAAACAATCTACACAGGAACTCATCAAGCCATTCAGAAAAGCTAGGAAGTAATGCCCAATCTTCTGCACCGTCTTCCAGTTTTGCCATCTGCCAACGTAAGATAAATAAAGGTCTATTCAAAATTATATGCATCTTAATAACAATGCTTTTAAATAGTTGGTACTTACATTTGAAAATATGGAACCAATCAGTTGCATCGTGGCCAAGGTTTTAGGAGGGTCATTGGCATCCATACCCAGTAAGGCATTTGTCAACGAAATCATCAGTAGATCAGTGAATCCATCAGCACCACCAACTGTAGACGATGACAATGATGTAAAAAATAGTGACCGCCCTGCAAATGCCACAGATGTAACAGCAGTCTTCAACTGGTGGGTGGCTGTGATCTGACAAGACAAAAAAAAAACAGATAATGATTTAGCTGAAACTAAATCACAAAAATAAATAAAAATTTGTTTGTATTTAGAAATCGTGACAAATCTATTAATACAATATTTAATAATAATAAAAAAACAAGAAAGGCAGAGAAACAGACTACTTATAATGAACTACCTTGCCTATTTAATACAAGATCTTCTGGGTAAACCGTACTAAGATTTATAATTATTGCATCAGATTTATGAAAAGCAATGCAGAACAACTAACCGTTTCAAGAGCCATATGAAACCGGGAAGCCAAAAATGGAAGAACAATGGAGGGTTCAACATAAGACAAAATAGAAGTAGTTGCAGCAACCGTTTGAGAAAGAAGTCCGTTTTTGCTATACTGACCACGGTCTATCAATTTAAGCACTGAATTCACAAATGCTACTCTCTCTGATGGTCCCAAACATAGCTCAGCTTGTATTTTGTCATTTTCACCCCTGTATTAATTTTTTTTATCAGTTAAATGTAAATATTGAATGTCATACATGGATTTTTTTTTAACTTTTGGGGGAAAATCATATATGGAAATTTAAGATGGTTCTGCAGAGAATCTTACAGTTGCTCCTTCTGCAAGCGCTTCTGAAATACAGTTACTAAATGGAACAAAAAACGCGCTAAAGAATGAGTCCAGCGACCGCCATTAGAAGGGTGATAGTATCTACAATCATAAATGCCAATACAAAACATGATACGGTTGACCACATGTATAACATCTATAAGTGAGGCTAAAGCAATAATTGATAGTTTGACAGGAACATACTGTTCTAAAAGATTGACCATTTTCTCAAATTGTTGCCATGATGAGCTACCAGGTTTTAACAGATATACCTGCATTTAGAAAATAGTTAAATGAACAATAGCCACTGTATTTACATGAAGGCATAATGAACTATATATCTTTTGAAAACTTACAATTGATTTTGCAATGGACTTCGCTGGAGTGATAGATTTATTAGAAAATAAAAATCTTGTGTTTCTAGGTACATCTGCTGGGAATGGATAAGACCCACTTCCATTTGCGACAGGAACCTATTGACATAACAAGTAGATACTCCGGTTAAGTGGTGAATTGTTCTTTTAATGGCTAACTGATGTACCGGTGTCAACAAGAGTTGCTTCATAAGCCTCTAGAAACTTAGTAACAAAATGTCCTTTGGAGATTTCAAAGAGAAAATATCACTGCATTTACAAATAATATCAGGCAATACAAAATGCACAAGCATCTTAGCTAACAGTCTTTAAAATCTACCAGTCCATTAATGACAAAATCTCTTGCAGGATGAAACCGTTTTACATTTGCAGTCCACCCATCCATTTCAAAGAGTATAATGTTTGTTAGGCCTCTCTCTAATGCAGAAATTGATTTATGTGATATTATGGATGACTGATTGCGGAGGGACCGTTTTGTTTTTGTAGATCTCAATTTCAGCGACAGTTTCATTAGATATCATACAAATAGAATCCTTTCAAGCAAATTTAATCAGATTTCACAGATATATAAATTCATTGGCCTATGTCTACCTCCAAGCTATGGGAATACTTATTAGCAAATGATGTGTGAAGTTACTGAATCTAGAAGGTAAAACTACTACATGAACACACCTCAAACATATTCAAGTATCGGGTAAAAAGAACAGGTAAGAAACTATCCCAGTCAACGAAGGCACAGTTTTTAATGACACTGGAAGTAATAGCTGTCCATTGAGCGTCCCAAAACAGACAATTTGGTATTGAATCCCATTTATCAATACAACTCTTGACCCAATCCCTGTAACAATAAGAAAATGCATTAACAATGTACAGGCTGTGTATCAAGATCTATATAATTTATAGTAGTTGTGATAAGAACGCTTACTGTTGAAAGAAGTCCAGATTGTCCACATTTGTAGGGAGAAACAACCTTACAAATCCAGCCCCTTCATATGATGAATTATGCCATGGATTTTCCAGAAGATCTCTACAAGCCCATTTTAGGGCAGATAGAAGCATATTAGCCACATAAGCAAAATATGCAACACACTTATTATACTTAAAATGTCATAATTGACAAAGAAAATACAAAAACGGAAATAAATACCTAAACTCAGACCAGATTTCAGAGGCAGCGCCTGCGTGAAAGAACTTTCGGCATGATATAATGAGGGAAGTAAGTGTTAGAAAATGTCTTTGTCTCAGGTTCCATCCTTCTGGACCCGTATTCCTAGAAGAAATAGTAGAAGAAATTTCAATGCCATGTATTATTAAGAAGCAAGAGTAAGTTCAAACAAGAGACAAGTGCTAGCTATTTGAAATAATGAGACTTCGGAATTAATGATTGGCCAATATGGCAATCTCCTTGCTAGTGGGACATGAATTAGATAATTTCGATTAATGTCGTGTCAACATAAGGAGCCTATTTGGAAACTGGTAGACACGTTGGAAACGCCAAAGTTAAAATTGAAAGTTAGTTTATTGATCATCGTCGGATTATTTTTGGATAATGATCTATATTACTTTTTTAGAAATCTTTTATTTTGTTTTAATAAAATAATAATGATCTATATTATAGTCTGATTTTTGTTGCTTCTGGTATCCAAATTACTTTCTAGATGACGGTCCAAATTATAGTATAATTTCTGCTTCATTTGGTATAGAGATTTTCTTTTCCATCATGATGAAATTATTTTTGACAAACATACCAAATCTACACATTACGATCAACATGAAAAAATTTGATACCAAAACAACGCAAGCTAAGCTATGAACTTCTCTTTGTCAACACCACAGAATCATATAGGATTATGAAAAGTATATCATCAACTTAACGAGAGAGATTATTGCAGAATCATAATGAATGTAAGACTATCACTCTGGGTTAATTTCACAGTTACTTTGTAGCTTTAGATGATGTCCATTATGGAAGATATAATAGTATTCTTAGCCCTAGAACCTAAGAATTCAACATGATTGTAGGCTTAATGGCAGAGCTTGAAAAATGAACAGAAGGGGAGCATTGACATACTATTTCAGCTGGGCATAGTAAATAAATCTCCAGGGACAATTAAAGTAGTAATTTTGAAGGAGAAAGACAAGAATTCATTGCTTCTGTGAGGAAAGGAGTAAACTTGCCTACTAAAATGAGTATTGATTAATGTCTCATATAAAGACCGCCATTGAATTTTCAGTGATAACTTCTTCCTGTGTTTATTCAACAACTTCACAAGGATGCTTCCCCATCTAACCTAATGACAGAACAAGGACTTCCATAACAAAAGAAAACAATGCAGAGTATATATATGTGAAACTTAAATCTAATTTGATAAGCAAACCTGGGCATAAAGTTTGCAATCTGATTTAAGAAATATTTCTAAACCCAATTTGACAAGAGCAGACACATCTTCTGATGAAACATCACTTTTTGCTCTCAGAAAGCTACATAAAAATTAAACCCAGAATTAGTAAGGAGAGAAGTAATGAAGTGAAACATTCAATTGCATATCAGTTAATTGAATTGATTCTCATGTCGGCGCAGAGCTGACAATTACTACTACTAGTAGTAGTAGTGATTCATCGCATTTCAGTTTTGAATTTGACTGACTATAAATCTATGATAAATTGGAAACTCACAGGTCAATGATTGGGACCCATTTCAGTGTGGCGTAGACCGATTCGGGATCATCCGGCAAGTACAATTCTTGCAGCGAAGTCACCACGAGGGCGAACGATTCCTTCTCTTTCTTAGTTTCCTCCGCCACGGGAGGAGGAAGCCAAGCGTTATACAAATGCATTTCCACTTCTTCTTCTTCTTCTTCTTCTTCTTCTTGACTGATCAAATTACACCTATGGAAATGGAACGGAGATAAAGGAATGAAGATGATGATGATGGCTCGACTATTATATATATAAATGCGTCTCCCAATAAAGAGAGGAGCAGCTCAATATTAATATTGTAGTAACGCATCTAAATAAATAATTTAAACAATAATAATAATAATGGTAATCATAATCTGATTAATAATATTACGACAATATTTATAATATCTCTACTTAATATTTTCAGCATTTTTTTCTTGTTTCATTTATTATGATTTTTTTTTTATGATTTTTATATTTTATTTAGTAAGATTAAAATGTTCAAAATTCAGCCTAGATAAACCTAAATGGGTTGTTAATTAATTAGTTTTTAAATGAAGACAATAAACAGTTTCAATTTTTTTCAAAATAAAATAAAATAAACTAGTATGAAACCCTACGTTGTACGGGAAAAATATAAACGAAATTTTTATAAAATATTTAATTTAATAAAAGAGAATATATTTATATGAAGAGAAAATATATATAATATATATATATATATAATTAGAGAAAAAAATAGAAAAAATAATTATTATTAATTGTTTCATAATATAA
Organism: Impatiens glandulifera; assembly: GCF_907164915.1. NCBI lineage: Eukaryota > Viridiplantae > Streptophyta > Magnoliopsida > Ericales > Balsaminaceae > Impatiens > Impatiens glandulifera. The sequence goes on along the minus strand of NC_061866.1, from coordinate 47,847,518 downwards.
GTAAATTGTATAAAAATAAATAATAAACAAATAATATATAAATAATTGTAAAAAAATTATGTAAGGAAAAATATATTTATATAAAATTATTTATGAAATATATACATGATGTGAGAAAAAAGTTAAAACTGAAAATAATAATAATTCAATACAAACCAAAAGGCTTGATTTAATTTAAACTATTGAAAGCAAAATAAAAATTTAAGTTAACACAATATTAAACAAACATTCATAAAAAAAAAATGTATAACTCTAGTACAATTTAAGATATCCTATATTATAATAATAGTTAATAATGTATACTAATAAAAAAAAACAACTTCCATAAAATGAAATTAAAAAATTAAAAAATAAAAAATAAAAACTAAATTTTTTTTCTTTTTCGTCCTATCTCTTCAACAACTTTGTTGGTATTCAAATATTGGACCTACAAAATTTTTTTGTATAAATATATGGTCATTATAAACTAAAGAAAAAAAATGTACACATTCAAAGAAAATAAAAATAAAAATTTAACCAAAATATGACAATAACCAAAAAAAAAATTGATATAAACTTACTTACGGTGTAATGTAATCGAGAATAATGTTGGTGTAATGTAATCGAGAATAATGTTGGTGTAATGTAATCGAGAATAATGTTATCCAATCTTTTAACAATAACAAATTTAAGAATGAAGAAGTTTATAAAACCCATAAGGAAATATGTATATGAGAGTTATAAATGAGATTAATAATAAATTATAAATTTATTAATAATGAGAGTTACAAATCTTTAATTAAATGATAAACAGTAATTATAATTTATAGTATAATTTACTAAATTACTATATTTTTAATTTTTTGAGAGTTATAAATCTTTAATGTGATTAAGTTGACATAAGTCTATTATATAAATATATATATAATAAATTTTAAATTTATATATAAATAAAAATTATAAACCTTTCCTGTTAAATGATAAGAGTAATTATAATTTATAATGTAATTTATTAAATTATAATATTTTATTTTTTATTAAATTAATACTATATTTTTATTTTTATATTAAATAGGTTTCATGACATAATTTAAGAATGATGAAAAGAAACCTACAAAATCACAAATTGCATTCTATGGAGGTCAACAACTTGATCCTTTTCTCTTATGTAGGAACCTAAATGAAATGAAGTTCAAAATTCTTAAATCTGTACAATAAATATTTACCTATAAAACGTATATATATATATATATATATTGATTATATTCTTATAAAACCTGAATTATAAATCATAATATTTATTAAGTTACTTCTTATTTTCCCAATAAATACAATTAGGATATACTTACTTTCATTCAAACAAAAAAAAAACTTTAAGGAACCGAATTGAAATTTGTTTAAGAGAGTGTTGATTAATATACAATATTTCTAGTAAATCAAACAAAGCATACATATAAACACAATCAAAAATACTTCATCGACAGAAAACCCTCCAGCAACTGGTAAAGGAGGATTGAAATGGAGCTAGACAAACATAATGATCCATTCCATAAAGCATGGTAACAATAAGAATAACATATGAACAGTTATCACAACTTAATAATAAGGTAAACTTACGTTATATCAGAAAGCTTAGTTGTCACTCCATCGACGTTTAAAATAGGTTCACCAATCCATATATCTTTGTAAGCTTTATTTGGTGAGAAATAGTCACAATAAAATCCATTGCAAGTGTTAATCTGCACATTATTAGACAAAGACAGATTCAACAGGGAGGAAAAATAAGAGCATTTAAGACAAGAAACTTACAACAGGATCAGGTGCATCATCTTGCTTGCACATTACAGCCAGTCCAAGCTTCTGTCCATATCTTGGGTTTATAAGCTTTATTTGGTGAGAAATAGTCACAATAAAATCCATTGCAAGTGTTAATCTGCACATTATTAGACGAAGACAGATTCAACAGGGAGGAAAAATAAGAGCTTTTAAGACAAGAAACTTACAACAAGATGAGGTGCATCATCTTGCTTGCACATTATCCAAGGCACGCCAGTCTCTAGCCCCACCGCCATCTCTGCTGCCCATTTCGTGTATTCTACACCAGGCGCCCCAATTTCATACTCCATGGGACCGTATTCATTTTCTATCTGTCATTTCATGGAATTTTTAATTAATCTTTATCTCAAAGGAGGAACCTGCGATAGAATTATAGGGCCCCCCTGTGACTCATAGAGCTCTTCATCTTTCATCATATCCACTATCTTCTTGGTGAATTTTTCCATTGCAGCCTTCATTCATTACATTTTCAGTGTCAATACCAAAACTCAGATTAACATAAGAATTGTGGAAATTACATTCATTGATGGAGGAACACCTTGAAAGGCTCATTATCTGTTCTAAAGTTGATGCCAGAAAACAGGAAAACCTCTGGGGGAGAAGAAGAAGAATGATGAATGTCTTCACAGAGAGAAAAAAAGAAAAAAAGGAAAAGAAGCAGATGAAGATCATAGATACTGTTTTACCTGACGAAGAAGCCACGTCCATGATATAGAGATCAAGAATCTGCAGATTCATGTAGATCTATAAATGAATTTGGTACTAAATATCCAAATTCAATACCATGTCTTATAATAACAGCTAGATGCATTTCCAATTACACCATTTGAAGCGTGAATTTGGCAGAGTAAGAAAGAAAAAAAAGATTCAAACTTAAAATGATACTGGACATCCTTTGAAGCGTAAAAAAATAGCTTACATCAATTGGCTAATGGGTTGTTGAGTTATATTAGTTATTTTTCTTCGCCTTACATTCTCAAGGTGTGTCAGTTGCACATTAACACCTCGCAAGGCCTTCTTAACCTGGAAATAAACATCAAGTTAGATCATCAAATGTAAGTTTCGGTTCAGGTCAGTTTGACACCTAATCATACATTTCTTATCAAATGTAGAAGAAAGCTGTAAATTACCTTGATGCGGTCTTGATCAGATAAAGGCCTAAGTAGATCTCTAATATGGAATTTTTTTTGAATAAAATCTGTCACTGGAATGGGATCAAAAAATGCTCTTGCAAACATATCTACAAAATCAAAATTATATGTTGATTTCAATTCAATATACAACCATACAATTTCATGCATAATACTATAAAAGTCTATCCTCACATATTTTTTACAAAACCTTAATCAAGAATATCAATTGAATCTCCAACTAAGTGTATAAAAGGCTATTGCTGTGAAGATTCTTATAGATGTAAAAAGAATTGAAGACATGTAGATAGACTACAAACCGATATTAAGCGATAACCCCATCTGAGTAGGACGAAGGCTTTGGTAGAACCCTAGCCAATACTCTAGACCAAGGCTTGGGGAAAAAGAATCATACCAAGGCACACCGGGCAGGAGTTCTGCTCTGTAGAAGTTGCAACAGTAGTCTGCACATGTTCAATTGACTCAGTGTATTGCACATCAACTGTGAAAAGTACTCGGCAAGCCTCAACCTGAAGAGTTAAAAGAAATGTACACTTGAAGATTGCAGAAGCAATATCAACTTTCTGGCATATCAGCAAATGACACTAAAATTTCAAATAATTTCAGTAAGACGAAAGAAATACCTCCAAAGATGAGTAAAGTCGGCCATTGAAATGTTGATAGAAAGCATCTGTAGAGCTCTGATCATCAAATTTTATCAATACACTATACTGGTCATCAACTCCATCATTTCTATACCAGAAACATTTCAGAAAAAATATAAAACAGCACATGGTTTAATAAGAAAGACATGAATATAAGATATTCAACCTGACAATTCTCATTTCCAGCATATGTTGAATAAAAGAACCACAAAATTGACAGAAGTCTGCATATGTCATATGGTTGGGAACTCCAAGTACACAAAGAAGAGTCTTCCTTTCAACCTAGGAAGAATCAATCATATAGGAAGAAAGAAAGAAACAGTTGATTATCAATCAATCTTGTATACCCAAATCAACAATAGGGTTTATTAAATCAAATAGAATTTACAAATTTTAGTCCCGCAATCAGAAAGGATTTAAAAATGGGAACTATGCAAGAATTTGAGGAAACTTTACAGGTAATTTGGAAGAAGATGAGGAGAGATCGTTGATGAAAAGATGCATCACGCCTCTGGTCTCTTCAATTCGAGGGTTTCCAGAAGTGAAATGAAAAGCTTGAGTGATGCCGAATGACGCAGAGGAGGTGGCGCTGCTGGAATCACAGGGAACCATAACTGCAACAAAAATGGTAAAATAATAAAAACACAAATTTCATATATACACAAATAGATGACCGACGAAGAAGCACATCGTAGAGAGGACACCTGGTTGTAATAGAACAGAAGCACATGGCAGAGAGGATATCGTTTAACAATCGATCAGATCGAAAGGAAAAACCGACGAAGAAGCAGAACTCACCTGGTTGTAATAGAACAGAGATTACTTCATTAATCTTCGTTATAAAGAAATAGATACGTCTTTCCGGCAACATCGGCGACGGAATTCGTCGCAGGCGAAGATCCAGGCGATACGTAGGCAGTAGAAGAAGAACATTGTCCGTGAGATAAGGACGGCGTTGGATTCCGGCATCGGCACCGGAGATGCATGCGTTGAAGAAGCCACGAATCAGGCCGTCTCCGGCAGCCCTGTAGCCATTTGCTCGATCTCTTATTGAAACGGAAATTTTGAAAGGAGAGAGAATATGTCTTATTGAAACGGAAATTTTGAAAAGAGAGAATATGTTAATGGTAGGTTAAAAGGTGGGACCGTTTTTTTGTTTTAGAGTTTTTAGCTATTCATTTAGGTGATCATTTAGATGAGCGCGTCATATTCACCCTGAAACAAAATAATTAAGCATCATTATATATATATATATAGATAATATATACTTTTTTTTTAAAATAAACTTTTAATCTTTATATAAATCTATATGCATCAACAATCAAATATTTGCCTCATAAGTATGAATATCAATCATATTTTTCTGATTTAACATACAATAAGAAGAAGCTAAATATGTTTTCTAATAATTCAAATAAACACAATTAACAGAATAAGTAATCAAGGAGAAGAGGAACATGATGATATAGATATATAGTATTTGAACAAACGTCGAGATTATTTACAGACAAAACAAAATGCACCAAATTACGATTATATTGTTCTTTCTCGACAAGTTTCAGTTATCGTGCTACTGCTTGTGATGAACTTATCTGACCTGAAGTGGAATGTAAACTGTCATACTATCATTATCTAAGGAAGGTTAGAGATTTATTTACATCTCTTCTTCCTTATTTCTCGGAAATCTCCTCAAGACTCTTCGTCGTCGTCTTCATCGTCGATACCAACCCAACCGGTGAAAGCGAATAGAAATTCTTTAAAGTTCACCATTCCATTTTTGTCCCAGTCCATCTCTTCAAATCGTTTCATGGCTATTCTGCCAGATGACCTTTCCCCTGTTTCGTCTATTGCCTGAATCATCTCTGTTTTGCTCACATATCCATCCTTATTCTTGTCCAAGAACACAAATGCATCCACCAATGTCTCAAACGTTGAATCCAAATTTGGCATCAATGGTTCCTGAAGTAGTCATATGCATCAAAGTGAATTAATTGCAAATGACAGACAAAACCTATCATCAAATAAGCTTGTTTGATGTGGGTTATTTTTAAATGCATTTCAAATAACCCACTATCCAATCAACAATCTACTCATCAACTAGAATACCCTTATTTTAAAAAAATAGTATTTTTACTCAAATAACCTGATTTTCAATAACCTACATGATCTAACAAGATTATTTGAAGATAATCACTTGGTCATTCAAATAACCCAAGATCACATCAAGCATAACACCACTGAATGACAACTGAATTAACTTAATACGAAATTAGGATTGAAATTCCACAGTCGAAAAAGGAAACAACATTAAAAGATGAGAATATATGAGTGAATACCGCTTGAATTGCAGAAGACTTATCCTTCAAAAGGTAGACAAGGCAGAGAAGGACAATGAACTCATTGAACTTGATTCCCATATCCTCATTAATATCACATGCCTGAAAGAGATCATTAATTTCCTCTTCTGTAAAATTAACCTCCAACTTATGGAAACAATGTTTCAGCTCCTCTTGATCTACAGTCCCATTTCTGTCCTCATCTATTACAAGGAAAACGAAAAGGGAACCATTCAATTGGTGTTGGTTGTGCCATTATAGCAACTTGAACATAAAAAGCACATTACATACATCATTTTAAAAGCTGGGTTACCTACCAAATTGCTTAAAGATATCCTTGCACTTTCTGAAACTAGTATCAATCTTGGGAAACTTCAATATAATGCTGTTAAATGATTTAAGAGAGCTTCCTTTAGATGCTCTACCCTGCATAACTTCCACCATTTTAGCTTCAAGCTTGGACTCAACAATATCGGTCTCAAGTGACTCAGTCTTCCCCGAAACAACACCTCCCATAGTAAGGGAAAAGAACCAAATCAATGCTGTAGATGCAAAAAAAACATAAATCAAAAGAACAATCTTTTACATTTCCTTGCATAAATCGACATAAATAGCGCCCAAAGTTCGATAGAACCGGTTGATAAGATCTGTTTGAGCTAGGTTAGACACGATTGACTGAAAATAACAATTGCATTTCATAATATGAGAATAATTTACAAACAAACAAGAAGCGATTACTTGACTTGAAAACCTAAAATTAAATCCTTACGAGAGTTTGAGAAACCGTAGAGCGATGAAAACTATCCTCAGCGTTGCGAAGTGAGCAGAAATGAATATCTAAACAATGATCAGATCAATAGAGATGCCCTTTCGTCAAGTTTTCAGCTTTCAGCTCCATTCTTTCCAAATTCCAATATGGTAACTCTCTTTCTCTCTCTTTCCCTTAATTTCCCACTTCCAGGAGGCAAGATTTGTGCTTTGCCCACCACGTACTGGTCGTCCCTTCCCTTTGATCAGTCGATGTGGGAATTGGGATGGGCCCGCAACGGGCCAATAATCACGGGTTCCAATTTCTGTTATCAAATAGTAATGAATGGGCTGGACGATCTTTCATTGTCATCGATGGAGTCTTGAAAAAACAAAAGTTGAAATCTTTTCTTGAAAGAAATAAAAAAAAGGTGGAGTCTTTTGTAATCAATTCATGAAAGAAAATATCTTTCATCAAAATCATAACAATTGTATACAATCGAATATGAATTTTGTCAATCTCACTTTTACATTTTGTCCCTTTTTTATTTTATTATTTTCTTAAAATAAGTTAATTCTTAAAATTTTAAGAATTTAGGATTTCAAATAAAGTATAAGGTTAACTAGTCTAATTTTAAATAAATTTTTAAATAGATAAATTTTTACGATTTTAAATTATTTCAACGATTTTATATTATTTACCTTAAAAAAATAAATTTATATTTAAAATTAGAAAATAAAGTTATTATTTATTCAAATAAATTAATTAATATAATTAATTTATAAGTATAATTTTTTATATTGATATTTACTCATTATTATTTTTTAAAATAATTTATATTTAAATATATAATTTTTTTTAAATTGCTTAATTATAAAATACTTAATTATATATATAAATAATAATATATAATTATTATATTTTTCAAATTAAATTTTTACGATTTCAAGTAACTTTATATTTTACGAGTTTACAATTGACTAATAATTTTACATAAACTCTCGATTTTAACCGTCTTGATTTAATCCATTTTTATTCTTTCAAGAATGAGAAAAAAAATGAGAAGAGAAGGAAGATTGGGGAAGGGAAATGTTTTAATAAAGTTATATATATTTGAAATGATGGTAATATATGTTTATAAAAATCTTATATTTATCGATTTGAATTTGTTTGATTCATATTTAAAACGCTTTAAATTAAAATGAAGGCAACGATGATACAATCATCCTAGTTTTCTACATTAAAATAATAATATTTTTTTACTATTAATTTGTAGCGGTATAAAACATCTAAGAGGTAATACCAATATTTATAATTATGGGAGTTAAGAAATTGAATATTTACATGTTTTTTTACAAAATTGAAGGAAAACACAAATATAATATTATATTGTTTGGAATCAATTGTGAACCATTTCAAATTGTCAAAACATAATTTAATAACTTAGGTAAAGGTAAAGATGAGGTAACTATGGTGAAGTAAGAGGGTTAACAATTTCATAATTTGACAATTTATTTAAGTCTTATGTATTATTGAAAACAAACATTTTAGAAGACACAATTCATCTCCTTCATTATTTTTTAGATTCTAAAACTTTTGAATTTTATTGTGTAAATATTTTAATTGTTAATTGAAAGAAAATACAAAATATTTTTAATATTATAAGTCAATTTAAAGAAAAATTGATATCCTCTGTCTTTGACCTAACCTAAAAACTTTAGTCACGAAAATTAATCTTGTTTTATTTTTTAAATATACCATATTACAAGTACATATTTTTTTTTACCATTAAGCATTGCCTTTTATTTATTTATTTATTTTTTATTTTATTTCTTAATTAATAAGATTTTTTCTCAGTTCACAAGTTTGATTATATTTTTCATTTAGGGGTGAGTTTAAATCCGTCGGGCGATAAATTTTGCGTTTGATTAAATGATTAAATGTGTATGCGGATTATGTTCTTTAACTTGTGGGAATTAATCGCACTCCAAATGAAAAATATTTACTAAAATATCATTATTTTGTTTTATTTTGTTTTGATTATTACATGTTATTTTTTATTTTATCTCTTAAATAATAAGATTTTTTTTTCAGGTTCATAAGTTTGATTATATTTTTCATTCAGGTATAAGTTTGTGTTTAATTAAATGATTAAATATGTTTACGAATTATGTTCTTAACTTTGCAAGAATTAATCCCACTCCAAATGAGAAACATTTACTAAAATAATATTATTTTGTTTTGTTTTAATTATTACAGGTTTAAATAACTAAAATTTAATAAAACATTGAATAATTTATTAATAAAAAAGAGTTAAATAATATAATAATAATTTATGGGAAATCTAATCCCAAACAAAAGCGGGCCCGGCAGATAAATGATAAAGACAGCCTCTTCATCTTTCTCATTCTCTCTCTTCTTCTTCATCTTCTTCGAGAGGAATCGCGATTAATTTGCCGGCATGAATTTCTTGAAGCATCATTCCGTCTCTCTGATATGATCAATATCTTATAAGATTTTTGATCCGTCCATACTTAGTTCTTCAATTCCGATCTGTTCAATTCTCAAAGGTCAGAACTTTATTTCTCGCCTACTTTAGTTTTTCCATCGTATCTACTCATCTTATTTCATTCCTTCTTGAGTTTCCTTTATCTGTTATCCCATTTTTTAATATGCTGGGTTTTTCCTTCGCGATTATATTTTCATTTATTCGATTAAGATAATTTTTAGGGTTTATTGTATCAAATTATTTTGACATTACGTTTGATTGTAATCTTTATGTCTTTGATATTTATTATAACTTTATCTGTTGCAATTTGCACCATATGGTGCAAAATATTTAGTTAAGGAAACCATTTAAAATTGTATGTTTTTGTTCAAATCTAAAACAATCAAGAGATAAGCGTGCATTTTCTCTAAACGAATTGGATTGTGTTGTGTTGTGTTGCTATATGCATCCCCGTAGTTGGTGATTTTAATTTTACTGTAACTGAAGTGTTACAACAATGATCAGAAAAGAAGGGAATGGTGATTGAGTTGTGGAATGTTCTCTTGTTGTATCTGATTAATTTGTCTGTTGTGATTGATTTTAGGATTTGGGAAAGGTTTCAAACTTTATGTGTTAAAGGTCATGTCAAATCGCCGAGTGGATGATGCTGAATACATGGCTGATGATAATGAAATGGAAGGTGTAGATGATGACATGGATGAAGAGTTCCGTGGAGATGACATGGAAGGCTCGGACTCTGATGTGGATGAATATGATTACTTGGTTTGTTCTACAAATGATATTAAATCGTTCCCTGTTTTTCTTTATTATAATAGAATACGTGTATTGGTTGTTTTGTAGAACAACAAAATAGCTGATACAACTGCTGCTCAAGCTAGGAAGGGGAAAGATATTCAAGGGATCCCTTGGGATAGACTGAGTATTACTAGAGAGAAATATAGGAAAACTAGGTTAGAACTGTACAAGAACTATGAGAATGTTACCAATTCTAGCCAATTGGTTGAGAAAGTAAGTATGCATATCCTTTTAAGTTAAGAGTTGGTAACATTGCGTTAATATTGATATCTTAATTCACAGGAATGCCAAGTAACAAAGAAAAGGGGCTTGTTCTATGACTTCAGACGAAATTCAAGGGCTGTGAAATCAACGATACTTCATTTTCAGGTTAGTTTGCTTATCAATCTTCTAAATAACAAGTAAGGTATTGTTTGATGCGGGTTATTTGAGAATAATTTCAAATAACCCAACATTCAATTGACAATCGTCAACCAAAAAACATTTTACTTTTTTCTTTTCATCATATATTTATATCCCTAATATCTCCTTATCCAAATAATCCGATGTTCAATAACCTTCATCAAACAAGGTTATTTATAAATAACTACTTGGTCATTTAAATAACCTTAGATAAAACAAGACCTAAATATTCTAAATTGGGCGGTGCTTTTTTTAGTCGAGTTTTTATTAAAATCTAACATGTTGCTTGAAAATGCAGTTGAGGAACTTGGTATGGGCGACGTCAAAGCATGACGTCTACCTAATGTCTCATTTTTCCATTATTCATTGGTCTTCACTAACTGGTAACAAGTCTGAAGTTCTTAATGTTTCAGGCCATGTGGCACCATGTGAGGTAAATTCTTGGAATCTCTTTTTTCCTCTTAAATAAACTGATTATCAATTTATATACTCCAGAAACATCCTGGAAGCTTGCTAGAAGGATTCACCCAAACCCAAGTTAGCACCCTTGCTGTGAAAGATAATTTACTGGTTGCTGGTGGATTCCTAGGCGAACTTATATGCAAGGTGATATGGATTAACTGTCATCATTATCTGAACTAGTACTTTTGTGCTTGTATATTTGTGTTCTTTGGATAATTATTGATTATGATCTAATCACATTCCTTGAACTCTAGGAGCTTGTTTGATGCAGACTGTTTTTCTTTATATCAATAATCCATTTTTTCTGAAAAAAACAACATTGTTTGATGAAAAGTGGATTATTTAGGTTAAATGTCGAAAACATTCTTTGCATTTAATATTTTAAAATGTCATAAAAAATAAAGTAAGGCCATTTTAGTTAATGATTGGATTATTGATTGATGATGAGATAAAGGGGTTATTTGGATTTCCTTTATCAAACAAGGCCTAAATATGTCCAAAATTGGGATAAAAAGTTATGTTTGGTTAAGGTTTCAATGCATCACTAATGAATGTTATGTTTTGGATTTCACAGCATTTGAACAGACCTGGAGTATGTTTCTGCACAAGAACTACTTATGAAGATAATGCAATTACCAATGCTCTTGAGATCTATACTAAGTCAAGGTATTTAGCCCCAACAATGTGAAAACTGAGAATTGTATTCACAATAGGTTTGTCTTGTTTTGTTTTTCAGTCGTTTTCCTTCTAAACTCTCTGTTTCCCAGTGGCGCAGTACATTTCATCGCTTCAAATAACGACGGTGGAGTTAGAGAGTTTGATATGGAGAAGTTTCAACTGTGTAACCATTTTCGCTTTCCCTGGCCAGTGAATGTGAGCTATGGACTTCAATCTTCAATTCTAATTTTAAAATCAGATTTAGAATCAGAAAGAAAGGGATGAGAAAATGGAACTGGAACTACCATTTCATATTCAACCTTAGCTTGCAGTTGAAAATCTCATAACTAGGCCTACTCATATCCTATTTACATGGAAAAAAAAGCTCATTTCGCTTCCTTAACTCAGGAGACATGTTGTGCATAGTTTTTATAGAGTCAAATTATGAGTTAGCAGAGTTAACCAAGAACTGACAACATGATTTAGTTTGAGCCATTTATAAAAGTACATGAAACAAAACGAGCTTATGATGCAAGTTTATATAATATTTACAATTCTTCCATTTACATCTATATACAATACTTCTATTTATATCCTGCGTGAAATAATGATGTTTCTACTGGTTCCTCTATGTGCAGCATACATCTCAGAGTCCTTGTGGTAATCTTATAACAGTAGTAGGAGACAGTTCGGAGTGTTTGTTGGTTGATTCGAGAATTGGAAAGGTACTTATTTCTCCCTTCTCTCTTTCTTTATATTGAAGAACCACCCACTCAAGGCATGTCAAGTGGGAAGAGTCTTTGACCCACTGAGGGCTCAGGAGTTCCCACTAAGAGGCAGGTGTGATACTGTGTTAGCCTCCTCCTTCATAAAATAAAAAAAACGTTTATTTCCTTTGTTCTGGCTTCTGCAGACTGTCGCTACTTTGGTAGGTCACGCAGACTTCTCGTTTGCATCAGCATGGCATCCAGACGGGTTCATGTTTTCTACAGGTAATCAGGACAAGACATGTAGAGTATGGGATATACGTAACCTAGCGAAGTCTGTCAACGTTCTGAAGGGTAACCTAGGAGCCATTCGATCGATCCGTTACACATCGGACGGTAGCTTTATGGCGATTGCAGAACCAGCAGACTTTGTTCACGTTTACGACGTGAAAAATGGGTACAAGGTGGAGCAGGAAATCGATTTCTTTGGAGAGATATCTGGAATGTCTTTCAGCCCCGACACAGAATCACTATTTATAGGTGTATGGGATCGGACTTATGGTAGCCTCTTGGAGTTTGGCAGACGACGAGACTATTCCTACCTTGACTGTATCATTTGATGGACATCCGAAATAAATGGGCGACTACTATTCTTGGTTGTGCACTCTCAAGTTCTTGCTAGTATTTGTAAATGTTTAAAATGGTTAGGGGTGAAATGGTGGTTTCTTATGGTGCTTAGTCTTGTGAGAGTTTTGAAAGTGTGAACAAACGACGACAATTATTGCGGAGGTTAAGAAAGAGCAAAAAATTGTTAAAAGCCGAGGGTTCCCGGATGGGAGGCCTTTGAGATTTCTCTATGTTTTTGGTATTATGCTAAACTTTAATTGAATTTCGATACACATAACTGAAGTGTTTGGAAATGTGAAAAACTATACATGACTTTGTCCTGAATTGAGTTTGTTCTTGTTTAAAATGTTCAATCTTGTTTGTTGTTTTTAGTGGCAGCGGCTAGTCTGTATAGGTGATATATTTTATTGCAATAAGTTTTATATTTGTAAGCTCTTTTACGAAATTTTGAATAATCAAGTAGTTATTTGAAAATAACACCTATATCTGAAAATTAAGTTATTTAAGAGCTTGTTATGGTTTAATTTATTAGAAAATGTTGATAGACAGGTGATTATGGTTAGATTTAAAATAAATAACAACAAGCTCTAAGATAGATGATTCAGCGGTTTGCCTATTTCGGATGGTTCTCTATTACGGGTAAGGGTAAAACAATAATTTTTTTAAATGACTATTTTGCCCTTTCATGTGAGGGAGATAGAGTTATAAATATACTTATTTAATGAATATTTTGATATGAGTTATTTGTGTAAAATAACTTCCTAATTACAGTGAGAGTGAGTGTTATTTTGAGGTGAAATGAACATAATAGAAGTATAGAACCATGCACTAATGTAAATAAAATAAAATAATGTAATGTTTTATTTATATGAGTAAATTATTTAAAAATAGTTTAAAATAACCAATGTGAATCCTAAATATCTTTTTAAGGATATATGATAGTTATGACCATTGTCAGTAAGATGTCAATAGATATCTGATCCAGAACAAGCCAATAAAAAAATGCCACGTCAACACCCAAATCTATCTCCATTCATTCCCATCCTTACAAACTTGCTCAGTTTACTTTGTCTCCTCCAAAGATCCATTCTTTCTTCTTCATCACTCATTTCTCTCTCAAGAATCAAGATCATTCTCATAAAAAAAAACCCTAATAATGGCCTCAGCCTTGTTCTCATCTCCAACATTCCAGGGTTTGAGGCCTCTGAACAAGCCCACGGATCACTGTCTATTCGCCGTGTCCAAGAATTCCACCGTCCGGGTAGCAGGGAAGAGACAAATCCAACGTGGAGCTGCCGTGAAAGCCGAGCTGAATCCATCTCTTGTGATCAGTCTTAGCACAGGACTGTCTTTGTTTCTTGGAAGGTTTGTTTTCTTTAATTTTCAGAGAGAGAATGTGGCTAAACAGGTGCCGGAACAGAATGGAGTGACCCATTTTGAGGCCGGAGATTCTAGGGCTAAGGAATATGTTAGTCTTTTAAAATCGAATGATCCGGTGGGATTTAACATTGTTGATGTGTTGGCGTGGGGATCAATTGGTCATATTGTTGCTTACTATATTCTGGCTACATCTAGTAACGGATATGATCCAAGCTTCTTCGGATAAAAATGTTATCTTTTTGGGTTATGATCAAAGCTTTTCATGTATAGTTGAAAGCTTTAAGAAAAATATGCATTTGTCTATTTGTATTTCTTTCTTGTATGGATCATCATATCAATTATTCTCTATTTCTCATTCTCTTTCTTATTATTATATATTGCCTTTTATTTAGTTTTTATCAAATTGTTTTGCTTCTAGATTAGGTCTTGTTCGGTTATGGGTTACTCTTGATCACAATTGTTTCTAGCTCCCCCAAATAATCATATTTTTTGGTTAATTTGATTCAACTTACTCAGCTGATGAATTGAATTCATTAGCGGATTAGGATTAATGAATCTTTGGACAGTTGCTACGAAGTTTGAAGTTTTAAATCAATTGAGTTTGTGGTGAAGTTAATCGAAATATTTCGAGGAATTAAGAACTTGATAATTTATTGAGTATTTTTTTTTAATTACGGTCTTTAAACTATATATTTTTTTTAATATATTTTTTTTTTCAAAAATAAATAAATAATAAACAACTTATTTTCTCTTTATTTTCATTTTTTTTCTTAATATTTTCAATTCATTAAAATAATTATAATCATGGTTTGGATATTTAAACAAAAAATTAAAAATAAAGATTTTGCAAATTTAGTTAAATGAAAGTTCTGTTATAATTTTTTTTTATGGTTAAAAAAATAATTGTTTTTTATTGTAAAAAGATTTAAAGAATATATTAATATATAATTATAAAATAATTTATTTTTAAAAATAAAAAAATATTTTAATATATTAATTAATGAATTAAGTGATATAATTAATAAAAAAAAATAGTGAAATAATGTTTAATTATGTTAAAATTATTTAAAAAATATTAACAAATTTATAAATGTTTCATTCAGCTAATTAGTCATACTCTCTTATTTTTTTATTTATAAAACTAGTCCATTCATTGGAGCATTTTTTTTATTTATATAAGCATCTAATTTAAAAAATAAAGAATATTGTATAAGTAATTTTCTGTTTATTCACAAAACATAACAAATACAATATATAAAACAACCATATGCACTGAAAATCCATTGCTATAGCCTATTGTGCAAAAAGTGTAAGATTAATAGAAAAAAAATAAAATAAGCATCGCTAAATTGATGAGAGTCATTTTTATAGTTTTCGTCGCTAATCATTATTAGTCGTCACTATTACTTCCGACATTTTGATAAATATTTTTAAAATTAATTTTTTCTTGAGTCAATAAAGATATAAATATTAGCTGTGACCCTTTTTTTCACTGGTGTTAATATTTCTTTATTTTTATATATATTTGAACATTTAACTCATTTAGACATTAGATTTGAAATTATTAACTACGTATATATATATATATATATATATATATATATATATATATATATATATATATATATATATATATATTTGAAAATCTAATATTTATGCAAAATATAAATAACAAAAATTAAATTCTGCTAACAATCTGAAATTTTTTTTTATGTAAAATTAGGGTCGGCAATTTTAGACACGACACGAAAACACGACCTGGACTGAACACGAAAAAATCAGGTTAGGGTCATGTATTTTTTTGTTCGAGTCAAAATCAGATCGACCCGATTAACCTGATTAATAACCATGCCAAAATCGGGTCGACCTGACATAACCCAAAGTAGACCCGATAACCCGTTTACAAGTATCTTTTGTTGAGTTTTGTGTTATTTTTTCTTAGTCACTCACTCATTTTTTTTTGTAAAATTTTGTAAAAGTGAATTTGTGATTTAACTTCATTTTTATTTTGTATTGATGTCATTTTAATTTGAAATAGAGAGATATAAATTAATTACATCGGGTTTGGTTCGAGTTGAGTTAGGTAAATCGGGTCAAACCGGTCAAACGAGTCAGGTCCAAGTCAAACACAAATAAACAGGTCAGTTTTAGGTTAGAGATTTTTGACCCGAATTATTAAACAGGTCAGGTTTAGGTTAGAATCGTTGAACATGTTAACCTATCAACCCGAACCTGAAACTTACCTAAATTGTCAGCCTGTGCAAAATAATAAAAAATACAATATTTTACTAATAATTAAAATTATTGAAGAAAATGGTTAAATGCTAGTCAAACATGAGTAATCCTATTTTGTTAGTCTTCAAATATGAGTAACCTTAAAATTGCCTTTGTATTCTCACATAGGGGCTTTTTAATGTGTAATATTTGATCATCACTTAATTATTTAAATCAAAATATCTCCATTACATTTCAAATATTAAATACTATATATATTTTTTGATTGTTTTTTTTCAAATAATTCTCTTTTACATAATTTTACAAACCCTCAAGATCAAACAAGATCTAAGAAGTTTTTACTATGATTTGAAATTTGAATATAATAGAAGCCCTATTAATTACAAAGATGTAAACAAAAATAATCCTTTTTGATGTTCACACAAGTCAAAATATATCTTCTCCGTCAAACTAGTTAACCACATTAATAACACATATTTGCATGAGATAATCACAATTATTTAATTTGCTAGAATTCTTCACTTATACAATATAGTTTATATATTCTCCACTTATTTTCACTTATAACTTATTAAGTAGTTTTAAAAATGAGTTATTAAATAAATTGAATTTAAATAATTACAAAATACATTCAATTAAAGTAATAATGCTAATTTACTTAACACTGCGAATAGGCTTAAGAAACTTATTACAATGACTCTTTATATTAATTTTAATTAAAAGGGAGAGATT
Organism: Impatiens glandulifera; assembly: GCF_907164915.1. Classification (NCBI taxonomy): domain Eukaryota; kingdom Viridiplantae; phylum Streptophyta; class Magnoliopsida; order Ericales; family Balsaminaceae; genus Impatiens; species Impatiens glandulifera. The sequence continues at coordinate 47,830,318 of NC_061866.1, read as the reverse complement.
ATGATAATAAGCTTTAGCCTTTATAAAAATAAAATAGTCTATGTATTATTTTTTTATTTGTACTTATTTATAAAAAATATAATATAATTAAACATCATCTCATATATATATATATATATATATATTATCTGATCATTAATTATATTATTAAATAATTCATTAATTAAAATACTTTTTTCTTTTTTCAAATAAAATATATTTTAATATTATGTATTAATATCTTTCTAAATACTTTTATTAAAAAAATTCACTTTTTCAAAATCAAGAATAAACAAACATTTTTAAATAATATACAAGGCACTTTGTGTAGCAGTTAGTCAACACTAGTTTGACAATATATATATATTGCTAACAAATATAATAAAAAAATAATTAAAACAATTTTCATAATAAATTTTGTGATTTACATAATATGTGTGGTGGTGTGACAGTTTTTTCGCCTTTATGAAGATTATAAAAAATATTATTTTTGTAAGTCATGAGATTGGAGTAAATGGAAAATATTATTAACTGTAAGTATAAGTATAATTAATCTATAGTAATATCACATGTCTGACCCAAGATCTAGTATCACAATTTTATTTTTGCCTAATTTGCGGAGCAGACGGTATTTCGTATATAATTTTGAATTTGTGAATTGATAAAATAAATATTAACACTAGGTAAATAACATAGACCATGATTATTTTTCTATCTAAAACTAATATCATGATTATTATGAAAGATTTTTTGTTTTGAAATTTGAATTGATAATGTTTTTATTAACTCATTAACTCGTATCACACATGTTTCATCTCAAATCGAAATTTCAAACCATATCGCTGCGAGTAATAAGTTAATACAAAAAAAGTACAAAAAAATACCAACCTCAAAATGAATGAAATAAACAAACATTCAAATCATCAAAATCAAAATTCTCAAATAAACTAAGTCAATTTGAAACAACAAATTATTTTGGTACTAGCTAATTTGATTGAGCAATCTTAATTACCTAAATTTTTTGTTGCTTCGTTCAGTCTTAAAAATAAATTTTCTTGTATGATCTCTTGATAAATTACTTGTCAACTATTAAGCCCAAAGTGAAAATCAGCCAAATGTGAAAATTAGAATTTGATCAATAATATAATCTCCTCACTTTCTTTGTGATTCTCTCATATGCACTCAATTGATTCACATGCTATGAGTGTCCTTGAGAATCCCCTCTCATCAGCCTCGGTGCAAAGTGGAACGCAGTTTGAACTTTGCCCTCGATCTCTTCATATTTGGTGAATGTCCATGTCATAGTTCGGGTTCTACTTTTAGGCTATGTTTGGTGTGAGGGATAAGAATGTAGATATAGGATAATTATATCTACAGTAATTTAACATTGTTGTTTGGTTGATTGTTATTTATATCTACATGATTAATTAGGTATAATTTATACCTTCAAACAGGTATAATATAGTAACTAGTTTTACTAGTTACAAGTATGTATAATCTTTAATATTTATTTTTTAGTTTTTAGTTTTATAAAATAATAAAATTTTAATTTCTTTATTATATTTAAAATATAATAATTATAATATAAAATTATAACTAAATACTTATTTATATTTAACTATGTTTAATTTTCTAATTTAAATAATAATAATAATAAATACTTAATTATTTATTTTTATTTGATTATTTAATTTTATATATTTTATTTATCTCTATAAATAAAAACTTATATTTTTTAAGTGTAAAAATTTAAATGTGAAAATTATATATATATATTTAAATATATTAATTATTTTAATTAAAAAATAATAGTTAGTTATATATAAAATTAATTTATAATTTTTTTTTTAAAATACAAATATTTATAATGATACAAAAATTTTAAATATAATTATTAAATATTAATTAATATATAGGTTTTATTTATAAAACTATATAAGTTATCTCATGGATGCACTTTAGTATAAATGTATTTAATTTCCTATTTTAAATGTTTGTTGGGTCTATCGACTCACTATGCTTATGCTTATGTGAGATAAAAACTCGATGTGGAGTGGAGCATTGCGCAGGAAATGCGTGTGGAAGGAGGGACAGAGACCGTACGATCGACTTTTAGATCACCATTTCAATAGTCATGTTAAATAGGCAACCTAGTGCTTACACACATATATAAAATAATGTAAATCATATAATAGTATTATTTATTTAAAAAATAATTTTATATAATAATCAAATATTAATTTTAATATAATTAATAATTAAAATTATTTGTAAGATAAATATTAAAATAATAATTAAAAATAATTTATATAAATATAAGGGTAAAATGGTCTTTTATATTTTTTTACTATTTTCTTTTACCACTAACCAAACACAAAATAATAAAACCTATATAATTTATACATATTTTATATTCTCAACCAAACACATTAAACCTATATAATTTATACATTTTAATACCTCCTTACAATTTATACCCATTACAACTTATACCTATATAACTAATACCATCTACCAAACGCTACCTTAAGGAGTGTGCGGGATCCTACTCATTAGTAATGCTGCTTTCTCCAATTTTTGGTGACACAACAATAGAGTCGAAATGCGCATAATCCGTGGTCTCAATTGGAGTACTGTGTACATCAAGGATGAGTGTCAAATAAAGAACTCACAACCTAGTTTCCTCTCAATCCAAGTGTTTTTAACAAAATGCCTCTCACCGATTTTTAGCAAGTGGTATAGGCGTATAGCCTCATTTTCCCTATAGGCATAATGCAAAACTATTAGTGGCATTGATCTATATATAAATTGGTTAAACAATTGAGATTCATTAAAAATCCATTTCTCAAATAAAAAAAGAGCCTCTCATATTATTACTAACAAATAAAGATAATTGTTTTACAAAAATTACAAATAACTAAATAGCCCTAAAACCGAATATCATGTCAATTAACAAAAATAACTCCTCATCCAAAACTTCATCAAGCGTTTCAACATAATGTCCTCTTCTTCGAGAGGTTTTACTTTGTTCGATTCCTTACAAGAAGACATATATATATATATATGGTTGATTTTATAATCATTTTTGTTTTCTATTAGTAAGGATCAATATATGAATATATGGTTGATTTTTTTTATTGGCCTTCTTGGTTAATGTAAAGATGTTTATTAATTATTTTATAATTTTTATATGGATATTTATAGTGAAATCTATTATTAATATACAAGATGATAATTTTATAGAAAAATATAGCAGTTTAAATTAAGATTGGAAAACAGAACCAAATCAGTACGTAGTCTAAATTGAAGATTTTTTTTTCTGTATGATATTTTTTCCCTTAAAAACCAAATAATTACAAAAATGAGTTAATTAGGACAACAATAATTATTGTTAGTTATTCAAATATATTTGATTTTTAATTTAAAATCGCGAGTTTGCATATTTATATATCCTCTTTTTTTATAATATATTTATTTTAGTATATATGTGAACTAATTAAAAGTTAACTTGTTTTTCTATTTATTAAATATTGTGATAAGAACACAATTTATACACGTATTTAAATTACAAAATTATTTTATTAATTAATATTTGGATATTTGAATGTCTATAATTGATTAAACTTTATTTGGTATTGACAATTAATTACATTTATATAGTACCATTTTAATAGTATTCCTATTAATTAATTGTGTGCATTAAATTCATGTTTTTAGATAAGGAAGAAAACCATTAATTAAGAGTTAGTTTGATTATAAGAATATTTTCATATTATTTATACTTATCAATATATTCTTTTAAATTATCAATTAGCATATTAAAATTTATTTTAAAATTATTTATTTATATATATTTTGTGACTGAGATTTACTCTCAAGTAACTAGCATTCTAGCATGACCTTATTTATACTCTCATTGTCTCTTTAATAACTTAAATATATATATTTATTTATTTATTTATTTCCCAATCCAGATGAAATATGGCACAAGAGATTATATATAATTCATTTTTTGTTTTTGAAAAAACAAACTTTTATTAAATAATAGGCCTCATTTTTTTTTTTAATTATAAAATAAAACATATTAACTTATATTTGAAAAAAATATTATATTTTTAAAGAAACACCCACAATTATAAAGAATAATTGTATCAATATATTTTTACCTTATGTACCAATATTGTTTTCCCAAAAAAATTGCTTGCTCTAAATAACCTCTAATCTCTATATATATATACCTTTTATTCTTTTTATCTTGATCTTATCGATGTCCATGTTTCATCTAGTTATAACTATTCATAAAATGGATGCTATTTTTGTTTTTAATTACTATAGCTCAAATATGTAGTTTCTTATAATCATTTTATTTATTTATTTATTTATTTATTTTTGTTTGTGAAAAATGACTGGATGTTTATATAGTTTTTTAGCAAGCATAAAATTCGATGATGTAACTGATTTTGATCAAAATTTCCTTTCCAACGTATATAGTTGGGACAGATAAATATAATTTTGAAATTAATATATATATATATATATATATATATATATATATAATGAAATTAATAAGAATAATGTCTATTTATTATATCAAAGTTTTACAAGCTTAATAAACTTATTAAATATTGTTTTTTCTTATTTTTTATTTTTAGATTTTTATTTTCATGCTATGTTTTGTAATTATGTGTAAGTATTTTTTTTTTTCATTTTTAATATATAGGAACCTTTTTCAAAAATTTTTTTTTTATCAAATTATTTATTTAGATATGTATGAAAAACGAATTAAAGAGGCTTTTTAAAAATAAAAAATTAAATAAATGAGAGATATTTTAACATAAAATTAATAATTAATTGAGACTTATCAATGAAAGTTAATATCATTAACAATGTCATTATCTATTTTGTTTTCAAATAAAAAATTCATTAATATTAGAAAATTTTAAATAGAAAATAAATGAATGTTTTATTTTTGGTGTGTTTAGTTTCACTTTACTCAAATCTTTCTTTTTCTCAAATATATCTACTCTTTTGGGTCTTAAGATTTCAGTCAAATTCATCTTCATCTTCATCTTTAGAGAGAGAGAGAGAGTACGAGGAACTGAAGAGGAAGAACAAAGTGAGAGCTCATTTTCACATCTGCAGTTCAGTAAGTAGAATCACTCTTCATTGTTTTTCTTAAACTTCTATTTTCACATACACTCTCTCTAACTTCATTATGTTTTTCATGCAAGTTTCGATCTTTATGATTTCAAAAAACAGAAGCTTCGATCTTAGTTATCTAGTCCATGGATTCTTTGAACAGTTGTGCTTCTTTTGTGGGTTTCAGATCTTTAGCTATCCAATTCTATTCTCTCTCTAGCTTCTTGATGTTCATTTTACTCTATTTTCTCACTCTATATATCTATCTATCTGTGTATCAGTGTATATCTATCTATCTATCAAGATCTAAAATTTATATAAAGATTGTTAGTTGGTTGTTTCTAAATTCTAACACTTTACACATATATGTATGTTTAGGGTTTGAGCTCGATTGCTAGCTAGCTATATATGATGATAGACAAAAGAAATGGTAAATGGCCGATGAATGAATCTTCGGACAAAAGGATAAAAACCCCTAATCCGAATCGGGTGAAGAAAGTACAGCAGAAGAAAAATGAAGATCCACGGGATTGCTCCATCTGTTGCAGGCGTTTTTCAAGCGGCAAAGCTCTGGGTGGTCACATGAGAGTTCACGGTTATCCGGAATCCCTTTCCGCCGCCTCCGGTGAAGTAGAAATGAGTTCAAACAAGCTCATACCCGATACAACCAGTAACATCATGTTGTCTAAGAATCTGAAGCTTGTAATCAAAGATTCGTCGAAACAAATCGACGATGTCAGTCTAGTTGATGTAGATGTTGCTACTGTTTATGAGCATTGGTGCGAAACTTGTTCGATTTGCGGTCAACATTTTCATTCTCTGAAATCATTGTTCGATCATAATACCGGATGCCACCCTGAGAATGAGGTAGTAGATTCAAATTCTGGAGATGGTTGTTTTGATCTCAATAATCTGGTAGTTTCATTACCGGGTAATTGGTTGTGTAAAGCAAAACGGAGCGAAAGAAACCCATTGAGATCTCATGAAGTAATACAGGCTGCTTTGATTCTCATGAGCATGTGTAATAGTCATAGAAAGATCAATGGTCAGCTAGAGATCAGCGATTCCGAAAGTTTCAAAAATCCACTGTTTAATTCTCCGTCGATTGATGAGATAGAAAGAAGCCGTAAAGGAAAGTCACCAGCTTTTCCTGAAAACAGAAACCCTTCGAATACATCATCTTGGTATGATCTGGGTTTGCCTAATTTGCTCACAAATTGGCAGAGAATTGGTGGTGGTGATGATAAAGATCGTAGCTGTAAAGGAAAATCATCAAGTTCGAGTATTTCCCCGATGAAGAAGAGATCACCAAAGATAAAAGATTTGGCAACAATTGATCGTAGTACCGAAGCTTCTTATCGGAAGGAGAAGTACACGTGTAGCATCTGTTACAAAGCTTTCACAAGTTATCAAGCATTGGGCGGCCATCGATCCAGTCACAACAAGCCGAAAAACCTAGTACTAGACATTAATACTGTCGGGAGTAGTTCTAAGGCAACAGTAAACAGAGCAACTGACATCCCACATCAGTGTACGGTATGTAGTAGGGTTTTTCCATCAGGTCAAGCACTTGGGGGTCACAAGAGGTGCCATTGGTCGGATCAAGATTCAAACTGGGAGCTGAGTCTGTTCAAGAAGATGAAGAAAGTTCATGAATTTGATCTGAACCAGCCAGCAACAATGGAAGAAGAAGACCCTTATTATGTTCAGGAAGAAGAAGAGGAGAATGATCATGGTACTAATGACGATGGTGATATCGATGATGATGATGATGATGATAATGTCAATGGAACATCAATTCCTTCTTCATCTCCTTCAATTGGTACAAGTTCTAGTTCTTGAACCCTAAATAAGTTTATATGCGCTTCAGTGCCTCAGAATTGAAGTTATCATTTATTCTTCTTAGACGGAGATCGATCGGGGCTGCTGATTGGATTTATATTTAATTTAGTTTTTTAAAATTATGTAAAATTTGGACTGCTTAACAGATGCTGTTGTTGTGATGGAAAAGACACCCTTAAGAACATGTTGTGTTGTTGTTTTATGTTGTTGATTTGCTAGATGAATGAATAAAGTTTTAATTATTTTAAGGTTGCAGTTTATGTTGGTCTTGTTCATATAAAGTATAAACCCTAATAATAATTGAAGAAAAAGTGTTGACCAATTAAGACTAGTAGAACTAATTGGAAAACTAAAAAAATCAGCCAAGATTGAAATTTGAACCAAACGGGTTGTTGGATGGTCAGTCAAGGCATGAAGAATAATGTGGTTATTGCATTGAATAGATTGTTGGATGAGTCAAATCCTGTTTGGATTCTGGAAAAGTAACTTAAGATTACACCCACTGGCCCTTTCTTCTCTGGTGAGTTTTCTCATGCGTGTGTGAGAGAGAAAGAAAAAAGGTTAACACCTTTGAAGAGAGAGAGAGAGAGAGAGATTCTGCATGGGATTGAGAAGCATCAATGGCAGATAAGAGAGAGGCCAGTAGATATCAGCCTATCAGGCAACAGGTGGACTCAATTTAAGCATCTACTTAATTATGTTTTTAATTAATCTTGTTTTATGTTTTTGAAAATTGAGTTTTTTTAAAGTACTTTTTTACAAGTGAATTAACATAAAATTATATGGAAATTGAAAATAGTCTGTGTTGAGATAAATATATAATAATTTTATACAAGTGTGAGGTGTGACGAGTGGGATGATGAACTAGAGTTGAACAAATAATTTTTTATTAATTATATATAATTAATTAAAAAAAACTTTAAAAATATTTTTATCTAAATTATATCCCCAATAAAATATTAAAAATAAAAATATTATTATTTTCCCCAAACTTAGAGCTATTGGGGTTAAATAGTGCGAACATTGATAATTTAGTCAAAAGATATTGTTGAGTTGAGATAAAAAATATATAAGCATAAGAAATTTCAATTAATTCAAAAGATATACCCCATTTAGATTGATCGAATTTATTTTTATTTTTAATTTTTTTTGTTATTATTAAATGTGATTAAATAGATAATAATTTTATAAAATTACAAGTTATAAATATAAAATAATTATAAATACTGTAAATAAAGTAATTTATAATTGTTGTTTGATTTATATATCTTCCTTATTATTTAGTTATAATTTATAACTTGAAAAATGTATAATATAATATTTATTCAAACTTGTTACAAGAATACATAATTTTTTTTTATAAAATTTAACATTTCACTTTTATCACTTAATTTTATTAAAGTATTAAAATTTTATTTTATTTTTATTATATTTTAAAATATAATAATAAATTATAATTAAATATTTATTTATATTTAAGCATGTTTAATTTTCTAATTTAAATAATAATAATTTAATGACTTATTTTTATTAGATTTTTTAATATATATATTATATATATATATATATTTATTTATTTATTTATCTTTTGTAAACAAAAATTATAGCATTTTAATCACATTAAAAAATTTTAATGTGATAATTTTATACATAATTAAATATCATAATTATTTTTAAAAACTAATAATGTTAATTATAAATAATAATCATATATATATATTTAATTTATAAATCATTATTAATAAATGATATTTTTAATTAATTATATAAATTAGTGATATTATTACTATTATTTTTTTTTGAAAACGGTTAGAACCATTTCATTAAAATCCGCAAGGTGGGAGGATTAGAAATCAAAACTAGACAAACCTTAACTATGATTAAGGATGACAATCAAAAACTCTAAAAAACTGATTAGACAATCAAAACTAGACAAACATTAGCTATTATTAGAAAATTTTCGGTTTTGACCATTCCCAACACTTAGAATTTTTTCAACTATTTTTAAAGAAGGGTTAAAACCGAAAATTAATTTGAAAATTTCGGTTTTAACCATTCCCAACACTTTGAATTTTTTCAGCTTTTTTTAAAGAATTGTCTAAACCGAAAGTTTATTTGAAAACTTTTGGTTTTAACCATTCCCAACACTTTGAATTTTTTCAGTTTTTTTTAAAGAAGGGTCAAAACCGAAAGTTTATTAGAAAACTTTCGGTTTTGACCTTCCCAACACTTTGAATTTTTTCAGCTTTTTTTAAAGAAGGGTCAAAATCGAAAGTTTATTAGAAAATTTTCGGTTTTGACCCTTCCCAACACTTAGAATTTTTTCAGCTATTTTTAAAGAAGAGTTAAAACCGAAAGTTTATTTGAAAACTTTCGGTTTTGACCCTTCCCAACACTTAGAATTTTTTCAGCTTTTTTTAAAGAAGGGTTAAAACCGAAAGTTTATTTGAAAACTTTCGGTTTTACCCTTCCTAACACTTAGAAAATTTTCAACTTTTTTTAAAGAAGGGTCAAAACCGAAAGTTTATTAGAAATTAAACTTTCGGTTTTGATCCTTCCCAACACTTAGAATTTTTTCAGCTTTTTTTAAAGAAGGGTCAAAACCGAAAGTTTATTTGAAAACTTTCGCAAATAACCTGGGTCAAAAGCGAAAGATTTTCAATAAACCTTCGCAATTACCCCATTTTTTTCCCAATTTTTGACAAAAGTATAAATCAAACATGTTCTATAATTTTCTCAAATAAAGGCAAATCCAATAAATAAAGGAAAAAAAAATCATAAACCATATAAATAAACCAAAAGATAATAATAAATCATAATTCAAAGTAAACCAAATCTTTCATCAGTTCGAACGAAAAAAAATTACACATAATAAATTAAACACTAAAATCTACTAATTAGTAGATGAATGGGGAGGAGGGGGTGGTTGATTATGCTTCTTAAAATAATTAACTTGTTGTTCGAGGTTCTCTAGTTTTTGCTTCATTTTAGCATTATTCGCTTTCAGTTCAGTAACCAATTAACCTCTTTCTACGTTCCTCAATTGAATTTGCTCCAATTCCAACGCTATTTGTCTCACATCTTCCTCAACTTTTGATGCTGCTATCAAATTCTGGTATTGCCTGGACAGTTTCTCTGGTGTACGTCGAAGATTTTTCCATGAATCACTCATCCTGAATGCATTTCATATATATTAATCAAACAAAATAACCATAATCCAAATCTAATATAACTTAAATCAAACTTAATAACCAAAATATATCATACATTTAACAAAATCTAACAAAATCATATATATTTAACAAACAAAATATAATATAAACTAATAGAAATCTAATCTAAACAATAACAAATCTAAATCAAATTACCAAACAACTAATCTAAACTACCCTAAATCTAGATATCTAAATTTAATAATTAACAAAAACAATATAAATCTAACCTGAATCGGCGACGAATGCAAGAAGAAGAAGAAGGGAAGCGACAGAGGCGAAGGCGGCTGCGGCGCGGGCGGAAGAGAGAGAAAGGAGAGAGTCGAATGAAAAAGTGAAGGGGTAGGGTTTGTATTTATAAAGGTAGTTACCGAAAGTTTTCATATTACTTTCGGTTTTGATATTAGTCAAAACCGAAGGACTATTGAAAAACCTTCGGAAATACCCATCACCAATTTAGAATTATTTTTAATTGTTTTGGAGTGAGGCAAAACCGAAGGTTTATTGGAAAACCTTCGCAATTAAGAATTTCAGAAAATGTATTTTCGAAAGTTTATTGAAAAACCTTCGGAAATAACCATCACCAAACTTAGAATTATTTTTCATGTTTTTTGGGATGAGTCAAAATCGAAGGTTTATTGGGAAACCTTCGTAATTAAAAAATTCAGGAAAGGTAAAACCGAAAGTTTTTTGAATAACCTTTGCAAATACCCAATTTCCAACACTTAGATTTTTTTTGATTTTTTTAGGAAGGGAAAAACCGAAAGTTATATACATAACTTTCGGTAATAATTTATAAACCCGAAGGTTTTACACGACTCTCGGAATCTATTTTTAATACCGAAAGATTTGTTCCTCTCGGGATCAATTAAGAGAGTTTTATAAAACTTTCAGTAAATACTGTTGGTAAAGGTCGATTTTTTACTAGTGGTAACATTCATACATTTAAAAAAAATAGAGATTACAAATAGAAAAGACTACATTCAAACTAAACTATCTCAGCCTAGCATTTTTCCATGCCATTCGTTTTCATTGAGAGACTTTCTTCTCCTTCCTCTAGCGATGAAAGGATGTTGTATTGAAGAGGATAATGAGTATTATTATTTTTATTTTGAATTCTCTCTTTGTACGAGCCCGTTCTAATTTGATAGAAAGAATTGTTTATGAGAATTTCAGTGCTTTTATCTTTGTTATCTTCAACTTGAATTTTTGTGTTCTTGTTTTCCTTATCTTCGACTTCAACTTCAGACTCTCACATTGGTTTTGGAATCTTCTTTATCGACTTTATATTTTTTTTGTTTTAGCTTTGAAATTCTGGGTATCTTCCTCTTGTGTTTCCTCAACAACAACTTGAGGTTCATCTTTCATTTACATCCCTATCCTTCGCATTATAGCAAATTTTATTTTACTCTTCACCTTAATTCTCTTTACTTTCTTTCCTTCACTACTTTCATTTTTCCCAGAATCCTTCTTACTTCCTTTCTATATCTGTTTGATATTTGAGTTTAGCCTCCTCCATTTCCTTCTTTTTCTTTTCTACTTTTGGTTTTTCTAGTTTTTCTACTCTTATTCTTTAGCTTCATTACATTTATTATACAGGAAAGTGTTATAAAAAGTACACCTCTTTGATTTCCATTCATAAGAGATCTCCATGATATTGTGCTTTCATTTCATGTCATCAATTGTCATTTTCATTGGCAGAACACTCCTAGGATGCATTTCAATGCTAATTCTAGCAAAGGACAAATGGTCTCCTCCTTTAGTTATTGGGTATATATATAATGATTTCCCAATTGTACCTGCAAAATGACTAATTTCTTCAACATTATACATGTGGGCTGGAATGTTCCAGAGTTTGAACCAAATCTAAGCCGTTTCCTTTGGTCTGCTCTGTAGATTTATCTCTTCTGACCACTTTTCCAGCTTCATGCAATTTGATCCTATGTATATATGCTATTTCTCTAGGATTTCTTTCAGATTTGAGCCCTTTTTGAATTGTAGGAAGTAGAGGTCATGTATGTTTGTAGAAACTTCTTCAAACCTCTTTTCTCCCCACTATTTAATTAGAGCCTCTTTGGTAGTTGAGAATGATACTCTGTTTTTCCTAATGAAGTTTCCAATCACCACAAACTCTCAATCTTCAATACATTTCTCCTATACTTTTGAAGGCAGTTTGAATTCAAAAGGTGAGTTGAGTACCTCTACCTTTGTTTGGATATCTCACAAGTAGATTTTTTCTTTGTAAGCATAGTCTTAAATTTCTTTTCTGCTATATTCTTCCATAATTAATATTGTTTTAATATACAAATATTTATAATAATACATAAATTTATATAATATATAAATAAGTTAAATTATAAGAAATTATATTTAAAATAATATAATTCATATAATAGTATTATTTATTTCAAAAATATATTTATATATTTTATTTTATTAATTTCAATATAATTAATTATACAAACTACATATAATATAAATATTAAAATAAACCTACAAGAGCCTAGTGGTAAGAGTCGGCTTAAAACAACAAAATATTACGAATTCGATTTCAACTAGAAAGGGTTGAAGCGGGACTGTGAGGTGTCATGCTACTTATTCTTAATTCAAAAAAATATATAAATATTAAAATAATAATTTAAATAATTATAAGGACAAAATATATCTTTTATACTTCTTACTACTTTCCTATACCATCAACAAAACACAAAATAATAAAACATATATAATTTTTATTCCCATCCAAACACTAATAACTATATAATTTATACATATATAACTAGTACAACATACCAAATACTACCTAATATATAACCTTACAAATATAATTAGAAGGTTAGCATTATAATATTATTAGGTTAGACATAGTGATTCACTTTTTCCCGCTATTGTTATGGACACCCTCTAAAAAATAATGGCTTTCGCAGAACACTTGGACTCATCCGTGGAGTGAGTTGTGGGTCAAAAATATATCATTTTTCCATATCACATTTCCTTTTCGCTGATGACACGCACTGTTGAGTTGTGGAACCTAAACTTATAATAAACTCCACAAGAGTTAAAATAAAGTTTATTGGGGTTGGGCTTGGGCCTAATCAATAATTATTTAGGTTTAATTACCTTAAAGTTTACCCTATAAATATGTTTATGTTATTATTTTATAAGTTAAGACATAATTATAGAGAGATAATGTGTGAGGCAAAAACTCGGTATTTCTTCTTGTTCATAGTGAAATCTGGTGGCGGCTGAAGTGAATGTAACTCATTTGAGTGAACTACTATAAATCTGTGTCTTCTTGTGTACTTCTTTATTGCATTTTTACATGTCAGATTTGGGGCATCCAAATCTTAGCAACTGATATTAGAGTTGTTAGGCTAGATCGGAGCATTTGAAACGATGACTAACAAGAATAATATAGAACATGATATTAGAAGATCCAATGGAACATATTATTCATTTTGGAGGATGCATATTGATGATTATCTCTATGAAATTAAGCTTCATGTTCCTTTGAGTGAGAAATTAGAGAAGATGAATGAAGCTGAATAAAAACTTCTTGATATACACGTTTTGTGAGTTGTCCGATTGACACTAGCCAAGATTATTGCTCACAACGTAGAAAATGAGAAGACCACTATGAGTCTAATAAAAGCACTCTCTGATATAAATGAGAAACTATCTACTAACAACACGGTAAATTTAATAAAAATACTCTTTAATTTAAGAATGGTTAATTTAAGAAGGATTGATAGTAATTCTGCCACTACTAATTTGAATCAATTTAATACAATTGTGAATCAATTATTATCTGTTGAGTATAATTTTGGGTACGAAGTTAGTGCCTTGATTTTGTTAACATCACTACCAAATAGTTGAGAATCTATGAGAACAACAATTAGTAACTCAGTTGAAAATGCTAAATTTAAATTTATTGAAGTTAAAGATCACATTCTTGCTGAAAATATTCGTAAAATTAATTTTGGTGAAACGTTCAAAGGTTCTGCTCAGAATGTTGAAAACATTGGTAGAGGTAATGATAGAAATTTTAAACGAGGTAAGAGTACTAGATCTATATCGAGGAACATGAGGAGTCAATCCAAGTGTGGGAAAATATTTGATTTTTGAAATTGTGGTAAACAAGGTCACTTGAAGAGGAACTGTAAAGCACCGAAGAGAAATAATATGATTAAAATGATGCAGTCAACACAATTACAGAAACTATTACCAATGTGTTGCTTGTGTCATTTAATAACTTGATAGACTCATGAGTTTTGTACCTAAAAGCGTCTTTTCACACCACTCCCCACAAAAGTTAGTGGAGAAGTATGTGGTTGAAAACTGTTAAAAAGTTTATCTCGTAAATGGTGAGCGAGTCACTAAATATTGTAGGCATGGAAGACATCAAATTGAAGATGAAAAACAGTTCTATTTGGAAGATAAAATAATGTGAGATCCATTCCAAGTTTAATGTGCAATATGATTTTTGTTACACAACTTGATGATGAAGGTCACTGTTTTAGTTATGGAAATGGTACGTAAACGGTGACTAAATGAGCAATAATTGTTGTTTGAAGTCACAAAACTGAAACGTTATACATGACTTCAACTTGTAGAGACACGGTTATTGTTGTTCTCGATGACTTGAAGAATAGTGAATTATGACATTTCATGTTATGACATATGAACGAAAAATGGACGAAAATTCTTGTGAAGAATGGTTAGATTCCGGAGCTGAAGTCCGTTGAGCATCAGTTATGCAAAATTTATATTCTTGAAAATCAGAAACATGCGAGTTTCTTAAAAATTGGGAAGGAGCTCGAGAAAGAAAGACTAAAGTTGATACACAATGATGTCTAAGGACCTGCACCCATTTCTTCTATTTTCTAATCACACTACTACATGATATTTATAAATGATTCGACAAGAAAGGTATTTGTATACATTATAAAGAACAAATCTGATGTATTTATTGTTTTTAAGAAGTAGAAGACTTTGGTTGAAAATGGAACAAATTAGAATGTTAAGTGTTTGGGATATGACAACGGAGATGAGTACATCAATTTAGATTTCAGAAAGTATTATGATGTGAATGTGATCAGTATGGTAAAGAATGTTCCCCGAATGCCTCACAAGAATGAAGTAACTGAACAAATTAATTGAACATTGAACGAACGTGCTAAAAGTATGAGACTACACGATGAGTTACCTAAAACCTTCAAGACATAAACTATCATTACTGTTTCTTACTTAATAAACAGAGGACCCTATGTTCCTCTTGAATTTAGAATTCCAAAAAAAGTTTGGAGCAATAAAATTTTAAGGTAAATCATTCTTATTCAAAAGTGTTTGGTTGTTTATCATATGTGCAAATTAATTAATTTGATAAAAGCAAATTTTATCCAAAGTCTAATAAGTATTTTTTTACTGGTAGATATCGAGTTTGATTATCATTTCTAGGATAATCAAAATCGGAAGATCATTCGTAGTAGGACTGTCATCTTCAATGAACAAGTTCTTTATAAAGACAGTGTTGGGAAGACTTTAGGTGGTGATTCCAAAATTGAAGAGTCTGTTATAATCGATTTGAGAGATTTTTCAGCTGAATATATATCGAATGTCGAAAAAGACCAATGTGATGTTGAAGAAGAAATCGTTGAGAACGTGCCCTTAGAGAAAAATCAACAAACATCGGTTATATAGTTAAGAAGATCATCGAGAAATCAAAAACCAGTCGAGAGTGGTCTCCATCTCTGAATTACATCTTATTGATAAATAGAGGTAAAACTGAATGCTACGTGGAAAACAATACAATCTGATGAATAATTTAAATGGGAGTCTATGATGAAAGATGAGATGGACTCTTTGACGTCAAATTAGACTTGACAACTCACCGAATTACCAAAGGGAAATAAAACATTTCACGACAAATAGATCTTCAAGATTAAAAAAGAATATGTTAAAAGAATGAGGTACACGACAATGTTGGTTGTGAAAGGATTTCAAAAGTATAACTGTATTGACTACAATAAGCTCTTCTCTTTAGTGTCAATTGGAACTATTTTGAGTTTGGTTGTGAAAAAAGACCTTCATATTCAACAAATGAATGTCAAAATCTTTTTTTTTCTGGTGATTTGGATGAAGAGATTAAATGCGACAACCTTAAGACATTGAGATAAAAGAAAAAGATGAGACGTGTGTAAGCTTTAAAAGAGTTTGTATAGTTTAAAACAGGCTCCAATGCAATCGTATAATAAATTCAATAACTTCATGAAAACTAACAACTTTATGAGGTGTAAAACTGATCATTACTAATATATCAAGAGATTTGATAAATCGTACTATATTTTGTTCCTCTACATTGATGACATGTTTATTGTTGAAGCAATCTTTATGTTTATTTTGTTCCTCGTACTTTATGTATGAAATTAACAAACTAAAGAAAAAGTTGTCCGAAAAGTTTGCAATGAATGAATTGGGTGCTGAAAAACAAATCCTTGGGATGAGGATCTTCAGAAATATAGAGGTTCTCAAATTTTCACAAGAAGAATATGTAAAGAAAGTTCTTAGTAGGTTCAATTTGTATGATGCAAAACCAGTTACTACCCTCTTAGTTAGTCACTTTAGACTATCTAAAACTCGGTCGCTTTCAACAACTTGTCCACCGTTCTTTATCCCTCTATCATTGGTTGTATTATGTATGCGATGGTTTATACATGATCAAACATAGAACATGTAGTGGGAGTTGTTAGCATATTTAAGCAACCCGATAGACAATTTTGGGAAGTAGTAAAGTGAATATTGTGATATTTAAGAGGAAGTGTGAGTCTCGTTTTGTGTTTTCGAAAGTCTAACATGGGCTTGAAAGGATATGTTGATGCTGACAATGGTGGTAATGTTAATAGTAAAAAGATCATAACATGATACATCTATACTTTGGGAGGTACTACAATTAGTTGGATTTCAACTGTAGTAAAATTGCTGCCCTTTTTAGTTGCGAGATAGAGTATGTTACTGTAATAAAGGCTACTAAAGAGATGATGTGGTTGTAACCTATTTTGCGAGAAGGAATTTTTTTGCGATGCGATTATCAAAATGTCATTCATTTGGAAAAGAATCTAGTTTATCATGGAAGGACGAAGCATATACACGTTATTATCATTTAAACTGATCAGTTTTAGAATATAGTGTGAAAATCTAGCTTATATACTGACGAAAACTGTGACAAATGAGAAACTGATTTTTTGCGCAAATTCAGTGGCCTTCTTTGTTAAGAAATCGGATGGAAAGTCGATACCAATTGAAAGATGGTGAAGTTAGTCTCCAATTGGTGAGATTATTGAGTTGTGAATCTTACAATTGTAATAAATTGTACATAAGTTAATTAACTTAGAGTTTATTGAATTTGTATTTGAGTTTGGGCTTGGGCTAAACAAATTTTTATTTTATGTTTTATTATTTTAATGTTTACCCTGTAAATATGTTGTTGTTAAAGATTTTACCACAATAATTGAATCAAACATCAATGGTCAAATTGGAAATCAACAATTTAAAAAAAAAAATAAATGAATAATTAGATATGCTTTATAACATTCATTCTTTTGTCATAACCTACCCACAAGAAAGACTATCATCCATGTCGAAGTGACATTAATATAATCACTAATAAACACATCATATAATAAAATTTGAAAATTATCTATTCTATTATATTCTTATTTTATTAATAAAATGACATATCATTCACTATAAAAAAAAAATTATTTATAAAAATTATATCGTGTATCATTACCTTTGTTTGATATTTAATTATTAGAATAAAACTCAGCTTTTATCTCAAAACCCAACAATCACAAACAATCACATCACCGATCTAATTAATTTATTTATTTACTAAAATTATTCCTTATTTTTTTAATATAAATTAATTATTAAATAAAATATGGAGAGATAAAATATAATTTGGTAAAAAAATAAAAAATAATTTTTTTATACTTTTAATCAAACAAGAATTTTTGGGGAAAAAACTGAAACAAAACCCAACAAATTCACTTTATCAAACAAGCCTCGCATTTTGTCAGTAGTTATCATTATGATAATGTCGTCAGAGACTCATGTCATGCCTAAATATAAAAAAAAAAATGTCTGTCTTTTGCCATCGTGTCATTAATCGAATGGTTGAGTAGTTGTAATGGGTAATTAGCATGTTATGCATATTGTTGTCATGGTTCTAAGGTTTTATTAATTTTATATATTATATTATAATACTAATGTTAATATATATTATAAATATTATTATAATATTATAAAAGTATTATTAATAATAGTTAAATATTGTAGTAATATATAATTATATATCAATTTTTTATATTTATAATTTAATATTTATAAACTAGACATACAATCTAAATTATTTAATATAATTTCTTTCACTTTCTCTATTTCTCCAGGGCAAATTACCTGGACGGCCCTCAAACTATCTCAATCGCTCACTTTTGGCCCTCAAATTAATTTTTGAAACAAATCGCCCCTTCAACTTTTATAAAGGTCACCAGTGGCCCTTCCGTCAACTTTTTGGTTAAACCTAACTGTTTAAGTTTAAAATATTCTTTTTTTTTATATATTATCTTTAATCTTATATTTTATATTTATATATATAATTATTAAATCGCTTAAATATAATATTATATATATATATATTATTATTAAATTTAAAAGATTTAATAATTATATAAAATTTAATAATAATATATATATAATATTATATATAAGCGATTTAATAATTATAAATATAAATATAAAATATAAGATTAAAGATAATATATAAAAAAATAATATTTTAATCCTAAACCGTTAGGTTTAACTAAAAATTTGACGGAAGGGCCACTAGTGACCTTTATAAAAGTTGAAGGGGCGATTTGTTTCAAAAATTAGTTTGAGGGCGATCGAGATAGTTCGAGGGCCACCCAAGTAATTTACCCTAAAACTTATAATTAAGTTTTTCAATTGAACTATATTCTTATTATTTTTAGTTTGCACAAATTGAACATATTTTATACCAATTTAAAGTAGGGTAATTAATAATTTAGTAAAAATTTAATAAAAAAAAACCCACAAATAAGCAACATAAAACAAGCTCTAAGATGATCGATGTTAGTTATTTTTTTTTATACTAAATATTGAGATATTATATCTTATTTATTTTTAATTATTCAAAATTTCAATTGATTACACAAAATACTAAAATATATTTATTTTAATTTTATAAATTTTAAATAAAAAAATATTCTAGCTATTCAACATTTTAAAACTCAAATAACTTATTTTTTCATTAAACAAGATTTTTTAAATTAAAAAATAAAATAAAAAATACTGAATACCCACTATCAAACAAACTTTAATAGAATTAATAGAAAAGTAAAAATGTGTGTATTGCATTGAATGAGATTTTGAAAATAAATAAATAAATATATTTGGGTAGATTGAGTAAATCCTGTTTGGATTCTTTCTTGGAAAATAACATATTACATCACTTTTTTCTTTATTTTTTCTTTTTCCTAATGTGTTTGAAGGATAAAAGATGATCTATTCAAGAGAGAGATTCTGCATGGTTGGTTGGTTGAGAAGCTTCAATGACATACTTTTTTTTTTTTTTTTTTGTTAAGCTTATTCAAAGGTCTATTCTTATAAGACACTAAATTTTTTATTCTTGTTTTATTTTTATTTTAATGAAAATCAATTAGTAAATTTTGTTATAAGGGTATTTTATTGTATTATTATTAGTCCACCTTAACATATTATAAGTTAATCAACATGTTGAGACCATTTTTTAAGCACTTTGATATAGAGTTAATCAATATGTTTTACTTTTTAGCCAGATCCTTTTTTTGTTATAGAGTCTCTTAATCAAAATAACAAAAGTATAATAATAATAATAAACACTATTAGTGATAACTAGCATTAATCCCGTACATTTGCACGAATAAAAATATATATAAATATTATTTATTTATAAATATTTTAGATAAAATTAAGTTTAGACTTAAATTTAATATTAGCATATATTTTATCCATTCGACATCTACTTAACACCTCAATTGATCCTCATTTTATGACTGACACATTTTCATATACATTTTTATCCATTCAGCAAACCACCAACCATTCTTAGTCGACCTCAATTGATGACATACTTCTAACTCACTTTTTCATATGCCTCTTTATCCCTTGGCAAACCACCCACGGACCCTCATTTTGTGACTCACACTTTTTCATATGTTTCTAATCCTCAACAAACCACCCACTAACCCTCATTTTTTGACTAACACTTTTTTATATGTCTCTATCTCTCGACAAACCACTCACCAATCTTAGTCAACCTCTCATCTACTCCCCACTTCAACTGTTCACATCGTCAAACCAACCACCTCTATCCCTCATAATTTTTTATTTTTATTTATCTTTCGTCACTATATAAATCATATAAATAATTATTTTAATATATAATAAAACAATAATATATAATTATAAATTCAATAATAACGATTAATTTTTTCTATCTCATTATTTATATATATATATATATATATATATATATATATATATATATATATAAAATTATAAATTCAATCATTGCAATTAATTTTCTTAATTTGTCTCATTATAAATATATTATATTTTTTTTATCAATTTTTTTTTTATTTCACTCTTCTATGATAATCTAAAAAACTTTAAATAATAATAATTAAATACTGTTTCTTATTTATTTTTTTATTATATATATATATATATATATATATATATATATATATATATATATATATATATATATATATATATATATATATATATATATATATATATATATATAATAAAATAACGTTCAAAAGGAAGATTTGAAACGGTATAATATGCTCTCTCAACAATTTATTGAGTTTCTATCTTTTTCTCTTTCCTATTTAATTAATTATTATTATTTTTTATTTTTTTCTCTTATCATATATTTATATTAATAATTTTACATCTCTTTTTCTTAATTTTTTTTTTCTCTTATATATATATATATTTTAATATTTTTAGAATTTTATATAATTTAATTAGTAATTTAATTCAAAATTTAGTGTTTGATATATTATTTTTCATCATTAATTTTTAATATTTTTATTTTTCAAATAAATATATAATAGTAATAAATAATAAACCCAAGTAATGTTTGATGATTTTTCTAAACTAATTTTTTTTTCTCACTTTATGGTTGTTGTAAATTTATATGATTGAGTTATCATACATTATATCATTTTTTTTAAATGTTTTTCAAACTTTATATACTGATGTATTTGAAAATCTCAGTGTTCTAAACGGCGGTAGGCGGTGACGGAGCGGTAAGTGACTGCCTAAGCGGTGCCTAAGCGGTTCAATATAAATATAATAAAGATGTTCTATAATTATCATTTTACTAAAAAATCAAATTAATATTCTCTAACATAGTAACATTTAACAAAAATAAGTATATATAGACGAGCTGAAGAAGAGATAGATGATTAGATGATTAAAGAAGATCTAGATGATCAAAGAGGTGATGTGAATGAGATAAGAAACGAAAAAGAAAAGATAAATGAATTGAAATACAAAGAGTCATTTCAAAATTTAAATAAATAGTGGGTGATAAAGAGTTTTATTTATTGAATATATATATATATATTAATATTAGTAATTAATTAATTAAAAATAATAAATAATTAAATAATCTGACCGCTTCATGTATAGGAGGAGCGGTATTGGACCGCCTACCGCCTAGGCGGCCGCCTCGACCGCCTACCGCCTAGGCGCCGCCTAGGCGGCCGCCTCGACCGCCATTTAGAACACTGGAAAATATATATAAACTTTTTATAAATTCAAACAAATTAAAAAATTAGAATAATATTATTTTTGTTTAAAATATTTATGTATAAATAATATTTTGTTTATAAATGCACTTCATCCATGCTAGTTTTATTAAAAATCCTCAAAAGGGAAAAACGAACCTGATTTGTTTGTGTCAATCTAACTAACCTAGATTTGATAATTAACGAATATAAAATGAGTTATCAATCTAATGAATACAAACAACAAACACACATTACAAACAACTAAATCACCTTATACAATCGTAAATGAATGACTTTCTCGAATATGATTCCCCATTCCCGGCAAAGCGTCGAATTCTCTAAAGTGATTGTAATGCGCCTTCACGTGTGAATCAAAGCTTGACTGTCCAAAATGATATCATTCCATACTTTCTCTTCATTTCACCGAACTCTGGAAAATGTCCTCAAATTTCTCTCGGCCCAAACGTGATATACAACCGAAGAAAAACAACATTTGAAAACGTTAGTAGAGAACCGATTACCTTTTGCCTTGTGATGGTTGCCTCTTTGATTTCTCGCCACTCACTCGAAAATATAGAACAACCCATAACCTTGACAAATCTACTCCAAACTGAGCTAGCAAATGGGCAACCACCTAATAGATGATCAATGAACTCTTCGTTTCCTTCACATAAAAGATAACTTATATCCAGGATATCCATATATATCTTAACTCGATCCCTCGTATTCAGTCTGTGAGTTTAAGCCTGATTTGAAGGAGCGGTTACAAAACCATTGATTACCAATCCATTGATTGTGAAGGAGTTATTTTTTGGAGTTAAGAGTAATAATGAGATTTTATTTCCTACGGTTTTTATCTTAGGTGTTACATTTTGTTTTTTTTTGGTATAAATAGGATGCTGGTTGTGACTTTCAAAACCAACCCCAGAATTGTATTTCTTCTTGAAGAATAAATTATGGAGAGAATTTTCCCAACTTAATATTGTTTCCAGATTAGTTCTTTTCCTTTCTTCACTTTTGTTCTACGAAGATCCATTCAATTGAAACCAACATTTGGTATCAAAGCCATTTCACCAAAGAACATGTCGTCACCGAGCAAACCAACCGGAGGAGAAACTGAGACAGCGAAGTTCGGAAGAACAGGGAACATGACGCTCACTTATCCGTTACTCACGAAGAGTAACTACTCGGTGTGGGCGTTAAAGATGCAGGTAAATTTACAAGCGCAAGGAGTGTGGGGAGCCGTAGATTCCGACGAGGACGAGGAACATAAAGATAGAATGGCTATCGCTGCCATCTATCAAGCACTTCCAGAGGACGTCCTTCTCATGGTGGCAGAGAAGGATTCTTCCAAGGAAGCATGGGAGACACTTAAGACGATGCACGTCGGCGTGGAGCGAGTCAAGGAGGCAAAAGTGCAAACCTTGAGGACTCACTTCGAGGCAATTCGCATGAAAGACGGGGAGACGGTGGACGATTTCGCTATGAAATTAACATCAATTGTGACCGGTATCCGCTCGTTGGGAGAGAAGGTGGAGGAGATTTCCGTCGTAAAAAAGTTCCTTCGAGCCGTACCACAAAAATACATGCAGATCGTGACCGCGATCGAGCAATTCGGTGACCTAAAAAACATGACCGTTGAGGAGGTCGTCGGTCGCCTCAAGGTCCACGAGGAGAGACTTCGCAGCTACGAAGACCGAGAGGAGGAGAAGCATCTTTTGCTCACGCATGAAGAATGGAAGTCGCGGATGAAGAAAAACAAAGAAACTGTTTGTTTTCAAGCTCGTCGGGTCGCAGCGACAACGGTGGAGATAGCCGAGGTCGTGGCAAAGGTTGGGGACGAGGGAGAGGTCGAGGCCTAGGTCGAGGTGACAGCTCATCTCGACAAGAAGACACCAACCCCGCAAAGACAAGAGCATAGTTAAGTGTTACACTTGTCAAAAGTACGAGCACTATGCATCCGAGTGCCGTAACAAAAAGCCCGACGAGGAAGCAAACCTCACAAATCTCCATGACGATGAGCCAACATTGATGTTCGCTGAGGGAGTGGCGAATCCTTTGCCTGAGGATGAGGAGACTAATCTCGAAGAATTCGTACAACAACCGTCCAAGGAGGAACCAGAGGTACTGCTGCTCAACGAAGAGAAAGTCATGGCAAACATACTCTCAAGTGGCGAGGAGTATAATCACACTGACATGTGGTACCTTGATAATGGAGCAAGCAACCATATGACGGGCCATCGAGAAAAGTTCAATGAACTCGACGAGAAGATCACCGGAAAAGTGAAGTTCGGAGACGGTTCCTTCGTTGATATCAAGGGCCGAGGATCCATATGGTTCGTATGCAAGAATGGTGATAAACTTCAAATGACCGATGTATATTACATCCCAAAATTAATAAGTAATATTATAAGTCTCGGTTAGATGACAGAAGAAGGCAATACGATCATATTAGCCGACTCGTTCTTGAAGATGCTCGACCAAAATGATGTTTTGTTGATGAAGGTGGAGAAATTGCCAAATCGATTATACAAGATTCATCTCGAGACGAGTCAACCTGTTTCCCTTTTAACATCCCTAGAAGATCCAGCTTGGCTTTGGCACGCGAGACTTGGACACGTAAATTTTTACGCGCTCAAGATGATGGTGGAGAAGGAGATGGCTATAGGGATACCAAGTTCACACACCCCAACCAAGTATGTGAAAGCTGCATGATTGCAAAGCAAACAAGGCTACCATTTCCAGCCCAAGCCAACTTCCGTGCCAAGCACCCTCTTCAACTTGTGCACGCGGATTTGTGTGGCCCAATCACCCCATCATCACTCGTCGGTAACAAGTACTTTCTTCTACTTGTTGATGATTATAGTCGCTGGATGTGGGTGTACATGCTCAGAGAAAAAGGAGAAGCGTTTGAAGCATTCAGGAAGTTCAAGAGGCTTGTGGAAAACAAGTCCGAGCACAAGCTAAAGACTTTGCGAGCTGATCGAGGTGGAGAGTTCAAATCACAGAAATTTGCGGAATTCTGTGAAGAGGAAGGAGTCGAACGTCACTTCACAGCAACATACACTCCATAACAAAACGGCGTGGTGGAGAGAAGAAATCGTACTGTGATGGATACTGCAAGGAGCTTGCTCAAGAGCATGCAGGTACCGACAAACCTCTAGGGAGAGGCGGTAAGACATGCAGTTTATCTCTTGAACCGCTTACCGATGAAGGTGCTAGGATCATGCACCCCTTACCAGGGGTGGACCGGTAAGCGACCTCATTTGGAGCACTTGAGAGTGTTTGGGTGTACCGGACATGTGAAGACTGCGGGACCGCATCTCAAGAAACTCGATGATCAAAGTCAAGCCATGGTGTACCTCGGTGTCGAAGACAAAACTAAGGCGCATAGGTTTTTGATCCAGCTTGCGAGAAAATTTCGTGTGAGCAGAGATGTCGTGTTCGAGGAGGAGAAGAAGTGGGAGTGGTCCATCGACAACAACGAGCTCCGAGAAAATTCCGTGGAGTTCGGAATCCTACGAGATGATAACAACCTAGCGGAGTTGGAGAACACATCATCTACACCGAATCCTCCTCATGAACAATAGAACTCGGATCGGTCCACTAGCGTCGACAGCAGGACAGAAGATGGCCCCATTAAGTTACGTTCCCTCTCTGATGTATATGCGGAGTCACCACAAGTAGAGATGGATTATGATGAATTGTTGTTACTCACTACTGACGAGCCAACAACGTATCACGAGGCGGTAGCCGAAGAAGCATGGAGTGAGGCCATGAAGAAAGAGCTCGAGTCCATCGAGAAGAGCAAGACATGAGAGCTCACTGACTTGCCACCCGGTCATAAGACCATCGGGTTAAAGTGAGTTTTCAAGTTGAAAAGAGACAGCGAAGGCAAAACCCTCAAGCACAAAGCAAGATTGGTAGCAAAAGGCTACGTACAGAAGCAAGGAGTTGACTTTGAAGAGACCTTTGCACCGGTGGCAAGACTTGATACCGTCAGGCTGATTCTTGCCCTCGCAGCTCACCGTGGATGGGAGATCCACCACTTGGACGTCAAATCAGCATTTTTCAATGGTGACATTGAAGAAGAAGTCTACGTTGCTCAACCCGAAGGGTTCGCCATCAAGAATAAAGAGCACAAGGTGTACAAGCTATCCAAAGCTCTCTACGGACCACGTCAAGCACCAAGAGCGTGAAACACATGCCTCAACAAGAGAATGACGAGTCTTGGCTTCGTAAAATGTTCTCAAGATCAGGTTGTGTACACAAGGAACCATGGAGAAGAAATACTCATCGTTGGGGTATACGTTGATGACTTGATCGTGACAAGATCAAGCATAAAGGGCGTTGATGAATTCAAAAGGCAGATGATGAAGGAATTCGAGATGAGTGATCTCGGGTTACTCTCGTACTACCTTGGTATCGAGGTGGACCAGGAGAAAGATCACATTGAAGTGAAACAAGCGGCTTATGCGAAAAAGGTATTAAATCAGTTCGCAATGGAAGATTGCAACCCGAGCAAGTATCCGATGGAAGTAAAGCTGCAGCTCGGAAAGGATACGGAAGGAAACTTTGTGAATCCCATTGAGTATAGGCGTGTCATCGGGTGTCTTAGGTATTTGACCCACACTTGACCTGATATTTCACATGCAGTTGGCATGATGAGTCGTTACATGGAGCAACCTACTACTCTACACCAACATGCGGTGAAACAAATTCTCCGCTACGTGAAGGGAACGACGAGTTTCGGGATTCAGTACAAAAGAGGACGAGGCGTTGAAGAACTTATCGGTTTCACTGACATCGATTTAGCTAGTGATATATATGGCAGGAAAAGCACCGGAGGGATGGCATTTATCTTTACAGGAATCTGATCACTTGGCAATCCCAAAAACAGAGAACCGTTGCTCTATCATCCTGTGAGGCAGAGTTCATGGCAGCCACTGCGGCATCGTGTCAAGCACTGTGGCTGAGAAGTGTGTTGAGCGAGGTAACAGGAAGCAAGCCAAAGCCGGTAACTCTCTACGTCGACAACAAGTCTGCAATCGCATTGATAAAGAACCCGGTGTTTCATGGACACAGCAAGCATATCGACACTCGCTTCACTTTGTTCGCGAGTGTGTCGAGAACCAACAGATCATTGTGGAGTTCGTAAGCATCGGAGAACAACATGCAGATATTTTCACCAAGGCTCTAGCAAGAGTCAAATTTGTGGAAATGCGGGAACTGCTCGGCGTAAAAAACCTCGATCCAAATCAGGCTTACGGGGGAGATTGTGAGTCTAAGCCTGATTTGAAGGAGCGGTTACAAAACCATTGATTACCATACATTGATTGTGAAGGAGTTATTTTTTGGAGTTATGGGTAATAATGAGATTTTATTTCCTATGGTTTTTATCTTAGGTATTAATGTAAGGTTGTTACATTTTTTTTTATATAAATAGGATGCTGGTTGTGACTTTCAAAACTACCCCCGAATTGTATTTCCTTTTGAAGAATAAATTACAGAGAGAATTTTCCCAACTTAATATTGTTTCCAGATTTGTTCTTTTCCTTTCTTCACTTTTGTTCTACGAAGATTCATTCAATTGAAACCAACACAGTCTCCCACGAAACACTAACCAAAGTATGAATTGGTGCTTCAGAGTTACTTTCAAAGACCAAACTAAGGGTACCCATTCCACAACTTTCCCCCTTTCACAGATAGCCTCCCATAGCTTGTTGGAATTTTGTCTCCCATCCTCTTCCGCTTCCCATGTATGTGAATCATGTCTGTTATGAAGCCGAAGTTGATTGACATGCTCAAGTATCTTCTATCCTTACGGTATATGCCTTAGAAGTGCATTCCATTCCCCATTCCGTATTCCATAACTGAGGAAACCATACAATCTCTCCTTATTCAAACACTCCCAAACTCTGCCTTTAGTACAATAGGCTGATTTTCAAACCAAGGAACGTGCCAAAATAAAGTACATTGATCATCTCCCAACCGAAATTGAACCGTGCTGCCCGCACTTTGCCTCAACTAGAATATCTTCTTTAAGGACCATGCCATATCTTACTTAACGTTGCATGTCCATATACTAGTTTCCCACTTCATGAACCTTGAGTGCACCCATTTAACCCATAACAAATCTTGTTTTTGTTCAATTGCCCATATATGCTTAAACGTTAGGGCTTTATTTCATTCCACGCAACTTTTCATACCGACTCTACTCTCTTCCTTTGGCTTACACAAGTCTGCCCACTTCACCTTCTTCCCTCCCCTTCCTTGGCTTTCCAAAATAAAGTTCCTCATTAAACAATCCAGCTCCTTCATGACCCTTTTCGGTAAAACCATTTGTTGAGACCAATAGCCGACTATTCCCATGGCAACCCTCATTACCCATTCAATCCGGCCAACATAGTTTCTTGGCAGCCCACCCTAATATTTTCTTATTTGTATGTACAAATGATATTTACATACTAATTTTTAATCAAAAAAAGGAAAAACTCTGGCTATTTTCAAATTGAATTACCGCAATACTTGAATCAAATCTTCAAGTTCAAATTGGAAAGCAACAATTTTGAAGCAAAATTCAATGAATGAAAGGATTTTGATTTCTCAAATTAAATATGCTTTGTAATATTCATTCTTTGAGACAACCTCATAATCCATGTAAAAGTCTCATGTAAATGAATCACATAAAAAAATTACAAAAAAAATATTGTTTACATTTGAGAGGAGACAATAAAATAATCACTAATAAAATGAAGCTTAAATAAGATATTGCAATATATCTCAATTTTTGAGAAATTGCTTCGATGAACTAAAAAAAAATTACATATAAAAATCAAATTCATTAAAAACTGATGTGAAAGAGAGTGGATAGAATATAGAGAAATAAAACTCGAAGTGGTACGTATCAATTGCTATAATGTTGTGGCGGGCAGGGACGACACAAGAACTTGAGTTCGGGTGAACTTAAAAAAATTAGGGTGAGTTTAAGAAAATTATGAATAAAACGAGTAAATAAAGGTAGATTTGGCCATATCACATTGTTATTTAATTTTTTTTCCGGGTTACTTCAGCCCACTCGAACCCTTACATAGTCAAGTTAATTGGCACGAACAATAAAAAATAGCTATCATCTAATATTCATAATCATACAAACTCTAATAAATAATAATAACCCTATTTAAATATATTTTGTCTCATATTTCTATATCATATATTTAAATGATATAATGATCAATAAATTATTAAAAATTATTTTTTTCAAAATAAATCAAATAATCAAAAACCCAAAAAAACAAAAAATATAATACAAGTTATAATAGTATCCCAATCCCTCTCTCTTCCAATCTCTTGTTTGGAGAGATTTGGGTGAAGAAGAGAATGAGGAGCAAAGGGAAAAGGTGAAAAACAAAGGGTTGAGCTGGATGATGAAAAAGTTGGAAATGGGGATAACAACAGAAAGCTCTCTTGCTGAAAAGGAAGGAAATAAGGGGGAGAACATAAATGAGAAGGAATGTAGCATATAGAGTAGGATTAATTTATCAGGTGTTGATTTGAATAGAGGGATGGCTAGTGATAATGATGGAGAGAAAGCTGGTGATGTCAGGAAGTAGGGGACAAAAATATGATAATATTAACCATTGAATGAAGGAATTATAGTCGAGAGAAAGTCTAATAAGGAAGATGTAAAGAAGGAGCTATGAGTAATGAGATTGAGAATGGATGCATTATGGCGACGGGTGAAAGTAAGGAAGACCCTGATGCAACTGATCCAATTACATTATGAGATCATGATCCTGATTTGGACAATTCGATTACATTTGGAATGGCAAGAAGGATGATGAATGAAGAACATGTCATCAGGTTTTCATCTGATACTGCAAGTGAAAGCTTGAACCTGATCAGTCAGACTTCATCGTTCGAAACTATTCAAACTTCGGACATTAAAGTACGAAGGTACATGATTAGGGTGGAATTAGAGGATGGTACGAAATCTGCGAGGACTAAGAAAAGAGAAAAGTAGAAAATGAGCAAGAGAAGGAACAAGGAGGAAAGTCGTGAATTAAATACTTTTTCAACATTAAGAATATTGTCACCTGAAATATAAGAGGACTCAATGATCCTCTAAAATGTAGGATAGTGAAGAAGATTATTAAAAAGCATAAAGTCACGGTAATGAGAATTCTGGAAACCAAAGTAAAAATCATTAATGTTGATAGAATTAGAAGCCTTGTGGTTTACGCAAGAGTGAGATTTTATACATAACTCCAATGCCATAACATGTTGGGTAGGCTGGAATAATGAACTAGGGAGATTCTTAACAGGGACAAGTCAAAATGGTTGAAGTATTATGCAAGAGAGCTTGTGACAAATTTTATGTTGCGACTATTTATGGGATAATTCAGAATGCAAAAGGAAACATCGATCTTTGGTTGTATAATGGTTGAAGTATTATGCAAGAGAGCTGTTGAAGAATTACATTGATGATAGTAGTCCATAGGCTATCTTGGATGATTTTAACATAACTAGATTTAGTCAGGAGCGGATTCAAGATACTAGAATTACTCAAGGGATGATTGACTTTAACAAATGCATAAGAGGTATTATCTGTATGGAACCCACCAATTCTAGAAATCCATTTACCTGGTCTTCTTCAAGGGGCAGTGATCAGATGAGAAGAAACTGGATTGATATGTGATTGGTTAATGAGACATGTGTGTCTAAATTCCCAAATAGTCATATCCATGTTTTAAATCCAAGAATATCAGATCATTGCTCGATCAAATTAAATTGGGAGAAGAATGAGAGGGTTAGAAAGCTTTTCAAAATTTTCAATTTTTGGATGGATGACATCAAATTCATTCCCATTTTGAAGGATGTATGGGCTACTCATATTAATGGGACCTTGATGATTCAAGTTAGCGAGAAGCTCAAATTGCTAAGAATTCAGTTTGCAAAAGTTTAATAGTGTTAGGTACATCAATATTTCAATTAAAGTTGCTAAGGTTAGAGCAAAGTTGGAGGAGGTTAAAAAACAAATACTCAATAGTAATGATCCAAATGACTTTATTGATGGGGAGAAAGCTATGCTTCTGAATTTAGAGCACTCAGTTCTTACAAGGAAAGCTTTATCAGGCAGAAATCCTCAAGGTAGCATTGGTTATCATTAGGGGATAAAAATACAAAATTCT
Source organism: Impatiens glandulifera (assembly GCF_907164915.1). Classification (NCBI taxonomy): domain Eukaryota; kingdom Viridiplantae; phylum Streptophyta; class Magnoliopsida; order Ericales; family Balsaminaceae; genus Impatiens; species Impatiens glandulifera. The sequence continues at coordinate 47,799,091 of NC_061866.1, read as the reverse complement.
TCTACAAGAAATGTTCTGCCATGAATATGTGAAATCGGGTTGTTAGATTGAAAAGGGTAATGGGGAGGTGGCTGTTGGGCAGCAATTGGTACATTAGGAAGCCATCAATTTTTCAAGTATCTGATAGGTACCAAAAAGGTCAATTCCAGAAACATTGATTATCTTGGAAGGATCAGACTGAAACATGTTGGGTTTCAGGAAGATGGAAGGTTGATTGAAAGGTTGACGGAAGAGGAAGTTAAGCAGGAGGTTTATACATGAATGGGGACAAAGTCCCGGTCCAGATGAATTTAATGCAACTTTTTTCAAGTGTAATTGAAATGTTGTGGGCAAAGATGTGACGAATAGGGTGCTGTAATTCTTTTGAAACAAGAGAATGTTAAAGTAGTGGAATGTGACCATATTGACTCTTAGTCTTAAAAGATTTACTTTTAAGAGGATACATGATTTTTGTCCTATTTCCTATTATAATGTTGTTTAAAAAACTATTTCTAAAATCATAACTAATAGGTTTAAGAACGTTATTGGTTGCATTGTTAGTCATGGGCAGTCAATATTCATTCATGGTCGTTCTATTTCACATAATATTCTCCTTATGCAAAGTCTTTTAAAGGGTTATAGTAGGAAGATAATTACACCTATGATTGCTATTAAAATTGATATCAGAAAAGCATTTAATTCCATTAGATGGGATGATATTCAAGACTTTTTGATTTGTTAGGATCGGGGACGCCCTTGGAGGATCGGGGTGTTTTTCCGGTTTCTAATAAGGGTGACCTCTTACAACAACACACAACTTGGTGATAGTCCGGTTAGAGACTAAAACCTTTCTCAGCACTGCACAACCTGTCACAGACTCTTGAACCGGTGTTCAAGGGCGGAAGTGTCTGTTTCAGGTTGAAGCAACGTTTGCGACTTTAGATGATGTTTAAGAAAGAGGATGTTTAACGAGAGTGAGTGACCGGTTTTGGAAGTATGATTGGTTTGCGGTTTACGGTAAGACAGCGGGAAATGAAAGCGAAATGAAAGAACACACGACAAGGGAATTTGTTTATGGATGTTCGGAGCAAACCCTCCTACGTCACCCCTTCTTCTCAGGTTATGAGAAGGATCTCCACTAACTCTTTAGAGTTACAATTTACACTTCCGGTCGAGCCCAACTTCGCTACTCGCCGGTTACACCAAACTCACACTTTGATGTAATACAACAACTCAACACAATATCACACAAATGACTTCCGGTTTTAGGCAAACCGATTTTAGAATATAAGACTTTATCTCTCTAGAATTTAATGCTTTATGACTTTTTGACTTTATGATGCTTACAACTGCAAGTGCCGAACTGCCTTGAATGAAGACGATCCATCTTCCTTTTATAGCTGAAAATAGCTAACGGCTACTTTCTTCTCTCTCTTCTGGATTGGTTGATCGTCATCACGCATATTTGCAGAAGGGTTGCTTGCACGTTTCAACTTCCTCAACACCTGGCATTCATGCAGGTGACTCTGAGCAGATGATGACATAGCCGGATTTCAGATTGATACACGTGTTGAACATCCGCTTCCGGTCGTCAGCATCGGATCACCAAGGCATCATTGATTTCCTCCCATGCTTCTGATCGGATCCGATCTTCTTTTATTCTTTCGAGACACGTTTCTTCCGTCATGGTACGTCACTCTTGAGATTTGAATCTTCTGACTCTTGATCTGTACTTTCCGGTTTCTGTGTCTTGTACATTACGATCCGGCTGGAGTGTAATCTTTTGTTCTTCGTTAACCGGTTGCTTGAGATAGAGATGCCGGTTCCTGTGATCCTTCGGCTTGATCACTTGAAGCCGGTTTCTTTGAAGTTGTAGCAACTAGTTCTTGACACCAGATTTCCGGTTCCGGTTTGTTTAGTACCTGCACATGAAGTTTAACTTCTGTTTAGTTTGTCTGGCCGGTTCCAAAAATTAATCTACTTAATTTTTCTATCAATTTCTCCCTTTTTGATTATTTAGAATAAATATTCAAAAATTGTAATGTATGGCCGGTTTTAAGAAAATTAACTTACTTAATTTTTCTATCAATTTCTCCCTTTTTGATTATTTAGAATAAATATTCAAAAATTGTAATGTATGGCCGGTTTTAAGAAAATTAACTTACTTAATTTTTGAGAGAAACGTGTTTGAAAAACATGAGTTTGATTTTTGATAAGTGTATGTTTTAAATAGAAATAGGTAAAATTGTATGTTTTGAAAAACATAGAAAGTATGTTTGAAAAACATAAAAGATAGCAAAAGTAACTAAAGTTCTGAAACACAGCAAAAACATAATTGTTCAACATAATTATGGAAGTAGAGTTTAAGGCTTGGATGATCCCCCCTTGTCTTGCTCCTTTTCCAGCTCTTTGTCCAGACGTCTTTTTGCTTCTTCTATTCGCGCTCTGTGCTCTCTAGCACGTCTGTCAGCATCTATCACCACACCGGCCCACACACTTGAATGACAGGGGACCTTTTTCTTAAGGTTGAAGTTAGCGCAAATTGGTTTTGGTGGTGGACGTGGTGGAACAGTCAAAGGTCTGAAGCTTGGAGTTGCGGTGGATTCTCCGGTTGTCCTTCTTTTCCGTCTGTTGAGTTCCTCCAGATCTTCTTCTAGAGCTGTGTTGAATGGGTTGATTCGAGTTTATATAGCTGGCGGTTCCAAGCAGTTTTGAAGATGAACCGTCACTTTGGTGTTTTTGGCGCCAACTTTCCCTCCAAAAGTTACTGCCGTAACTTTCAGCGGTAAAAGCGGAAATTCGATGGGCGGTAACTTTTGAGAGGTAAAACCATGGGCGGTTAAGGTTTTTCAAATTTTCATTTGTGCCTGAAGTTCCGGTTTCTATTGACAGCTTGTTAACCGGAGATTGTTAAGTTAACTTTGAGTTTGAGTATGAGTTTGAGAAACCGGAATGAAATAATGAAGAAAAAAGCCGAAAAACTAAAATATTTCATTAATGCAGGAGAAGAAAGACATAGGAGCGGTTCTGGTCGTACAACAAAATGACCAGAAACCGGAAAAGAGAATAAAATGAAAGGTTTATTCAGTGAACCATCCTCCTTCCAACCTCCTTTCATACCACCTGTCGATCGTGTTCCGAGGAGACCGTTCCTTAATCCTACACATACACTTATAGATCATGTCTATAGTGATGGTGTTGAAAGATCCAACCGGAACACCTTTTCCAAGGTTGCGACGTTTGGACATGAGGAACCGGGTGATCTGAGGGGCGTAGCTGATCTTTCCCCTCTTACCGGTCATAAGCTGCTTCAGCTTATTAAATAGATAGGACGACCAGTTGATGTCGGTTTCGCGGATGATGGCTATCATAATATCGAATGCCTCCCGGCTGTAGTTCTGGTTGGGCATTCGGCCTATGATAGACCGTTGGACCAAGTCTTGAAAGACTTGATAATGGGGAGCGAGGTCTTCTTTCTTCCCGAAGTCCTTAACAGGAGCGTAGGAAGAAGAGAAGATCTTGAAGAAGATTTCCTTAGCCGGTAGATGCGGCGTCGGAAAATCAGAGAAACCTTCCGTTGGAAGGTGAAAGAATGTGGCGAATTCCTCCTCAGAAAACTGGAGGAACTGACCGTCGATGATGGTGCGAATGCTGCCATCATCCAGAACGTGACCGTTGTTAAAGAATTCGCACACCTCATCCACGAGGATGAGGTCCGAACCCTTGAGGAAGCCTTGCAGGCCAGAAGCTATGATGTGTTCAAAGATGCATTCATAGTAGGAACTATGCTTGATGTCCTCAAAGTCGATGATCAGGGTGTTTCTAATCTCAGCAGACATGATGATGAAGAGTGAAGAAGTCTTAGGAGAGTTCTTAAGCTTTTGAATTCTTAGAGAGAGGAATGCTTGAAGGTGTGATTTGAAAGATGAAGGTTGAACCCCTTTTTATAGCTTGGAATGAATGACAGCATTTATTGCAAGGATTTGAAAATCTAGCCGTTTATGCTTAGGCATTAATTATTTTGTGATTTTTCCAAGAGAATAAAAGCAAGTCTTGTCAAATCAATTCAGGCATGCTCTTTGAGAATTTATGTTTCCAAGAGTAGAATGATTCATTTTGATACGACGCATTGAATGTTTGTAGATTTTGATTTGGAAGAGAGAAAAATCTGTTTCATTAATTGAAGTACAGAAACCGGTATTACAACAAAAGTACCGGTTTTGTAAGAGGAAAAGAAAAAGACAAAGGACAGATTTTAAACATTTGTCGACTCAGCCGCTTGAGCATTTGAAGTCTCAGCCGCTTGAATTCTTCTGGCTTTAACCGCTTCCCACCGGTCGATCATCTCCTGTACTCGTTCTTTGGTGAGCACGTGCCTTGGATGCAGAGTGACGAAAGCTCCGGTGTGAATCTCCAGACTTGCGCAGAAACCGCTCAGCTGAGGAGCGTATCCGGTTCTGTTGGAGAGAATCATCTTCTTCAGATTACTGAAGATGATCCAGGACCAGTTGACCGGTGTCCCAACCGTTACAGCGATCATCATCTCGAAGATCCTTTGAGTGTAATAGTAACTTTTCTCTCTGCACAAGACAGATTTTCCCAGAATCTCGCAGAGAATCTGGTACTTATGAGAAAGTTGACTCTTAGCACCCCAGGGTTTAACCGGGATGTCAAATCCAGAGAACCGGCGACACATTTCTTCCATTGTCACCGGAGAATAGGTTAGATCGGTTACCCCTTCATTGGGTAAACCGCAGTAGACAGCGAAGTCCGTCTCGCTGAAAAGGAATTTTTGGCCGTAAACCTGTGCAACGAGTATATCTCGGTGCACTTCTTTCACGGTTTCGAACAGTTCTTCGACTACAAGGTAGTCGATGATGAACCTGTTCTCAAGGAAACTTCTTAGCCCACTCCTTTCAATGGCTAAGAACATTTCCCTGACTTCATGATCCTCATACTGATAGATTGATTCAAAGTCTGCCAGTAGGATCTTTTTGGCTAGAGGGTTGGAGTTCATGTTTGTTTGTGAGAGAGAAAGATGATTTTATCTCAAGAGTTATGCTTGTGAATAGTGAGCTTGTGATGTTTTTGCAAAGGATTAGGCATGGTTTATATAGCCCGTGGATTCGGCTTGGTCTTAAATGAAGTTAAGCATGCCTGATGATGTCATTGCCTATTAAATAGACTTAACTTGTTGAAGTAACTAATGGTTATTTCCAAGGTAAATCTAATAATTACTAAGATAGTAATGATGAAAAATATCTATTGACAAGATGTAAGTCTCCCTCTCTTGATGATGGACACATGTCGTCATCTCGATTGAGGTAGACTTGTTTTTAATTAATCACAGGCTTCATTTATCAAAGCATGCACGAAAACTCGGTCAGTCATTTCATGTTAACCGGAAGAGTTCATTTCATCAGACCAGAGTGCATATGTACTGAGCGGTTTTCCATGACCGGTTTTAGTAGGATATTTCCGTTTTATGAAGAAAAGTTGATTAATATCAACAGTTGTTCAACTTTGGATTTGTTTTATCCACTTCAGCCTGGTTACTTCAACCGTTAAGTAAACATACATTTGATTTGAAGATAATGAGATAGTCGGGTATAACTGGAGACTTCCTCCCGGTTAGCATGTTTGATTTCATTAATGGCCTATTTGAATATGGTTTGAGAAGCCTTAGCTTCTCCCTGAACACATATCCCGGTTTTATATATAAGCATGCATCATGATTATATCAATTGATTTAAATTAGTAAGACCCAAGATATTTCGAAAATGTGAAAACTTAGCTTCCTGTAGCGGTTTCGTGAATATATCCGCTACTTGTTGCTCGGTCGACACATATTCCAGCCGGATGTGTTTCTCCTGAACATGCTCCCGGATGAAATGATGTCGGATGTCGATATGCTTCGTTCTTGAGTGCAACACTGGATTATATGTGATCGCTATGGCGCTGGTGTTGTCACAAAATATCGGAGACTCCTTTGCTTCTATTCCGAAGTCCCTGAGTTGCTGTTGAATCCAGAGGAGTTGTGCGCAGCAGCTTCCAGCCGCTAAGTACTCCGCCTCTGCGGTTGACGTTGCAACGGACGTTTGTTTCTTGCTGCTCCAGGTAACTAGCCGGTCACCCAGAAACTGACAGGTTCCACTTGTACTCTTTCTGTCGATTTTGCATCCCGCGTAATCGGCATCTGAGTAGCTTATTAGATTGAAGCTCGAATCTTTTGGATACTAGAGTCCCACTTCTTGAGTTCCCTTCAGATATTTCAAGATTCTCTTAGCCGCCGTATAATGAGATTGCTTTGGATTTGCTTGGAACCTTCCGCACACTCCAACCGCAAACAGGATATCAGGTCGGCTTGCCGTGAGATATAACAACGATCCGATCATTCCTCGATATGCTGTGATGTCAACGGTTTGACCATCATCATCTTTGTCCAGCTTCACGGAAGGACTCATTGGCGTAGCCGCTTCGGCACAAGTATCCATCCCAAATCTCTTCAGCAGTTCGGCTGTATACTTCGGTTGGCTTATAAATATTCCGGCTTCCATCTGCTTAACCTGAAGTCCTAGAAAGAAACTCATTTCCCCCATCATACTCATTTGAAATCTATCAGTCATCATTTTCGAAAATTTGTCGCATAGCTTTGGATCGGTTGACCCGAATATGATATCATCAACATAAATTTGAACAAGTAAAATTTGTTCCTTTCTTTCAAATTTAAATAAGGTTTTGTCTACTGAACCGATTGTAAATTTGTGATCAAATAGAAATTGAGTCAAAGTATCATACCAAGCTCTTGGAGCTTGTTTCAAACCGTAAAGGGCCTTATTCAGTCGGTAAACGTGATTTTCATGTTCTGGATTTTTAAAACCTGGAGGTTGATTAACATACACCTCTTCATTTACTTTACCATTTAGAAAAGCGCTTTTTACATCCATTTGATAAACTTTGAACTTTTTGAAAGCTGCATATGCTAAGTATATTCTAATGGCTTCAAGTCTGGCTACAGGGGCGAATGATTCTTCAAAATCAATGCCTTCTTCCTGCTTATAGCCTTGAGCCACTAATCTGGCTTTGTTCCTCGTAACTAAACCGTCTTCATTGAGTTTATTTCTGAATACCCATCGTGTGCCTATAACCGGTTTGTTTTTCGGTCTAGGAACTAGGTACCAGACTTTATTTCTCTCAAACTCGTTTAATTCCTCTTGCATTGCCAAGATCCAATCTGAATCTGACAATGCTTCATCCACATTTTTCGGCTCAATTTGTGATATGAAAGCAGAGTTTCCATAGTGATCCAAATTTTGTTGCCTAGTTCGGACGGGTGAGGATATGTTACCTATTACTAGTTCAAGAGGATGATTTTTGTTCCTTCTGAGGTTAATCCGAGACGTGTCTACCAAGCTTTCGGCTGGCTGATCAAGGTTAGACTGATCGGTAGGTTGAACAGAGTCAGACCGACCGATTTCTTCAGTAGAAACTGAAGCGTCAACTTTCTGCGGTAAAGCAGCTTGATCAGGTTGAATTTCAACATCAACCGCTTGGTCCTTGACAAAGCGTCTAAAAACCGGAACCTCGTCTTCATCATCAGAATAGATATTGAAATTTTCCATTCTGTTGTGAAGGTCGAAGGGTAATGCAGTGTTTCGCTCAACCGATTCATCGAAAACAACGTGAGCGGTTTCTTCAACTGTTAAAGTCCTAGTATTATATACTCTGTAGGCTTTACTCACAGCTGAATATCCCAACATTATTCCCTCATCGGATTTAGCATCAAACGCGGTCAAGTACTTCTTGCCGTTATTGTGAACAAAGCATTTACTACCAAAAATTCGAAAATACCGTACATTTGGAATTTTATCAAAATAAATTTCAAAAGGAGTTTTCGAAAATCGTTTAGTCACTAGAGATCGATTTTGTGTATAGCAAGCGGTGTTGATAGCTTCAGCCCAAAACTTTTGAGCGATACCCGAATCGGCTATCATTGACATTGCGGCTTCCTTGAGAGTTCGGTTTCTTCTCTCAGCCAGGCCGTTTTGTTGAGGAGTTCTGGCACTAGACAACTCGTGCCTAATACCGGAATCGTCAAGAAAAGTAGTTAAATTACTGTTAATAAACTCAGTTCCTCTATCACTTCTAATTTTGTTTACTCGAATAGATTTTTCGTTTTGTATCCTCAAAATCAGTTTAATCAAGTTTGAAGTTGCTTGATTCTTAGAAGCTAGGAAAGTAACCCAAGTAAATTTGGAGTAATCATCAATAACTACCATAGTATAATGCATGCCTCCTAAACTCGTTACTCTAACCGGACCGAACAAGTCCATGTGCAACAGTTCTAAACATCTTTCAGATTGATAATTTCCTTTACTTTTAAAAGATGATTTCACTTGTTTTCCCATTTGACATGCAGCACATACTTTATCTTTTAAAAATTTAACATTTGGAAAACCATGAACCAATTCCTTTGAACAAATAAAGTTAATCGTTTTGAAATTCAAGTGATTTAACCGTTTATGCCAAAGCCAGTTTGGATCATTTCCGGCTATCATACACACAGGTTTTTCGAAATCAGTTTTCCAGTTTACTTTGTAAATGTTTCCTATCCGGTTACCGGTTAACAAAGTGTCATCATTTTGATTTTTGACTAAACATGAGTTTTTATGAAATTCAACCTTATAGCCCACATCACACATTTGGCTTATGCTTAATAAATTAAAACTTAGTTTTTCTACTAATAACACATTATTTATGGATAGTTCACCATGGACAATCTTACCCTTGCCCACGGTTTTACCTTTTGAGTTATCCCCGAATGTGATGAGTGCTCCGGTTTCGTACTTGATGTCGGTTAGTAGCTCCTTGTTTCCGGTCATGTGTCTTGAGCATCCGCTGTCCAAGTACCATTCAGAATTCCTCAACCGATTGCTCCTCCTAACCTGCAGCAAACAATTATTTACAACTTTTTGGTACCCACATTTAGTTGGGTCCATGGTTGATTAGTCCCTTTGGGATCCAGACTTGAATTAGTCGGATCACTTTCCCGGTTGCGGTTTTGATAATATTTGGCTTAACTTCTTGGCCGTTGCTCAAGAATGCCTTGTGTGGTGATGGACTTCTTTGATGTCGGTTTTTATTATTTTTATTTTTGTTTGGTTTCCGGTTGGCTTTCCTTCTCTCAGGATGAAGCCATTTTTCAGATTCGTTAGGACCTACATACTTAAGCGTTTCTTCCGGTTTTAGGTCATTTTCGGTTTGTGAGCTTTTGACAAATTTAATAAATGGAAGATTATTTTTCGTTAGTTTCATCCCGTTAGATTGTTTCGTTTCATTTTGTTTACTTGGATCATAGCCGATACCATATCTACATTTCGGATGTCGTTTATAGTTACACATTTGTTTCACTGCTTGACGTGACCTCTCCCACGCAGCCGTGACGTACATTGCTCGTTCATCAGTTTCCATTCCTGGTTGAACTGTCTCCTCATCATCCGAGAATAGTTCATCCGGTTCATGTGTTTTGATCTCATATATTTTATCGTTTTCATCATTTATTTGTTCGTTTTTAGTTTCTACAGGTGTTGGCATATACGCAGATATATTTCTGAACTCAGCAACCATTTGGTTGAGTGCAGAAACTAGATCTTCTTTAGTAAATTCGTCAGAAGAGAAATCAAATACCTCTTCGTCGTTTGCCATGAAGCATGTTACTTTCTCTTCACCATCTTCATTGTCGGAATATGCCCATTCGCTTCCACCGTCTGATGCAATGAGAGCCTTTTGGATCTCCTTTCCTTCATTAGCATGTTGATCATCATTTCTTCGGTAGTCGTTTCGTTGGTTATTGTTGTTTCCCCGATAGTTGTTTCCTTGATAGTTATTACCCTGATACCGGTTGCCTTGATAATTATTCCCTTGATAATTTCCTTCCGGTTTTCTATCGTCTCTCCTTGGTTTTCTACACTCTGACCTGAAATGTCCAAAACCATCACAGTTATAGCATCTTTTGTTTGATTTATCCACATAGTTATAATTAAAATCATTATTAGATGGTGGCTGGCTCTTCTTCATGAATTTCCCGAATTTCTGGGCTAGCATCGCCATCACATCGTCGGTAATTTGATCGGTGTTTTTGACTGGAGCCGGTGCGGTTGATACTGGAGCCGCCGGTTCCACCGATGTGACTAAAGCTCTTGTTGCGGTTGATGTAGATGTTTCATCTTCAATCCGAGAATTGATCTCGAATTCGTAGGCTTTCAAGTCCTCAAACACATCATGCAACTTCATCTGCCCAAGGGTGCTGGACTCCCTCATCACCATGGTCTTGATATCCCACGTGCTTGGTAGTGATCTTAGAGCTTTAATGATCACTTCTCGGTTGTCATACTTCTTTCCGAGTGTCTGAAGCTCGCTTACTACGCTGGTGAACCGGTTGCTAAATTCTTTCATATTTTCTCCCGGTTTCATCCTTATGTTCTCATACTTCTGCGTAGTCACCAAGATTTTATTCTCCTTGGTTCTTTCGTTTCCCTCGTGGATCTGGATAATCGTTTCCCAGGCTTCCTTTGCATTTTCGCACTCTGATATTTTGTTCAAAGTGTTGTTATCTATGGCTTTATAGATGTGCCTCATGCAATGGTTGTCCAGGTTGCTTCTTCTCCGATCTTCACTTGTCCACTGGCTTTCCTCCTTGTTAATCTTGATCGGTCCTTCTTTCAGGACTCGACTCATCTCATCATCCAATGTTATCAGATGTAGATACATCTGCTTCTTCCAACTGCTAAATGCTTCGCTGTTTAGCATTGGCGGCTTGTCGCTGTGAGTCATGCTTCCCACCATTTTGGTTGCTTGAGTGCTAAGAACCTCGCTCTGATACCACTTGTTAGGATCGGGGACGCCCTTGGAGGACCGGGGTGTTTTTCCGGTTTCTAATAAGGGTGACCTCTTACAACAACACACAACTTGGTGATAGTCCGGTTAGAGACTAAAACCTTTCTCAGCACTGCACAACCTGTCACAGACTCTTGAACCGGTGTTCAAGGGCGGAAGTGTCTGTTTCAGGTTGAAGCAACGTTTGCGACTTTAGATGATGTTTAAGAAAGAGGATGTTTAACGAGAGTGACTGACCGGTTTTGGAAGTATGATTGGTTTGCGGTTTACGGTAAGACAGCGGGAAATGAAAGCGAAATGAAAGAACACACGACAAGGGAATTTGTTTATGGATGTTCGGATCAAACCCTCCTACGTCACCCCTTCTTCTCAGGTTATGAGAAGGATCTCCACTAACTCTTTAGAGTTACAATTTACACTTCCGGTCGAGCCCAACTTCGCTACTCGCCGGTTACACCAAACTCACACTTTGATGTAATACAACAACTCAACACAATATCACACAAATGACTTCCGGTTTTAGGCAAACCAATTTTAGAATATAAGACTTTATCTCTCTAGAATTTAATGCTTTATGACTTTTTGACTTTATGATGCTTACAACTGCAAGTGCCGAACTGCCTTGAATGAAGACGATCCATCTTCCTTTTATAGCTGAAAATAGCTAACGGCTACTTTCTTCTCTCTCTTCTGGATTGGTTGATCGTCATCACGCCTATTTGCAGAAGGGTTGCTTGCACGTTTCAACTTCCTCAACACCTGGCATTCATGCAGGTGACTCTGAGCAGATGATGACATAGCCGGATTTCAGATTGATACACGTGTTGAACATCCGCTTCCGGTCGTCAGCATCGGATCACCAAGGCATCATTGATTTCCTCCCATGCTTCTGATCGGATCCGATCTTCTTTTATTCTTTCGAGACACGTTTCTTCCGTCATGGTACGTCACTCTTGAGATTTGAATCTTCTAACTCTTGATCTGTACTTTCCGGTTTCTGTGTCTTGTACATTACGATCCGGCTGGAGTGTAATCTTTTGTTCTTCGTTAACCGGTTGCTTGAGATAGAGATGCCGGTTCCTGTGATCCTTCGGCTTGATCACTTGAAGCCGGTTTCTTTGAAGTTGTAGCAACTAGTTCTTGACACCAGATTTCCGGTTCCGGTTTGTTTAGTACCTGCACATGAAGTTTAACTTCTGTTTAGTTTGTCTGGCCGGTTCCAAAAATTAATCTACTTAATTTTTCTATCATGATTGTTTACGACTTTCCTAATATTTTTGTGGAGTAAATTATGCAGTGCGTGACGTCCACCCATTTCATTGTAAACGTGAATGGTGTTCATGAAGGATTCTTCAAAGGCGAAAACAGTGTTAGGTAAGGGGACCCCCTTTCCTCATACATTTTGTATTGATCATGGAAATCTTCAATTGCATCTTCAAGGATATACTAAAGAGTAAGCCATATATCTATCATCCTTTCTATTTGGAGAAAGAAATTACTCATATTTGTTTTGCAGATGATCTATTTATTGTAGCTCATGCGGATGTGGAGTCCATGAACACTATAAAGGAAGTACTAAGGCAATTTTCGAGTATCACATGACTATACATTAATGAAGAAAAGAGTCTTTCTTTTTATGGAGACGTCGATGAGGTGACTAAGGAGAATGTCTTTAATGTTCTTGGTATCAAAGAAGGCGAACTGCCAACTCAGTATTTGGGAGTTCGTCTATCGTCTAAACAACTCAGAATAACCCATTGCAGATTACTCATTGAGAAGGTCAAGAACTCTTTACATGGTTGGACCTTGAAGAGACTATCCTATGCGGTTATAATTTGAATTGGTTACAAAGGTTATTATGGGCAATATTGTTTTCTGGGCACAACAACTTGTCATTCCTAAGATGGTGATGAAAGATCTTGATAGGTTGATGAGAAATTTTATATGGGGTACTCAAGGGAGAGGAGACGAGAAAGTAAAATGGGAAGACATTTGTAAGCCCCAAAAAGAATGTGGCCTTGATATTAAAAATTATACTAAATGGAACAAAGTGTTTACTTACAAACCTTTCTGGGCGATTGTTAAGAAGGAATATTTACTATGGATTAAATGAGTTCATTCAAGATTTCTGAAATTGGAAAGAAGCATTTGGACGTGCAAGCTGAAGGAGGATATGCCTTGGTCTTTACAGAAGATACTGAAATTGAAATAGAGTGCAAGACTGTTATATCAAGTCAAATTTGGCGATGGTAGAGACACCTTATTCTGGTGTGATCCATGGTTTGAAGGAGACCCTCTCCTCATGAGATATGAATATAGAAATATTAGAATAAGAAGAGAACAACAAATGGAAACTGTGCGTGATGTTAAGGAAGGTCAATGCAATGATATTCTAAGTCTAAATTCGGATGGGGCAAGAATCATTGAGGCTGTTAACAACATAACCTTTCTTGATAGGGCTGATGCGCATGAATGGAAGGTTGAGATCAATAATAAGTTTAACTCCAATTTGACATGGCAGTGTATTTGCTCTAGAGGAAAAATTGTTGAGTGGACTCGGAGTGTGTGGTCTTCTAGGATCATATCTCGACTTCAAATTACATTTTGGTAGGCTGATGACTAGGGATCGCTTGAGCAAGTTAATGACAATCCCTAATACTAATTGTGTCCTTTGTATCAATTGTGAGGAGTCGATCTCTCATTTATTTGGGGAATGCATATTCACTAGAGTTCTTTGGAGGAAGTTTGTCAACAATTTCAGCTTACAAACTCTCTTTGTTGATTGGAGTAGTATTAGAAACTTATGCTCACAAAGACTAGGGAACTCATTTAAGGCCAATTTATTCAAATACTGCTATGGATGTCTTGTGTATCAAGTTGGATGGAAAAAAATGCTAGAGTTTTCTCAAGAACTTGGAGAAATAAAGATCAATTTGGAGTGACATTTTTGTTGATGGTCTATCTCCTATTCATACATGGAGAATAATTTCAATCAATATGGAAAACTAGGAATTTTGTAAAAAAAAAAGTGAGGATTGTGTATGATGTTGTCACAAAAGAATCAATGTTTAAGGTGATACAGAGAAGAATGCTTGCTTGCTGGATTTTGCTTGATATTTATTTGTGTTTTCTTTTTAATTTCATTGTTTAATTCTTTCAAAATTAGGATAAAAAGTTGTTTTTGTGTACTTTTTTTTTATTTTAATAAAATGACAATACATTTCTAATTTTTTTTTTAATGAATTCAAGACAATCTGTTTCCAAATAGATTTTTGGTATAAAAATTGTATGGTTAGTTAAGAAGTTCTGTGTAATGATTCTATTATAAATTTATTAAATACTTAATATTTTTATGTATTTAATATTTTTTTATGGTATTATTACATTAAATAGAATTCTTGACACTAAGGAGAAAATAATGAAATTAAGTGAAAATAAAAAATAAAACAGAATTGGTAAATGTAGAAACAGAATCAATGGGCATTTAGTGACAATATTTTATACCGTCGTGAAATATTTAGCTTCGCGAGGATAATATATCCACAGATTGAAATAATGGCGACGAATCCCATAGTGACTGTTCAAATACTATTGTTATTGATTTTTAATGTCGCGAAATGATAAACGACGACAGTATTTACTTTTGTTGTTGCTCTTTTTTTTTTATTATATTAAAAATGAACTTGTTTGTTGATTATCAAAGAGATATAAACAATTTATTTTATTTAATCTATGCTTAAATGATTTTATTTCATTTTGTATATATAGTCTTCTCTGAAAGGTTATTTAACTATGCATTAAATTGTGTTTTGATAAGGAATAAAATCATAAATGAGAAGTTATTAACCAGGATTATTTTAAATAATTTATTATTAAATCAACAATTTACTTATCAATATATTTATTTACTATATAAAAATATCATTTATTTAAAAAATATAAATTTATTGTCTTATATGTCTCTTTACTCAATTAATCCAAATGAGATCAAACATATGTCAAAAGAGATGATTAATTGTTCATTTATTTATTTTTATTTAAATTAATGATGATTTTTTTATTATTAAATATTAAGGTAAAAAGATCTCAATTTTCAACAAATTAAAATATATTAACTTATATTTAATGAGAAAAATATTATTATATTTATTTATTTTTGATCCAAGCTTATTATCTAAATTATATAAATAAAAGGTATCATATTTAATTATTAATAAAAATGTTCATCATTTTCTGAAAAGAGAAATACTTTATAAAGAAAAAGTACAATATTTTAATATCACCTTGTCAGCTTGCTCTAGGTTAACCTACCTGTATACCATTTTTTCTTTAACTTGCTATATTATTATCAAAACAAGGTAGTTGTAACTGTTCATTTGGTAGATGTTATTTTTAGTTGGCTTAGCTCAATGTAAGTTCTTAGAAAAGCCATTTTATTTTTTGCTTTGTTTTAAAAGTGATATTTTATCATAATTACCATCTTAATTGTACTTACTTTTTAAAATTTTCAAAATGAAAAATAATTTTTTTTTTAATTAATTACAGTTAGAATAAAAAGTGTGAATTAAATAAATAATATTTTTGGGATGAAAAGTAGATATGAAGGTGAAAATTATATAAAGTAATCTTTTACTAAATTTATTGCATGTTTTGCTAAAAACAAGTTTTAGATGATGAAATTTTTCAAAATAATTTTGATAAAAATAAATACCAAACAAGTTCTTATTGGTTTTGCGAGTCAAGAAATACTGATGTAACATTTAACTTCTTATAATATATGCACTTTTTTTATTTTGAATTAAGATTATAAATTGTGTTAATAATGAAATGAATTATCACATTTATGTAATGTAACATAGTTTAATTTTGAAGTTAAGAACTATAAGAGATTTTAAAACTCATATCAGTTGGAAATTGAGACTTGTTTCACATAGTTAACAATGTGATTATGTATTTCATTTCAAACAAATTAAGTGTGTATTGGAAAATTTTAATAAGAAAATAAATCATTTCAACTTGTTTGTATTTCGTTATACTCAACTCAAAATCTTCTCTTCTCTCTCTTCATTCTCCACAATTCTTTAAGTCTCCAAAGATCAAAGTCAATCAGATCTTCATTTTTAGAGAGAGAAAATGAAAAAAACATAAAGAGAGATTACGAGGAAGAGAAGGAAGAGAAGGAAGAAGAACGTGATCTCTGCAGTTCAGTAAGTAGAATCACTCTTCCTTGCTTACACTCTCTAACTTCATTTTTCTTTAGCATGCAAGCTTCGATCTTTATGTGTTTAAAAAAAAAAGCTTCATCTCTATGTTATCTACTCCATGGATCCATTGAGAAACTTAGTTTTCTCTTTGTGGTTTCCAGATCTTTAGCTATCCAACCACATTCTCTCTCTAGCTGCTTGATCTTTATTTGACTCTAAGTTCTCACCTTATATATCTCTTATTTGTGTGTATATCTATCAAGATCTATATTAGACATCTCTCACTTTATATGTATGTTTAGGGTTTGATCTTGTGATGGACAACGGAGATGGTAAACAGCCGATGGACGAAAATCAATTTCCAAGGATGAAAATTCCTAATTCGAATCAGGTGAAAAAAGTGCGACAGCTGAAGAATGAGGACCCACAGGATTTCTCTACAGGCAAAGCTCTCGGCGGTTACATGAGACCGGAGTCCCGTCTCCTCGCCGGCTCCTCCTCCTCTTCTGGTAATGTACATTTAAGTTCAAACGGAAGCATGCAGAAGAAAACCTACAACATGGTGTCGTCTAAATCTGATAATCTGAAGCTTATAATCAAAGATTCGTCCAAACAAATTGATGATGTCGCCCTAGTTGATGTAAAAGGGTATGATAAAGAGCGTTGGAGTGAAACTTGTTGCGGTGAGTATTTTCTTTCTCTGACGTCTTTGTTCAAACATACTACGCGGTGCCACATTAACAATGCTGAAGATCCTATTAATCTGGTAGACTCATTGCCGAGTAATTGGTCAGTTAAGGCAAAACGGAGTGAAAGAAACTCAGCTGCGGCTAAGGAATTAGAAGAGACTAAGAAACTAGAAGAGGCTGCTCTAACCCTTATGTACATGTTCTATAATGAGGGAATGATCTATGGTAAGCCAGCTTTATTACAATCTAGGGAAAACATCCATCCTTCCATTAGAAACTTAAACAGAGAGAGTTTTAAAAATCCTCTGCTCAAGTGGCCGTCCATTGATGAGAGAGAAAGAAGCCGGAAAGGAAAGGCACTAGCTTTTTCTGAAAACAAAAACTCTTTGAAGATCATATCATCTTCGTTTGATCTGGGTTTAACTGATTTTCACTGGAAGTCGCCGAAATTTGTTGGTGATGATAATGAATCGAGATTTAAAGGAAACGCATCAAGTTCTTCTTCGATGAAAAAGAGGTCACCGATGAAAGGCTTGACAACAACCGGATATAATTCTTCTTCTTATTCTCCGGAGGAGAACTACAAGTGTAACATCTGTGACAAAGTCTTCACAAGTTTTCAAGCATTAGGCGGCCATCGATCCAGCCACAACAAGCCCAAAAATCTTGCAGCCATTAATAAGGTCGGAAGTTCTAAGACAACAAGAAAGGAGGTCATAAGAACTGACATCCCATATAAGTGTATCGTATGTAGTAAAGTGTTTTCGACAGGTCAAGCACTTGGGGGTCACAAGAGATGCCATATGTTTTCTCAATTTGATCAGAATATCCAAGATTGGAGTTCCTCAAAGAAGATGAAGAAAGTTCATGAATTTGAATTGGATGAGCCAGCGATATTGGAAAAAGAAGTTCATTATTATGTTCAGGAAGAGCAAGAGGAGGATCTGCAGGAAGTGGATGGTGGTCGTGCCAATTGAAATGGTGATGGCGGCAATGGAAATGATGATGGGGACTATTACTATATATAATATCCTGTTTGTGTTTTTTTTTTTTTCCTTTTTCTTTTATTGCGAACTAGTTGGATTCTGCATATCTACCTCTTTATGCTGCAAAACTAGAAGAGGAATGGAATGTGTTGTTTTATGTTGTTGATTTGCTGGATGAATTGAAGAATGTATGAACTATTTATGTTTTTATTTTAAATGTTCTTTGTTTATTTATTAATTTTTTTTTGAAATGAACTCTTGTTTTGGCGTCTTCCACACGTCATCGAACACTAGATCGGGATTCTGATAGAGGAGGTACTTATCGCCATCCTCGAAGCTTAAATTACTCATCTTAGTAAGTTAAATGAGATTGATATATTATATAGATCATGAATAGTTAGAATACGACAATTAATGTGTATTGTGTTTTTTTTAATGTTTTATTTATTTGTCGCCTTAGATAAAGATTTTGTCGGATGTTTCTTTATTTTGTTTGGTTTTGAGTATAATATTTTTTTTGTTACCTTTCTATTAATTTAGAAATTTATTGCTGCATTTTGGAATTATTTCCTTAATTTTTTTCATTAAGTTCGTAGTATGCTTGTTAAGTTAAATGAGATTGAAACAATGCATAGATCATGAATGAAAATAGTTAAATACGACAATTAATGTACATTGTGTTTTTTTTAATGTTGTATTTATTTGTCGCCTTAGGTATGTATGTTTCTTTATTTTGTTAATTTTGAGTATAATATTTTTTTTTTGTTACTTTCATATTAACTTGAGAATTTATTGTTAAATTTTGGAACGTTTTATTTAACTTTTTTCATTAAATTCAGATTTTCTCGACAAAATGATTAATAAAAGGTACCACGTTCATGATAATATTAATGTTAATAAATAAAAATGTTATGATTAGTTGTTTTGATTGTGTTTTTTTCACTATAAATATGAGATTTTAATTAGCGTAAAATGAAATAATAAAATTATTTATTTTATAAAAATAACAAATTTCCATGATCTAAATTATTTTAAGGTTGCAGCTTTCATATAGTATAAAATTCATGAAGTTGGTATTGTTCATGTAAATCCTAATAATGATTGGGATGAAAATTTATATGGTAATTATATGATTAGGATCAGAAAACTAGAAAACAAATTTAGAAAAATGTGATGAATTGGGGGTAGTACTTACTAGTTTGTTTGTTTAAAAAAATCCTGATGAAAATACAGAAATGGTAAGTTCTTCTTATTTATAATTGATTAAATGATTATTATTTTTAAAACAATTTGAGATCAAGAGCTCTGATCAGAGGTCATTTGAGATTTTTACCAAAAATCAAACAATCTCGTCAAATTTTTTTCAATAATAAATTATTTTATTTATCAACTAAAATATTAAAATATTTTTATTTTATTTTTATAAAATTTAAATAAAAAAGATATTATATTGATTTAACTAATTAAAACCAAATAATTTTTTTTATCAAACAAACTCTTAGTAAAAATCCAGTAAAAGCCCACAAATAACCAATATCAAACAAGCTCTTAGATGATGTTAATTTTAATTTTAATTTTTATATAGAATATTAGCATATTATATCTTATTTATTTTTAATCATTAATTTTTCAATTCATTAAGTAAAATAATAAAATTATTTTATTTTATTTTTAAAAATATGATTTTTTTTAATAATTCAAAAAATTAAAAACTCAAATAATATAATTTTTCATTAAATGAGATTTTTTTATAATAAAAAAAATACTAAATAACCCAATATCAAACCAGCTCTAATGGAATTAATGAAAAAAAAAAATGATAAAAAATGGCCAAAGTTTGAAGTTTGAAGTTTGAGTTTAGACTATCATGACATAAGATTATGTGGGTATTGCATTAAATGAGATTTTGAAAATAAATAAATAAATATATATATTATTGGGTAGATTATTACAATCCAATTTGGATTCACTATGGAAAATAACAGAGATTACACCATCCTTTTCTTTTGGTGAGTGTTTCTTGTGCATGTGTGGGAGAGAGAAAGATAAAAGATGATCGAAGAGAGAGATTCTTCATGGGATTGACGGTTGAGAAGCATCAATGGCAGATATATTGATTCTTCTTGTTAAAGTTATTGAAAGGCCTATACTTATCAGCCACATGTGCAGTCATTTAAGCATAGTTAGGCCTCTTCAATATGAAGTTAGCCTATTTTATGTTTTTAATCTTGTTTTATTTTTATTGAAATTTGTTTTAAAGGGTATTTTATTGAATTATTATTCCAATATAACATATTATAAGTTAATCATTGTATGATGTATAATGATGCGGATAATACATTTACAAGTGCTATCTCAATTTATTTTGGGAATTTTTATTACTATTATTCTCGTTTATTTGTTTAAAAAAATTCTCGAAGACATCGTTATACCATATTATATATATATATATTATAAAATTATATAAATGATTTTTTTAATATTATATATATTAAAAATTTATATTATTATAAAAAAATAAATTAAATATTTTTTTTATAAAATATGAAGAATAAGTAAATATGATTATGTTTATATTTAATTATGTTTATTAGTGTTTGAGATATAATCGGGACATATGACACAAACACCATCCCTAATCAATTACCGATCAAATTTAAGAAAAATTGTCCCTAACAAACAATTCGGGATAAATTATAATTAACCAGATTATAGGATCATCGCACTGTACGTCATCGGTACAAGCTTGACGCTCGTCTATCAGTTTCGATAGGCCTCATCGTGTATCTCGTCCCTTAAGTTCCATGATATCTGCAAGAAAAATAAATTAAAAATTTTATAGAGGTGATTCTATTATATTTGACACAAATTAACCTTAAATGTTCGAATAACGGTGATTTATCTTTGTGACAATTTTCCATCCAAGTCTAGATGCCATATCCGTAGCTTAAAATACACAATTTGCCATTACAAACAGATCATGAATCCGAGTTCTCAATGTCCTGTTCACATTAACACTTATAAACCCATACTTATCTACTTTTATACCATGGTCTTTGAAATGTACATCAAACCATCTACACTTGAAAATAATTACTTGGTTACCACCAAAATACGAACTTCTATGATATATGTGAGTACTCCATAGTAATTTATCGTAACGGCCCCATTGTTGTCAATTACTAAGACACCACTATTTTGCGTGGTTAACTCTTCGTCATGCTTCTCGATGTTGAACTTGTACATATTTATTTTACAAGAAAAATATACTTCTTGCATAAATTGTCGGGCCAATCCCAAGAATCTTTAAACTCAAAGTTCGATCTGATTTATATGTCAATTGCCCCACTTTCGTCTTGAAAAAATTTATGTAAAGTTTATCGCGTTTAAGATTATTAGAAAGATTGAGTCTCATTGTATCGGTCAACTCTTACGTGAATTCGCTGCATATAATGAAATTAATTACAATTAGTTAATTTCAAAATTCACCCTTAGTCACTAATTAACTTTTGAACTCTTACTTGTAATATCGTTCGACTTCGAGACAATTTTTCAAAATGTAAACGTGAGCACGCTCCCGATCACCCGGTTCGTATGTGTAAAGTTTTCAATCGATAAATCTTCCATTGCCAAGAATATAATTGAAGTTGGCTATATCGATGTATATCCATTGACTCATTATCTTCTAAATATCGAGCACATAAACTCATACTCTCGTACAAAAGGCAACTCTTACTGATTGACCATTCAGGAAAGTTTTTGTTCCAAAGGTACTTTTTCAAGGTACCCATATATTGTTCAATTGGATACATCCATCGATACTAGACATGCCCAATCTAGCAAAGCCTTAAAGACCAAGTGTACATACAAATGTACCATTACATCAAAGAATGAAGGTGGAAATATATTTTCTAATTTACAAAGGGTCAAAACAATGTCATCCTACAACTCTTTTAATTTATCTTAAGGATTTTTAGCACAGTAATCAGAAGATAACTTTTTTTATATATTTTCACTTAAAATATCTTAAAACTCAAAATTATTATGAAAAGAAAATATGTTTTTACATTTTCAACCCCAATAATAGATACATTAGAGGGCATGTCGCTCAAATTATGTCTAGACTTTATCTTAATATCGACATATGCATGAATAATAAAAAAGGGCATGTAACCTTACTCTCCATACTTCTATTAATTAATAGAAAATTTTGTCAAAGAGGAATAATAATTTGTTACAAACTGAGCGCAACCGAGCGATGATGCGTGAAGTTTGAACTATAAACATGAGATAAATCTCTTTCTCCGACAGTGAGATGTCCATTGGGACGCATGCATTATGAAAATGGTGAAAAATTCTCAATTGAGGTCATACTTTTCAATTTATGGCGGTGTTAATCCCTTCACTATTAGTGAGTAATACTTTCTTATAATTTATCATAGCAACAAAATTTAGATTATATTATTCATACTCGTTGTTTAACGTGCCCATGCAATAAAATCACGTCACCAAGCCATTATGTTACTACTATATGTAAATAGTAGTAGACAAATAAATATCTATAAATATGTTTTCCTTTTTCAAAAATAAAAGGATATCATTCATTTATTTTTTTACGTTCGTTTTCCAGACCATTTCAATCCTAGATGAATTTTTATTGGTCTCTTAATTCGACCAATATAATGAGTCCAAATAGAATTACCGAACTTACAGGTTAAACAACTTGACGAAGTTTATCAATTTCAAAGTAAATAAAAATTAAGAACAAAACATTATACATTTCATATACACCCAAACAACCTTCGATGGCATCCTTAATAAAACCAACCATTCGATGTCAAAAATAACTTTAAATTTTTAGTCTATGTTTTCCAAGTGTGTATTTCTTTGGTATAACACATCCTATTAAGACATTACTAATTATTTTTTATTAATTATTAAAAAAAATTATGTTCTTAATATTACTATATATGTGATGTAGTGTTATTTTTTTTAAAAAAATTATTAATAAAAACACTAATTATTTAATAAATATTATTATTATATAAACATAGTTTATTTACATAATTATTGTCAAACATCTTAAAAAAACAAAATATTTTCTTAACTTTTATATATCTTACTTAATTATATTGATGGAGTTGCTTAGAGAAACGAGCACAATTCACCATGAAGTCAATATGAGACACAAGAGACCCGTTCCCATAACATAATGTGATTGAAAAAAATAAGAGACGAGGAGATTGAGGTTGAGTGTGACTATTCTCTACAGGCTTCCGAAGAGCACAAAAAAAATAAGTGATCTAGTCACATTATTATTAAAGGTAAATTAATTTCAAAAAAAAATTATGTCTATATAAGTAGGCAAGTTGCAATTATTAAAAATAATTGAGAGTGCTATTAAAAATTATAAGAGGAGTTTGAAAAGATGAAGGCGATAAACACAAATTAAAGAGGAAAATAAATACAAAAGTTTGATAGTTATGTGTTCGAGTATTCGTATTCAAATCATTTACAAAACAACTTTTTTTTGTGAAACTCGTAAACAAAATACACATCTTTGCACTAAAAGAGTTATGATCAATATCGATTTTAGTGTTTAAAAAAAATATTATATGTGCTTTTTTAAAAATTAAATAAAAATATATATTTAAATGAAATGTGTGGTCTTTGGACTTGTTCGGATTTGGGTTAAAATTATAACTTGAATTATTTGAAAATAATGATTTGTAAGAAGACTTAAAAAGTATTAATATATAAAGATAAAATAAAAAATAATAATTTAAAATGTAGTATTTTAATATTTTGTTTAAAGGATGGAGTGAATGTGAAATAAAAAAAGGTGAGTGAATTTTTTTTTTTTATTTGAGTTATTTTATTAACCCATACCGAAAAAGACCTGAACTAAATCCAGTCCCCATAAAAAATAATCTCCTATCTAAATAAGATGTATATATATTTATAAAACTAAAAAAAACTAAGAAATAATTATAACTTTTTACAGTTTGAAAAATATATTTTTGCAAACTTCAAAAGTATGCAAATCTATATATTAATTTATTTATGAATTTAACTGGCATAATCATGTGATGTGACTTCCAATAGTGTATATAAAACCAAACCATATATTCATAAACTGAAAGCAATAAACTAAAAAATGATTAATCAAAAAACAACTATAATCCATAAATATAGTTGTTATATTGAAGGAAGAGTTCTTCTTAAAAGTCCCAAACAGTACAAAAAATAATAGTCTAAAGATTAGAATGCTTTTAATTGAAAGAACAAATTAAACTTGGCCAAGCTCATCATCATCATCTGTGTCATCATCTAGTGGCGTTTTGAATCTTACCCCATTTGTGTTGATTCTTTTTTCTGAATGATCTTCCAGGGTACATTCTTCAGTTGTTGCATAAATATCAGTCAATAACCTCATCATTTTTGGCTTTCTTGACTTTGATTTCTTCAAAATTTTCACATCGATCGGCTGCACAGAAAGATATATACTTATTGTGAAAATTCAATGTATTATTTGAAAACGTTAGTATGTCTTCCTTTGAAAGCCCTAGTTTCCTCCAATATTATGTTTTATTCATCTCTTTTTTATTTTTTCTTATGAGTAGATAATCCTCTATTTTTTTTTTTCAAAAATTGTGATTCATATCTGATCCGGTATCCGACCACTATTCGATCTAAAAACACCGGATCGGATCGGCAGTCGGATACCCGCTGATCTGATTTTTTCATACTTTTAATTTTTTTCACATACTAGAAAATTGAAATTGTTTTATTACCTATCTCAGATATAAATTCAGTGCAATACATATATATATCAAAAATATAATTCAAATACAAAAATAGTAAGTACCTTGTTGAGAATTTTGGGACATGATTTTTGTTTTTGTCCATCATTGTCACCACCCGAACCATCTCTTTTCTTGGAATCCATCTTCTTATCGGTATTAGTTCGGGAAGAGCTTTCAGTACTGGACATTATCTGATGATAAAATTTACTAGTGACAATTAAGAACATATATAAAATCGACCAAAATAGTTTTATAAGATGAAAACTCACTTCAAACTTGAAAGTCCTTAGCTTTAACTCTAATCTGCAAGAAATCATAAACTTATAGATATTAGATTATCAAGTGAAACTTTCTATGACAGCCTTACATAACAATGAAATAACTAATCAAATTACATAGTAGAAGTGATTGAAGATAGGATTGGACAAAAGATAAAAACAATTATCGATCATGAGAAACGTCGGCAATCAACCATTCACTCAAAATGAAACAACAGATCTGTTAGGGCAAGAAAGAAAAGAATTACCAGTAGAGACGAAACAGAAATAGAAGATAAAAAAATAAAAAGAACACGGAATGGAAGAACTCGATTTACTACTCCAAACCATTTATTTTCTAAAACTTATAGAATAAAAAAAAAGACAACAGTTCATGAACCTGTGCGAAAGAAACCCACCTTTTAGAAATCAGCTATTGTTCAACTCTCCGGTCTGTGTGTGAAAATGATATATATTATACAGATAGAGAGGTGGGATAGATTTATTTAATAAATATTTTCTAGATTTATTTAAAGATTTCTTTCCCTTATCACTAAATTTACTTTTTATAAATATTTGTGTAATCTGTATTATTAATTAACCTACCTTATTTTTTTCATTTACATTATTTATTTATTTTTATTTTTTTTACAACTAATTAGGCCTTTTCCTTTAATGTGGATTATTTCAAAATTTTAAATTAAGTAAAAAATATCTAATCTACCATTACACACTTTTTAATTATAGATAAAAATACTAAGTTATTTACTAATTATAAGATTATTCAAATATCCTAAATCATATTAGGACAAAAAAATGATTTAAAATCTTAAAAATTAAAGTCAATATTAATATTAATAATAATAAAGCTTTATTTCTTTAAAAAAATATATATAAAAATAGAACCAACACATAATGAAGATAGAAATGATATGGAGTCGCCAAAAACTCTCAATTTTTACTATTAAGAACATTAGTTAAACAAACTCACACAAACGAGCACCCATGTCAATTAGAAAATGATTTCATTAATAGTCGGACAACTTTCATTATTAAGTACAAATTCATTTAACATGAAAACAATTATTGGTGGATTAAAATGTACATATTAATAACGTTTCAGCATAATTAAATTGAATAGATGAATGTATAATTTTTTTAAAAGCAAATTATTTTATTTTATTAAAAGAAAAATTGAAAATAGACTTCAACTTTGTTGATTCATAAAATAATCTTAATATTATTTAAAACTTTATAATAAGTTAAAAAGGGAACAAACACAACACAAATAGGTTATTAACCGTTTTCAAATGATTAAGAAAAAGTTACATTTTTAAGAAAAAAAAAAGTTTCCACATAATTAATAAACATATATATTCTAAATTTTACAATAATTTGCCCGTTTACTCATTTTTCAAGTAATGTTTACTTTACCGTTGTCATCTACAAATGAAGAATAACACAATGATTAATTATATCATTTGTCGTTTATATACTTACACTTTGTCGGAAAATTATGATATTAGGTATAATATCTTATTAACTATTATTGATTTTAAAATAATATTATGATATGATAATGTATTAATTTAAAATAATTATTATCTCAAACACTAATTATTTTATAAATATTACATATATTTATATATAGAGAGAGACATATTTTATTTACATATTAATTGTCAAATATTTTAAATACTCAAAATATTTTATTAACTTTTATATATTTTACTTATTTAGAGTGACGGATGCACTTAGAGAAGCATCTATAACTTCATTTATCATTTAATTGAATATATTAAAAATTTATTTAAAATAATTATGTTTGATAACACATATTTATAATCACTTATTACTATTACTTGTAAAATAATCGTTTCCAAATAATCAATAAACATATGTTCTAAATTTTACAATAATTTGTCGTTTACTCATTTTTCAAGTAATATTTACCTTATATGTTGTCATCTACAAATGAAGAATGATGAATAAAGAATAACAACAATAATTAATTATATCATTTGTCGTTTATATACTTACACTTTGTCGGAAAATTATGATATTAGGCATAATATTATGATGTGATAATGTATTAATTTAAAATAATTATTATCTCAAACACTATATTTATATATAGACATATCTTATTTACATATTAATTGTCAAATATTATAAATACTCAAAATATTTTATTAACTTTTATATAGGGCTAGTTTTATTATTGTCACCAGTTTATACTTAAGTACGTTTGATATAATCTCAACTTATTTAATCGTTAAGCTTGGGTATGTTTGATACAGCTTATACGCCCAGCTTATTTAGTTTTAATATTTATAATATATTATTTAATAATTAATATTATATATATAGATATAATGTTATGTATATTTATTAATTTAATTTTAAATATTAATAAATAATTTAAATTAAAAAATAATATATATTTGAAAATAAATTATATTTATATATTATTTTTATAATTTTATTGTTAATATATAATTTTAATTATTAATAAATAACTTAAATAAAAAATAATATATTTTAAAATAAATGATATGAATATATTATAAATATATATTTTTAAATATATTTAATATAAATATGATATAAAATATATATAGATATATATAAAAGTATTTAATAATATTTAATAATATTTTTTTTACATTTCCACACTTTCCTCTGTGATCCAATCTTTTCATTGTCAATTTATTTTTGTGCTCTCCCACACTTTTAATATTATCATATTTCGGGATTCATCTGAATTGTAATCAGTATTTTAGATAGTTAATTAAGACTAGTTTGATTTCTAAAATTATAATAATAAATAATTAATAAACATATATTCTAAATTTTAGAATAATTTGTCGTTTACTCATTTTTCAAGTAATGTTTACCTTATATGTTGTCATCTACAAATTGTTTATATATACTTACACTTTGTCGGAAAATTATGATTTTAGGCATAATATCTTATTAACTATAATTGATTTTAAAATAATATTATGATGTGATAATGTATATTAATTTAAAATAATTATTATCTCAAACACTAATTATTTATAAATACTATATCTATTTATATATAGACATATCTAATTTACATATTAATTGTCAAATATTTTAAATACTCAAAATATTTTATTAACTTTTATATAAGTGATGTATGCACTTAGAGAAGCACGTATAATCCTACTCTTAAGTCAAGGTGAATTAATTGAAAGAAGAAACTAATATTGTTTGATTTATCATTTAATAGAATATATATTAAAAACTTATTTAATATAACTATGTTAAAAACTTATTTAATATAAGTAGGTTTGATAACACATATTTATAATCACTTATTGTTATTACTCGAAAAATAATCGTTTCCAAATAATCAATAAACATATGTTCTAAATTTTACAATAATTTATCGTTTACTCATTTTTCAAGTAATGTTTACATTATATGTTGTCATCTAAAAAAAGAGTAACAACAATAATTAATTATATCATTTGTCGTTTAACTTAATATTAACATATATTTTATTCACTCGACACCCACTTAACCCCTCAATTGATCCTCATCTTGTGACTCACACTTTTTTATATGCATTTTTTATCCCCTCGGCAAACTACCAAGTGACCATAATCTTGTGACTCACACATTTTCATATGCCTCTATCTCTCGACAAACCACTCACCAATCTTAGTCAACCTCTTTTTTACTCTCAATTTAACAAATCAACAATCAACCCCAATTGATCACAGACTTTTATCCAATGTCAAATTAACCATTAACCACCACTCGACATTCATGACCTCACATTTTCAAATTCTCGTCATAACAATCACTAATTCCGACCTCACACTCGATAAACCACCCACCACTCGACCTCCATCTCGTGACCTCACACTTTCAAATGTTCGTCAAACCAACCACTAATTCTGACCTCACACTCGACAAACCACATACCACACTCGACCTCCATCTCGTGACCTCACACTTTCAAATACTCGCCAATCCAACCACTAATTCTGACCTCACACTCGACAAACCACCCACCACCCGATCTCCATCTCGTCATCTCATATTTTCAAATGCTCGACCTCCATCTCGTGACCTCACACTTTCAAATACTCGCCTAATCAACCACTAATTTCGACCTCACACTTGACAAATCACCCACCACCCGACCTCCATCTCGTGACTTCATATTTTTAAATGCTCGTTACCAATCACTAATTCCGACCTCCCACTCGACAAATCACCCACCACCCGACCTCCATCTCGTGACCTCACACTTTCAAATACTCGTTATACCAACCACTAATTCCGATCTCACACTCGACATACCACCCACCACCCGATCTTCATCTCGTGATCTCATACTTTAAAATGCTCGTCAAATCAACCACTAATTACGACCTCACACTTTCAGAATCGCCAAAATATAAATTTACATATTTTGATATTCGAACCCTAGTCTTAATCATGAAATGTGAACACGTACTTAAACCGCTAAACCACTTATTATTGTTGAAATAATTTTATTATTTTGTGTATGTATATATATTTTATATTTAATATTTATTACTCATTAGTTCATTTTTATATTAACATAAAATTTATTTATATAAAAAAAATATTATATATATATATATATATATATATATATATATATATATATATAATGAGAGATAAAATATAAAAAATAATATATTATTATTAATATTATATAGTATAGAAGAGAGTAAATAAAAAATAAAAACAAAAATTAATTAGGAGAAAGAAATAATAATTATTTTAAAAAAGAATAATTATTATATTACGAGAAAGAATGAATGTGGATGAAGCATGTACTAAATATTCAAAATTTTTGATTACACATTATTAGATATATATAGATTTTCAGTTTTATCAACCCCGAATTAAATAAAGTTGAGAGATAAAGATAAGAGATCTCTTTCTCACCAAATAGTGTCTCTATTAGATACACATAAGCCAAACCCACTGTAACGCTGGGAATTAATAGGCAAGGGTGGCGAAGAAGAAGTGAGCTCGAAGAAAGCAAAATCGCTTAGAATGGATCGCCATTTGTCTCTGCGACAGAGATGCGACCGAAAAGTGTGACCCCCACTCGAACTTTAATCCATTTTGAGACATTTTTGGTTGTCGATGTTAGTTGCTCTACTTCTATTAGGGAAGTCCAAATAGAGTCTTCCTTAAGGACTCTAACGGTTTGATAGGGTATACGTAGGTCATATGATGAGACTAGTGTTGGTTTCATTTCTGAAATACCATGTTTATATGTGGTGGAGTCTTTGGGTGAGATAGGAAATTTTATTAACATTGATATTCCTTTTATTGATGAGACTAAAATCTTTTGTTCAAGATGTGGTTTACAATGAGACTGAAAAACTGCAATTTTAATTGAGTGGAACGAGATATCGAATAATGGTGAAATTTTACAATAGTTGTCTGTCACTCATTTTTCAATAAACATTTGTTCTAAAATTTACATAGTTTGTTGTTTACTCCTTTTTCAAATAATGTTTACATTACATGTATTCCGCTACAAATGAAGAATAACAACAATTTATGATTATTTATATCATTTGTTGTTTATATATTTGCATTTTGTCGGAAAATCATAATATTAGGCAGAGTATCCTATTAACTATTATTGATTTTGTTTGTCATTTGATTATTATGGAATTTCAAATTCCAAATCTATCTTGTGCATTTAATAAGGCACACTCAAATTCTCATTGGATTTTTTCAATGATTAATTACCAAATTTTATTGTTAATTACAATTGTTTATCGATTACTTTCTCTTTTCCAAAAAATATTTTGACCTTAAGCGTGGTTATATTCTTAAATGGTATTGATTTTATAGTGTTTTTTAGAATTTGAAAAATTGTGTAGTTAAAAAGTTACTCAATTTTTTCATTTTCACAACAATTTTTCTTAAGACATAAAAGCCATAAAAGTTTTCCATCGTCGAGCGTGAATCATACAAACACTTGAGGAAATAACAACTGAATAAAGTTCATATGGTAATAAAATATGATTAGGTTTTAAATTTTTGGTCTACTCTTATTATGGTCTTATACCTAAATATGTTTGTCAAATGTGTATTTCTTTGGTATATATACCTATCCTATAAAGACATTCACTAATTATTTTATACATTAATAATTTTGTTATGTTCTTACTATTGTACGTTATGTGATAAATTTAAAATAATTATTCTTATACACTAATTATTTTATAAACATTATATATATATATAGACATATCTTATTTACATATTAGTTGTCAAATATTTTAAATACTGAAGAAATTTTATTAAATTTTTTATATTTATATTGATAAAAAGTACTTAGAAAAGCGGTTTTAAACTTCTTCATAAGTCGAAACGAAAGATTTAACCATCCATGAGAAACTGAGTTAAATCTTGATGAGAGAGAAAGCGATGTAGACCATCTTCATTCCGTATCTTAATCAGGGGCGGATCAGCCGAAATTATTTAGTATGTATTTAACAATAACTGTCGTTATTGATTATTTCCCGTCGTTAAAAGGTGTTAATGACAGTAAACTTGGAATATTTTTGTTTGTTTACTTGATATTATTATCAAACTAACACGG
The DNA here is from genome assembly GCF_907164915.1 of Impatiens glandulifera. Lineage (NCBI taxonomy): Eukaryota > Viridiplantae > Streptophyta > Magnoliopsida > Ericales > Balsaminaceae > Impatiens > Impatiens glandulifera. The sequence goes on along the minus strand of NC_061866.1, from coordinate 47,767,634 downwards.
ATGAATTTTTTTGATAAAAAATTAGCCCGGGTATTTTTCAAATCCTAGCTCCACCCCTGCTCTTAATCCTAAGAGATCTCTTTCACTCCGAATAGTGTCGCCATTAGCGATACGTAAGCCAAACCCGCGGTTATCGCCAACTACGGTAATGCGTTGTGATCTTATAGTCAAGGGAGGCGAATAAGAAGTTAGCTCGAAGGTGGCAAAATCGCTAAGAATGAATTGCCCTTTGTCTCTATGACGAAGATGTGACTGAATAGTGCGACCCCGCTCGAACTATAATCCATTTTGAGACATTAATCTGATGTCGAGGTTAGTTGATGTTTTTCGGTTGGTGTCGTCCAGATAGAGTCTTCTTTGGAGACTCTGACTGTTGGAAAGGCTTGGTTGTATGATGGGACAAGTGTTGATTTATTTGTTGTGGGAGAGCTTTGCGTTCAAGATGTGGTTTACAATGAGATTATGGACAATCAAAAGATTTAGGTTTGGGGAAGACTAGCTCATCACTTAAGTAATAGGGAATTACCTTAAGAAATATTGAAACTGTAATTTTAATAATAGAGAGACGTTGACTCGTTCATTTGGCAAAGAATTCGGTTTATTATGAAAATAAAAAACATATACAATTAAGTTGTTATCAATTAATCCGATCAATTTTAAAATATAGTTAGAATGAAAATCTAGCTGATATGCTGACAAAAACTGTGACAAATGAGAAACTATATTTTTGCGCAACTTAAGTTGACCTTCTTCAGTAAGACATCGGATGGAGAGCTGGTAAAGTTAGTCTCCAGTGTGAGATTGTTGAGTTGTAGATCTTAAACTTATAATGAACTGCACATAATTTAATTAGAGTTTATATTTGAGTTTGGTCTTGTGCATGGACCAATAAGTATTTATGTTTTATTACATTAATGTTTATCTTATAAATATGTTATTGTTAAGAGTTTTATAGGGTAATATATAATTTTAATTAAAGAGATAATCAGTGTGAGACATAAATTCTTTATTTCTTCTTCATAGTGAAATTAAGTTGCGGTTTAAAGTGAACATTACTCTTTTAAGTGAACCACTATAAATATATATCTTTCTATCTTTTTTTTCTTGCGTTTTAAAGTTTGTGTTAAAGAATGTCAAATTTTGGACATTCAAATTCTAACAATTAAGACACTATTATATTTGTATTTGTTAAATGATATTTAAAAGCTATTTTTTTAACTTTAAAAAGGAAAAATTCTATCTAGTTATGTTCAATTGAATTATCACACTAATTGAATCAAACCTCTAAGAGTTAAATTGGGAATCAACAGTTTTAAAGCAAAATTCAATGGAAAATTAGATTTTGATTTCTCAAATTAAATATGCTTTATAACGTTCATTCTTTGTCATAACCTACGTACTCATAAGAAAGACCACCATAATTCATGTCAAAGTGTCATGTCACTACAACAAAATATACTTTCAGCAACCCTTATATGCCAACGCATATTAAGCGTGGGTAAAAATTAAAAGAAAAAAACTTTTGCCAACCCTTATACATATACTATCACCTTTATTTTTTTTTTTTATAAAAAAACTTATAATTTAACTATTCTAAATTTTAATATTTTTTATGTTTTATTTTTAAACTTTACAAATATTTTATTTTTTAAAATTAAATTTGACTTAAAATTTTATTAACATTAAAATTTAATTATTATTTTTTATATAACATAATTTTTTAAAACATTTACAGTATTATTTATTTTTTATTACCATCTGTGTTTTATTGAATTATTATTTAAATTTAATTAAATAAAAGTAAAAAATAATATAAATTAAACATTATATTATATTTAAAAATAAAATTTTAACTTATATATTTTTTTAAAATTAAGATTTAGTATATATAGAAAAGCCCAACACTAATTAAATTTATGTTTTTATTAGTAATCAGTATATAAAAAAGCCCAATACCATTTATTTTTTTTATTAGAAATCAATATAAAATTAAAAAAAAAAAGCCCAATAACACTATTTATCTAGGGAAATTTGATGAAATGGCCCCCATAACAGGGGAAATTCCAAAAAGGGCCCCCGCCTACTAAAGTTGGCAAAAAGGGCCCTTTTGCCCTGCGAAATGTCGGAAATACCCCTTCCGCGCCATTTCTTACGCTCAAAGACGCGAATTACCAATCACGCGATTCATCTAAATCGCGGTGATTAACTCACGCGATTTAGATGAATCGCGTGATTGGTAATTCGCGTTTTTAAATGTACGCGATTTACCATGCACGCGATTTAACCTAAATCGCGGTGATGAACTCACGCGATTCAGATTAAATCGCGTCCATGGTAAATCGCGTCTTTAGTCGTATATATAATTTTTCGGCCCTAATTTAAAACAAAACCACCCCGATTCTCCCTCCCACTCCGACTTCCAAAACCACGTCTTCTCAACTGCCGACTTCCTTCAACATCGATCAAGATCATCGTTCACTCAACATCGTTCCTCGTTCAACGTCATCGACTTTCCACCGTCTATTCGACATCATCGTCTTTCCACCGTCTTTTTGACATATTCCGGTGAGTTTAGGGCTTAAGAGTTAGGGTTAGGTTTTGATGTGTATTATTCCGTTTATATTGATTTATATTGATGTATTTAGGGTTTAGGGTTTGGTTCTGGTTTCGTTTATGTGTGTAAATGCTTTTAGGGTATATGACGAGTATTGTATCACTGTTCTTATTCTGCATGCATGCATTTCACGCTTATTCATTCATTTCTCGTTTAAGAAATGACATTTCCGTGTTTGTTATGTTCTTGTGAAGAAATGGTATTTCTGTGTTTTCTTTGACTGTGTAGGCTTAGTTAGGGTTTATCTGTTTTGTTGCTTTACTGCTTCATTTTCGTCTGTTCTTATTCTGCTTTACTGCTTTACGTTTAATAGAATGCCAATGAGACAGGATGAGTTGTTGATCTAAGAAATGACACATCATATGCTTAATGTCTTTAGAACTGTCCATTACTGCACCTTAATGTATTACTGCACCTTTACTGCACCTTAATCTATTAAGAAATTTGCAAGCATTTCTCAATGGTTAATTCGATTTGCTTATTCCCATCTTCTTCCTTGTTTTGTAGATGGAGTCCACTACAATACCCGAGTTTGCTGGGAGGGTATCCTGGAAAACCAATATGGGAAATATTGCTGCCAAGTTTGCCAAGATGAATCTAACTGAAAGGGTAGAGCAAACCCAATTCAGATTCTTATTCAAAGGGCACCCGTTACTGCGTTTCTCAGGAATGATTATACACCACATGCTCCTCAGGAAGTCCAGCTCAAATTCTATGGAGATGAAGTTCCTTGTGAATGGAGAAGAGCTGTGCTTCGGGATGAGGGAGTTTGCATTGGTTACAGGTCTCAATTTTGGGAGATTCCCTAATGAGCAAACAATTTTCAACCAGGTTGAAGAATCTCCAACTTTGGTTCTTAAATATTTTAAACGTATTCCACTTATTAGAATAGCAGACCTTCATTCAAAATTCCTGTCCTGCTCTGATAGGGAAGATGCATGGAAATTGGGGCTGGTATACCTTGTTTCCCATTATCTCTTTGCCCTTGACCCGAGGAGGATAATAAATATGAAACTCTTCAGCATGGTCGATGACATCGACACCTTCCTCAATTTTCCATGGGGAAAGGTGGCCTTTAGAGCAACCATGAAGGGTTTGAGCAGAGACCTTGATCGCTACAGGACGCTGTATCTGCAGAAGAAGGATGCCGCCTCGGGGAAGAAGAAGAACAAAGACAAAGAAAAAGATGTCGATGTTTCTTATACCGTATATGGGTTCGCACTAGCCTTACAAGTGTGGACTTATGAGGTGATCCAAACTTTTGTCCCCAATCTTGCAATTAAAACGACGCTTCAAACTGAAGATCCTGTCTGCCCAAGAATAATACAGTACAAATCAAAGAGGAAGAGCACTGCCTCTGATCTTCAAACTGCCCTGCAAGGCACGATTGTTAAGCAAATGGAATTGTCTGAAGAAGAGAAGATCTTATATGCTGGGGATGACTTTGAAGATATGGGAGGTAATGTTTATGATGTCTTTTTTGATCTTGACTGCAGAAAGAGGAAATTTGGAGATATTGACGATGGAGTTCCTCATAAAAAAACTGTCATGAGGAAGAAAAGGCAAATTACTCCAGCCAAAGCCATAACTTCCACAAGAAGAAGAACCCGCAACCCTACCCCCAGCACCAGCACCAGCAGCTCTTATTCAGTCGAGAGCGCCACGAGTAGAAAAGACGAAGAAGAAGAAGAAGACGAAGACGAAGAATCCTCTCCCCCAACTCCAACAGCAACAACTCCCCACGATAGATGTAGATTGGATCAACTTTCGAAGGAGCTAAATGAATTCAAAACTGTAATGAGAAAGGAACTGACTCTCTTCAAAACTGAAATGAGAAATGAAATAAGGCTCATCAAAACCGAAATGAGAGATGACATAATTCTCATTAAAGGGATGTTAAAGCAACTACAGCAAGGGGAGAATGATGTGGTGAACACTGAGGACAATGATGTGGTGATTTTGGAGAAAGACAATGCTGTGCTTGTGGAGGAGAATGAAGTTGAGGTATGTATTTCTTGTATTTCCTTGAATTTGGATAATTGGTGCATTTCTTGCATTTCGACTAATTGCACAGGCTTTTCTGTTTATTGTAGGATGGACAAGAGGAAGACAATGATGTGCTGATTTTGGAGAAAGACAATGTTGGGCTTGTGGAGGATAATGAAGTTGAGGTATGTATTTCTTGCATTTCCTTGCATTTGTATAATTGGTGCATTTCTTGCATTTCGACTTATTGAAGGCTTTTCTGTTTATTGTAGGATGGACAGGAGGAAGACAATGTTGGGCTTGTGGAGAAAAAAATTGTTGAGGAGGACAATGAAAACGAAGAGAAGACAGTTGAAGATGGTGTTAAAAATACTGAGGTATGCATTTCTTGCATTTGGTGCAATTCGCGCACTTTTCCTAATTCTTGCATTTGGACTAATTGAAGGGCTTTTCTGTTTATTGTAGGATGGACAGGAAAAAGACATTGTTGGTCTCTTGGAGAAAACCACTGTTGGGGAGGGGGAGGACAATGGCAATGAAGAGCAGACAGTTGAAGATGGTGAAAAAAATTTCGAGGTATGCATTTCTTGCATTTGGTGCAATTCGCGCACTTTTCCTAATTCTTTCATTTGGACTAATTGAAGGGCTTTTCTGTTTATTGTAGGATGGACAGGAAAAAGACATTGTTGGTCTCTTGGAGAAGAACACTGTTGGGGAGGGGGAGGACAATGAAAATGAAGAGCAGACAGTTGAAGATGTGGAAGAAAATTTCGAGGTATGCATTTCATGCATTTGGTGCAATTCGCGCACTTTGCCTATTTCTTGCCTTTGGACTAATTGAATGGCTTTTCTGGTTTTTGTAGGATGGGCTTTTGTTGGAAATGGAGAAGATAGTTGAAGATGGGGAACACAATACTGAGGTATGCATTTCATGCATTTGGTGCAATTCGCGCACTTTGCCTATTTCTTGCCTTTTGACTAATTGAATGGCTTTTCTGGTTTTTGTAGGATGGGCTTTTGTTGGAAATGGAGAAGACAGTTGAAGATGGGGAACACAATACTGAGGTATGCATTTGGTGCAATTCGCGCACTTTACCTATTTCTTGCCTTTGGACTAATTGAAGGGCTTTTCTGGTTTTTGTAGGATGGGCTTTTGTTGGAAATTGAGAAGACAGTTGAAGTTGGTTGTCACAATACTGAGGTATGCATTTGGTGCAATTCGCGCACTTTACCTATTTCTTGCCTTTGGACTAATTGAAGGGCTTTTCTGGTTTTTGTAGGATGGGATTTTGTTGGAAATGGAGAAGACAGTTGAAGATGGGGAACACAATACTGAGGTATGCATTTGGTGCAATTCGCGCACTTTACCTATTTCTTGCCTTTGGACTAATTGAAGGGCTTTTCTGGTTTTTGTAGGAAATGGAGAATGTTGGGAATTTGGAGGAGAAGGTGGAGGAGCAGGTGGAGGAGCAGGTGGAGAAGCAGGTGGAGAAGCAGGTGGAAGACAATGAAGATGATGTTGAAGAGAAGGTTGAAGAGAAGGTTGAAGAGAAGGTTGAAGAGGAGGTGGAAGAGGATTTCGTTGTGAAGAGGGGTAGGAAGGGGGTGCAGAGGGGTAGGAGGGTGGTGCAGAGGGTGGAGGATAATGAAGATGAGGTATGCAATTCTTGCATTTGGACTAATTGAAGACTTTTGTTGCCTAATTCAATGATTTCTTTGTAGGTGGACGATGATTTCGTTGTGAAGAGGGGTAGGAAGGGGGTGCAGAGGGGTAGGAAGGGGGTGCAGAGGGGTAGGAAGGGGGTGCAGAGGGGTAGGAGGGTGGTGCAGAAGAAGGTGGACGATCATTTCGTTGTGCAGGAGAAGGTAGAGAAGAAGGAGGACAAGCGGATAGATGAGGATGTGGTGGTACTGGAAGATGCATCCCACATCCTATTTAAGAGAAAGAGGACGGCGTCGAAAGCTGTACTTAGTCCCTACGTCGTCCCTCGGCCAAGAAAGAAGACGATTGTTGTCGATCCTATGTCGACTTGTAATGAGCAACTGAGGAAAGAGTTCAGGAAAGAATTTGCGAAAGGGGCTAAATTTAAAGATGTTCAACTCCCTGATGGTGCTGGAGACCTTAAGTTCTTCACTACAATTCTGAGGTTAAATAAGTGGCTAACTGATGTAGAGATGAATGCAGCAATTTGTCTGCTAAGAGCAAGAGCAGTCGCCTACCCTAAGTCGTACCCGGAGGATTTCACCATCTTAGATTGCCAGTTTGGCCCTTTGGTTACTTTATACTATGACGAATTTGTTGCTGACTCGGTTGATCCAGAAAAACCACATGGCCATACTTTCTCTGACGTCTTTTACAACTACCACTGGGGTAGAGAAGATAAACATATGCCCGGTTGGAGCAGTGTTGATGTTATTTACTTCCCCCTCAACCTCAACAACCTACACTGGGTACTGTGTGTTATTCGATTGCAAGAATGGAGAATTGATGTTTATGATTGCGATCAGACAATTTTCAATGATGAAGAATTAGGAAAATACATGAAAGCCATTTGTGAGATGTTGCCGCCCTTCCTTCATAAAGCAATGTCTGAAGTTGAAATGGCCAGGTATCCTAACATGAAAAATGAAACTTTTAGATTTCATAGAATCCCACACCCTGAAGTACCAAAAGCAGAATGGAGTGGGGACTGTGGCGTTTTTGTATTAATGTATTTAGAGTACCTGACTGCTAAACTTGGTCTAGAAAATTGCATATCAAAGAATATGCAAGTATATAGAGAAAAGTGGGCAGTCAGGTTGTACCACCAGATTTTAGAGCCATGAATATTGTTGTTGTATATTGTTTTGTAAACACTGAATTATTGTTGTAACATGTTTTGTAAACACTGAATTATTGTTGTATATTGTTTTGTAAACACTGAATTATTTCAGTATATTGTTTTGTAAACACTGAATTATTTCACGTGGTTGTAATAGGTATCATAAAATTCACGTGTATTGTAATATAATTCACGTGAATTATATAAACACGTGTATTACGTGTATTGTGTTCTGGAATATCCCAATATAATTCACGTGGTTGTAATATAATTCACGTGTATTGTATTGTAATACGCGTGATTCATAACTCACGTGTATTACAATATGACTCACGCGTATTGTAATATTACAATACACGCGAATTACATTACAATACACGTGAATTATGAATCACGCGTATTACAATACAATACACGTGAATTAGCATTGTGCAATATATATGCGTGAGTCACTCACTGTATGGCCAACCTGTATGGAAATATCTGTATACAAATTTCAATCACCATACAATATTCGAAAACCAACAACAATCAATCAGCATACAATATTCGAAAACCAACAACAATAATCAGTATACAATATTCAAAATTGCACAGACAATATTCATGTTTGCACAGACAATATTCATGTTTGTGGCTGAGATGATGGCGGCTGAGATGATGATGCTCTTGCAGCTCTTGCAGTAGAGGGTGCAGGCATTACAGATTTGCATGTTGCCCTGTTGTGACCCTGACCACCACATGAGCTACATCTTCTCGGCACCTTACGAATTTCACCTTGGGATGACCTACGCTTTGTTTGAGGACGCCCTTTCTTAACCTTAACAGGTGGTTTAAGGCACACTCGTTGTTTGATATGTTCTGGAATATCCCAATACTCTTCATGACAAACTGGATATATTGTTTCCGCGTAAGCATTGACCCACATTTCACTTGAGTAATACCTGAAACATAACAATTGAACATGTGAGAAATAAAGTTAGTTAGATAAATTCAATAGCAAATAATCTAAAGTAAACCTTGAGCAGAACTCATAGGCATCCAATCTATGGGTACGTGATGCAGCCAGGGCATGAGTGCAAGGAAGACCAGATACATCAAATACCCTACAACTACAACTCATTCCTCTCAAGTCAACTTTATAATCAGATTCACCGTCATGGACATAAAACTCGAAACGGTTAAGTGGATGAACGTTATATAATCTGGCCTTCTCAGCTTGATCACGTAAGAACTTTTCATAATAAAAAGATAAACGTTCATTGTGATTGGAAGCTTTTTCTCTTCGACTGTTAAACCAATCTTGTAATGTGAATCTTAAATAATCAGCTAAGATTGATATGGGATACTTTCTAGCTTCCCTACTTTGACTATTGAAGCTCTCAGCGTAATTACTTGTCATTTGATTGTATCGTTTACCCGGAAAAAATGCACGACTCCATCTCTCAAACCCAATATCTGCCAAATACATAGCAATACGAGGGTCCTTAGCATTGATCTTGTCAAAATGCTGATTAAACTTCAAGATTGTGTATGCTTGAGAAGCCAAACCAAACTCGGCGTGGCAGTGATCGGTTTTGAATTTGGCCATAATATTCATCTTGATATGATATGTGCACGCACCGTGGTCAGCTTCTGGAAAAACAGCACACAAGGCATTGGCGATGCTTGGGTGTCTATCAGATACAAACACGAGATCATCAACCAATCCAATTGCATCTCTAAGTTTTTGCATGAAATAAGTCCAGGAGTTGTTATTTTCAGAATCAACAACGCCGAATGCAACAGGATAGAGTTGTTCATTCGCATCTAATGCTATCGCCACCAATAGCTGACCTCCAACCTTGTGCTTAAGAAAACTGGCATCGACGCACAATACTGGACGACAACAGTTTTTGAAACCCCTAATTGAGCAGCCTAAGGACATGAACATATACCTGAAATGACCGTGCTCATCCGTCTGGATGTCTGTTATGGTACCCGGATTGTTCTTCTCCAACATGTACAGGTATGATGGCAATTTACCGTAAGAATCTTCTACAGTTCCTCGCACCGCCATTAGGGCCTTTTCTCTAGACCGCCAAGCCTTATTATAAGACAACTTTATTCCATAAGTAGTCTGTATGTCTTCCATTATTTTCTTGGGCATGTGGTCATGGTGATGGTCCATGTACTTGCTCTTCATGCATTCCCCAAACACCCATGCTGGTGCTGGCCTTTGATTCTCTTGCCTCGTCACAATTGAACAGGTATGATCTTTTACGAATTTACGAATCTCAAACATTTCCGAGGAATTTACTCTGACAGCACGCAGTCTCCACTTGCAATTCTTATCCAAACATTTCACAACCCAAAGTTCTTTTTTTGACTTCAACACTTTGAATTCAAAATGATTAGTCATGGCATATTTATATAACCTCAGCTGAAGTTCTTTTTTATTCTCAAACAAAGAACCGACTTCCAATCCGATTCCGGTACTTACTGCCTCATGTAAAGGATTTTCACTACTTGGTATGCTACTAGCAACCCATTCACTGCAGCTTGGTTGAGTACGAACAACAACATTGTTTTGTTGTGTACTAGGAACCCAAGAACCGCTTGGATTTGGATTGGTACTAGGAACCCAATCAGAACTACTAGGTTGGGTAATAGGAACCCAATCATCATCAGCATCATCCCCCACATTCAGACGCAAATGTTCATCTTCAATGTCATTTTCAAAGAAAACCTCACGCTGCATCGGGAAGACGTCGGGGTCATCAATTTCTGGAACAGCTACACTTTCTTGAGTTGGTAGTGACTTCTCTACTAAGGATACACACAATGGAGTGCGGTTGTGGACTGAAACTGCTTCATGTAAAAAGAACTCCACATCCACATCTTTTTTTATATCAGTTATATAAGAAAATTTGGCAATCATGCCAGGAGCATTATACTTGGCTTGAAGCAATAAATCATATCTAGATTTGTCAACATCGGTAGCAGAATAAATTTGATCAACTAATTGGGCATAAGTAGAATTTTGGGGAACAATCATACCGCTGTTTGACTTTGCAGAAAAATGAGTAAGATCGTCCGTAGTTTTCCACTCTCCATCAAAGTAAAGAAGTACAGGTACTTGAGCTGCAATTGAAAACAGTTCAACAACATCACAAGAATTGAAAACAGTTCAACAACATTACCATAACCGAGGAGAGTTTGCTCGTAGAGTTTCAGGAAATCCAATGCCGCAACTTTTTACCATAAGTTTGCTTCAATGAATCTAATGGGATAAGAGCTCCCTATACAATAGGTCCATTGAAGCAAACTTGTGGTTAATTCTTGGAACATTGTATCTCCACGAAACATACCAGTAAACTCTACCTCAATACTAGAATAACAAGATAGTATTGAGTGAAATCAGCTACACTATGCCAGCATGCAAACCCTAAACCTTAATACTAGAATAACAAGATAACTCAAGAACTGTGGAACCTAAACAAAAAGGTCTTGTAACTATAAGAACTGTGGAACTTAAACAACGTCCTGATAAACAAATTCCAAGACAATAACTCAATAAGACTTTCTATGCACTAAAACGAAGCTAATACCCAAATCAAGGCCTCGTTTGAGGAAGGGTTATTCAGATTTAAGCAAATCATTTCAATCATCCACAAATTACCCTTACTTTATTTGAATAGCATTTTAAATATTAAATAAACATACCCATTTTGAGAACGAAGAGTGGTGGGTAAGCTGCTGCTGCTCGTGGTCGAGTTCTTCAGGGTATCGTGGTGTCGTCGTAGTCGTCCGCTGCTGCTGCTCGTGGTGGAGTTCTTCAGGGGAGGGTCGAGTCGGAGTGGCGAAAGCGAGAGAAGAGAGAAGGGGAAATTAAGGATTCGTGAGTTTGTTATAAATTAGGGCACAAAAATAATATATACGATGAAAGACGTGAATTGTTATTCACGTGTTTCATATAAAACACGTGAATAAACTCACGCGTTTTATTGAGAAATGCATTCACGTGTTTCATCTAAAACACGTGAATAAACTCACGCGTTTTAATGTGAAATGCATTCACGCGTTTCATATAATACGCGTGAGTTTATTCACGCGTTTTAGATGAAGTACGTGAATAGCAACATTGTTCCTTGTTGTTTGAGTTATGTGGCGAATATGCGTGAATAACAACATTGTTCCTTGTTGTTTGATTATACACAATACACGTGAGTTATGAGGATAAGTTATGATATTGTTAACATAAGTAATAAAGCATAAATAGAAGAATATTCAGTAATATAAACCACCATAAATCATAAATATCAAAATTAAGTATTGTTATAAACCATAAATATCATAAGTATCAAAAATAAGCCATAAATAGAAGAAGAACAGTAAGTCTAAACAACTCCAAATTAAGTAAGCAAATGCTGCAAATCACAAGCAGCAACAGATTGAAGCAACTTTGTATGAGGAACAACATGTTCATCCAATATGCTTGACAAAGCAGCCGCTGTCTCAAAAAGCCAATTGTCGGGGAGAACATCAAAATCCTTTTCTTCAATTGATCGATACCTGCTGTCTATCTCGAAGTATACTATTATAGTTTTCGCATCCCTTGGCTCAGCAAATGGATAATCTGGATTATCCGATTCTTTAATAGTACCACCTCCAGCAACTATTAACTCAATGAGATCCTGTTTGTAAAGTGTGTTGAAATTCCCTACAAATATAAAAATGTAACCGTCGAACAGTTTCGAACGCTGAAAAACCAACAAAGAAGATAATTTCAGTTATCATGCAAAAAAAGAAAAAGTACAGATAGGAGGAATAATACCAAACTCACATTATTCAACAACAGAAGTCTGCCTTTTCTAGGACCACCTTGGGCTCCATGATTATCATGTTTAACCTCATAAGGTTCCTCATCAACACAGTTTTCTGTTTCCAATGATGATTTTATCCCTAAACAAATGTGTATGAAAATAATTTTTAATCTAATTTAACAGACATATGTATGAAAATAATCTTGTTAACAGAGACTCACAATCAATAGTAAGGACCCATTTCCCGTTCAGAATTGCCTTCAATACTTTTTGAGTTCGGCCGCATGCACCATTGGGATCAGTGTAAGCAATAACATGAGTTACATCTTCTCTCCACTTCGGAGACACCCTTGCACCAAAAGTGCGAGCAAATTCAACTATCAACAACTGTGTAAAACAATAATATAATGGTTATTACATACAAAACTAGTTAATATGGACAAAGTAGAGAGAATAGAACATACATTATTTTCAGGTGATAATTGATTGGGACATAAGGTCATAACAGTGTTTGTTGCCTGCATATTATAAAAAAAAAAGAGTTGAACGAACTGAGAAAACAATTTTATTAAAATCCATTTTAATACATACCATTTTGTTGAACGAACTGAGAAAACCACACGGCAGCTCCTGATCTAAATACTACAATATCCATCATTATAAACAGCAGAATATACATCAATAGCTAACCATACAATATTCATGTAATTGAAAATCAACAATCAATCAGTATATATAGGAAAACCAAACCTTAAACCCTAAATACAACAATATCCATGAATATGAATGGCAGAATATACATCGAAACCTAACCCTAAACATAAATACTATAATATCTATCAATATAAATGGCAAAATATACATCAAAACCTAACCATAAACCTAAATACATCAATATCCATTATAAACAGCATAATATACATCAAAACCAAACCCTAAACCTAAATACATCCATATAAATGGCAGAATATACATCGAAACCTAACCCTAAACCCAAATACTTCGATATACATAGGAAACGGCATAATATACATCAAAACCAAACCTTTACCCCTAAATACACCAATATCCATGAATATAAACGGTAAATATACATCAAAACCTAACCCTAAACCCAAAAACTTCGATATACATAGGAAACGGCATAATATACATCAAAAACAAACCTTTAACCCTAAATACATCCATATACATGAATATAAACGGTAAATATACATCAAAACCTAAGTCTAAACCCTAAGCCCTAAACTGACCTGATGATGTTGAAGAACGATGATGTTGGAAGGATCCCGATGATGTTGAGGAACGATGATGTTGAGGAACAATGATGTTGAGGAACGCTGATGTTGAGGAACGATGATCTTGATGGATGTCGGCCGCAGTCGGAGTGGGAGGGAGAATCGGGGAGGTTTTGTTTAAAATTAGGGCGTGAAAATTATATATAAGACTAAAGACGCGATTTACCATGGACGCGATTTAATCTGAATCGCGTGAGTTCATCACCGCGATTTAGATTAAATCGCGTGCATGGTAAATCGCGTACATTTAAAAACGCGAATTACCAATCTCGCGATTCATCTAAATCGCGTGAGTTAATCACCGCGATTTAGATGAATCGCGAGATTGGTAATTCGCGTCTTTGAGCGTAAGAAATGGCGCGGAAGGGGTATTTCCGACATTTCGCAGGGCGAAAGGGCCCTTTTTGCCAACTTTAGTGGGCGGGGGCCCTTTTTGGAATTTCCCCTGTTATGGGGGCCATTTCATCAAATTTCCCTTTATCTAACCTAATTAATGAGACTACTTCTGACTCTTCATTTCCAAACCTAACTATAGTTTCAAATGGGAACATATTCCAAACTTGGCAGAGCAGCAGCTCATCGATGACCAGAACTCTCTTCTTTCCCCACTATTGTTTCAAATGGGAACCTAATTTTTTTTGTTAGGTTAAGAAAAAAATCGTTGTTCATTTCAGACTCTTTCTTCCCCACTATTGTTCTCGCTCTCTCCCTCTCCAAATTGTGAAGAGTCTTCAATTTGGAGATCGGCTCACCAATGATCAGATTTCCGAATTCAAGGAAGCCTTCAATCTTTTCGATAAAGATATAGATGGTAAGGTTTTTGTATATCATAGTTCCTTCATCTGCTTGTTTTCTCTTAGATCTGGATGAGTTTATTTAATTGTGCCTATTTGTTTCATGCCTGGATTCGCTTTTTTACTTGAGGCGAGTCCTCTCCTTTAGTGATTTTCTTATAATACTGATATAGTGGAATTCCCATAGGGACTTTCGTTTTTCTCTAGTTAAAATTGAGAATCAGACCTTGATGATTATGTGAGCTGAAACTAATCTCTTATTTCACTTTAGAAGGCTTGAATTTGATAAAGTCATCCTAATATCTTCCTTTTTAGTTAATGTTAACAAGCTGTTTATATTATATAATGCATTCTGAAATAGATATGGCTTGAATAGACTAAAGAAAGATACCTAAACTAGTAAGCCAAATTAGTGCATTTTTAAGGTCATTAGTGTAGGTTTAAAACTGCACCAGAATGATGCTGAACCAAATCACCAGTCAGACATATTCTAAACTTTTGATCCAACACTATTTTCAAAGTAATATGTCGAAGTGTACAATCTGGAAAGTATGACTTTGAAACCGATTTTAGGAACTATATTTTGTAGAATGTAGATTGTAGCTCGAATTTTGAATAATACTATGTCATTATAACCTTTAAGATGTTAACCTAAATTCTCTGAAATGAATTATCTTTTATTAGTATGTATTGAATCTTTCCTATATAATTTGATCATTGATTTGAAACAATGATTAAGTCAAATTAGAAATAAAGAATTGAGAGATGTCTTCTTAATTTAGGACAACATTTCGATTGAATGTGAAGCAACAAAATGTCATTCTAACGACATTCTTTAGAACTCGGCCTAGGTATGGAATCAAATGTGCACAATGTTGTCCATTAGGGCTTGCCTTGATCTGCGGGTTGTGGAAGTTGCTCCTTTTATAGGTATGTTTCTGAGTTTTTCCCATTAATTTGTTTCATCTGTATTACTAAGTTTGCCGGTTTCTGGCAACTGTCTATTTGATAATGTCCATGGAGAATACAAAAGCTGACTTCAAATATTGTTTGTTTTTATTGGATTTCTCAAGTAATGTATTTATTTAGTGCAAATGACTTGGTAAGATGTTATGGTGATACTTCTTAGTTGTTTATTTAAGTAGAAAGAACGGAATGGTGAGTCTAACTTTGTGGGATTAATGACCCAAATCAATTCCCTTTTTTTTCATAATATAAAAAGTTTCATGTATATTTCAAATAGTTTCAGGATTTAAGCTCATTTGAAAAATCATTCATCGTTACTCCAGGGGAATATCCACTACCTTCTTCCTTTATATCCACTACCTTCTTCCTTTATTATTTTTAAATAATATAAAAGAATGGTGAGCAAAGAATGTTGGTCCATTAAGTTCTGCAGACTTTGCTCCCAACAGTTGATTCCATTGGTGAATATCCACTACCTTCTTCCTTTATTATTTTTAAATAATATAAAAAGTTTCATGTATATTATTAAAAGTTAGGTTATCCGAGTAAAAAAGAACATTAGAGATATAAATATTTAATTTATCATCTTACAGGTTGGATCTCTTTTGGTTTACTAGATGGGTTATTTTACTCATTTTCTCCTTGGGATTCTCAAAAGGTTCTCTAAATCAGACAAACAAGATTATGTAATCCAGGTAAGCCTGTAACTTGATTGCTTGGGTTATGTTGTTTATTTAGTGTTTATTTATCTTAGACGGAGATGCAAGATAAGATTAACCATAAAATTGGAGAATATAATTACATATCAGCAATGAAACCTACAAGTGTTGTGTTGACTTTGCTTCTTGTACCTTCTGGTTTCAGTTCATTTTGCTTTTTGTACTTTCTAGTTTCATTTACTGGTCTGAAAGTTATCTTGGTAAAATTTTGGAAAAAAATAATTTTGTTTTAAGATACAAAACAATTAGTAGTTCCAAATGGGAACATTTTGAAATATCTCAAGCAGTTTTTTTTTCTTTCAAAATGACAGAATCAGGTCAGCTTTCATCCTTAATCTTTGAGAGTGACTTGCTGCATTTTCTTGTGCTGCATTTTCGTGTGGTTTACAGGATCTTCTAGTCTTCGTTAGTGCCTCAAGTGAGATACTTACCTATCTTAGAAGTTATTTTTAGTGATTCAACTTAAAGTTCTTGAAAGATTTTTGATTTCATTGCAGAGATGGTAGTCCACTTCATTGCAATAGCAAAAGTAATGAATTCTTAAAACTTGATATAAATATATTAATTCATTTATTTGGGTTAGTTTTCTAATAGCTTCTCCAAATGTTGGTTGGTTACCAAGTCAAAAACTTGAATCAAGCTATTCAATTTTAGAACCCAAACATGATGACATCTACACAGGTAATCCCAGGCTTGTCAATATTTCATAAGAAAAAACAGATTATTTCCAAAAACTATCTTTTATGATTTAAAAAAATTTGAATGAAATGAGCGGGAAACTGTGGTATTTCTGGTATTGGAGTCAGTAGTATTGATCCTTTTGGCAATTGGTGTTAGATTCTGTCGCACACTCTGAAAAAAGAAGTAAAGGTGAACAAGAGCGGGAAATTTCTGACAAAATTGGTAAATTAGAGTCTTAGAACATAACTCTGCATCCTTATTATGTGTGATATTATTCTAGTAGAGAAATTTTTTAGTGTGTGTGCTCAAGTGTAAAGATTGTCCATATTCAAATTGTCATAGGATAAAAAGTACTAAGTAGTAAACTTTAAGAACTTCTCTCTCATTGGAGCTAATTACTTGAAATTAATGTATTTTATTAAGCAAATAGAACATGAGTGGTAAGTTAGCATACTAATATTCTTAAATTAATTTAATTATTTAAGTCTTATTTTATTATATTTGAAATGTTTTGGTTGAATTATTATATTTGTTTTTGTAGAAAACAATTTGGTTTGCTGGAAATGTCTCATGCATCCAGGTCAAGTCTAAAGATAAAAATGCAACCCAGGTATTCCGTCTTTTATTTTTCACCTTTCGACGCTTTCATTCCCGTTAGTATAGAAAAAGTGGCAAAGATTCAAACAAAGAGGTTGGGCATTCATTGATTTTACTGAATTTTATTATTGATTAAATCAAGGAGCTGGGGGAAGTGAAAGCTCATTTAGTAGACAGCAAGAAGTGGAAGCCTATCAGAGAAGCCTCTCTATGTTGAAGCGAGATATGGCCAATAAAATGCATTTTATTGATCCGGTTCTATTCAATGCAAATGCTCATGCGCTGGAATTATAAATTACAGGGGCCGAAAAGAAAGGGAAACTTGTGACAAGTTTTAGTAAGCATAAAGAACTAAGTACAGTAAAGTTTTTGTAATATGTCCTATTTCTATTTAACAAAGTATGAATAGTTCCTTGAGTTTGGTTATTCCCTATTTCTATTTAATAAAGTATGAATAGTTCCTTAGTTTGGTTAACGGGTCCTTGAATATAAGCTTTGCTAATTTTGGTGTTTTTATTTAATTTATAAAATAAATTAAAATAACATCTAAAACAAAAGTAAAATTGAAAAATAGTTTAAAATTAAAATATACTTTTGGCGACGTTTAAAATTCATTACCAACGCTTTTTAAGCGTTGTTAAAACTTTTGTCTTTCGACAACGCTTGTACCGACGCTTAAATAAGCGTGGTAAATACTTGCGCCCACCCTGCTTTTGGCGACGCATTAATAAACGTCGGTAACTTTTTTAGCGACGCTTTTAAGGGTTGGCAGATATCTTTTTAAGCGTCGCTGTAGGTCTTTTTTGTTGTAGTGTGTAGATAAATCATAGTGAAAAATTACTAATAAAATAATATTATTTATATTTGTGAAGAAACTAATATAATCACTAATAAACATAACAAAAATAAAAATTTAAATTTTTTTTCTTTTATTAGTTTTCATCCCACTAATAAAATGATACACAATTCTCTATAAAAATTCTCTAAAAAATAATTAAAAAAAATAATTAATTAATTTATCGGTTTTATTCATAATTTTTTCAAGGTCACCGAAACAATAACCCGACCCAAAATTCAATTTCAGAATCGAGATACTCATGCATGTCATGCCTAAATATAATGAGTTATTTCGATGCTACCCGTATATTCTATTCATAAAATGACACATATACATTAAAGTGAAACATCACCTTAGTGGATACAGACACTGCCTGTATGTAAGGCCGACCCAGAGAGTTGGGAGGCCCAATGTAAATTCAAATTTTGTGGCCCCAAATTAAAATAAATATAATAGTTGTAGATTTAATTAAAAGAGAAGAAATTATGAAGATAAATATAAGATTAAGAAAAATAAATAAATAAATTTAAAAATATTAAAATATAATCTCAAAGATGATTTTCATAATTAGGATAAGATTATATTTATTATTAAAAAAACTTTAAATATTAGAGATGAAAAAATGGCTACAATATAATTAATGTTATTGATATAAAAGATAAATAAGGTTAGTTATATAAAAGGGTTATGGAGAGAGAAAAAAATTTAATATATTATTATATTAGATATAATATAATATAAAGAAAGAAAAAAATAATATATTATTATGTTATATATAATATAGAGAGAAATAAGTAATATATATTATTATATAATATTGAGCGAGAAAAAAATATGTTATGAAATATAGAGATAAAAAGTTAGTATATTATAAGGAAACATTACGATAATATTTTATAATATATAATTAATAATATTATATATTAAGAATTTAAAATTTGGAGACCTTAAAAAGTGTGATATACATGTATGGGTAGCATCGAACTAAGCATAGAAATGTATTTATTTGCTATCGCGTGCGTGAATAGGTAAATCGAAACTAACAAAAAAAAAAAAAAAAAATTGTATGTATTTGCTATCATGTCATTAATGATACGAATGGGTAGATGTAATGGGTAATTAATCATGTTCTGCCTATTGTTGTCACGATTCTAAGATTTTCTTAATTTCCTTATATGTTAATATATATTATTATAATAATAATGTTAATATATATTATAAATATTATATATATAAGTACTATTAATAATAGTTAAATATTGTAATAATATATTATTATATATCAATTTTTTATATGTATAATTTAATATTTATAATATTTAAATTATTTAATATAATATCTTTCACTTTCTCTATTTCTCCATCCACTAAATTTAAAATTTTTATCTTATAATTAGCTTCTCCAATTGAACTTAATTCTTTTTATTTTTAGTTTGCATAAATTGAACTTTTTTTATACCAATTTAAAGTAGGTTAATATTTTAGTAAAAATTCAATAAACAACCATAAATAAGCAGTATCAAACAAACTCTAAGATGATGTTAATTTTTAAATTTTTCTTTTTATACTAAATATTGACATATTATATCTTATTTATTTTCAATTCATTACACAAAATATTAAAATATATTTATTTTATTTTTATAAATTTTAAATAAAAAAATATTATATTAATTCAATATTTTAAAACCCAAATAATATTTTTCATCAAACAAATTTTTATTTTAAATTACAAAATAAAATAAAAAATACTGAATACCCACTATCAAACAAGCTTTAATAGAATTAATAGAAAAGTAAAAAAAAGAAGATATAAAGACGTGGCCAAGGTAATTTGAAGTTTGAGTCTAGCCAGTCAATACATGAAGATTAATATGGGTATTGCATTGAATGAGATTTTGAAAATAAATAAATAAATATATTTGGGTAGATTGAGTAAATCATATTTGGATTCTTTCTTGTAAAATAACAGATTACACTACTTTTTTTATTTTTACGATAAAAGATGATCTATTGAAGAGAGAGATTCTGCATGAGATTTATTGGTTGAGAAGCATCAATGACAGATATATATAATTTATTTTGTTAAGCTTATTCAAACTTATCAGGCACTTATTTTTTAATCTTGTTTTATTTTTTAAATCTTGTTTTATTTTTATTGAAAATCAGTTAGTAAATTTTTTTTATAAGGGTATTTTATTGTATTATTATTAGTCCACCGTAACATATTATAATAAGTTAATCAACATGTTTTATTAGCACTTTGATATAGAGTTAATCAACATGTTTTATTTTTTTATTTTAGCCATAGATCCTTTTTGCTATAGAGTCTATCTATCAAAACAACAAAAGCATAATAATAAACACTATTAGTGATAATGGTTCATGATATAATAAATTGTTTAAACTATGATTATATGTATTTAAAATCCATTTCTCAAAAATTAAAATATGAGCTTTTCATATTATTACCAACAAATAAATATGATTAATATAATACTTGAAAAAAATTTACCAATGGAACACCATGAAATGTAATTCCTAACCGCTCTTACATTTCTTTTTAATGATAATACTTGTAAAACCTTCCAGAACACCATGTGACAAAATCAGTTCTTCATCAAAATGTTGGTCATAATGTGTTTTAATGTATGTAATACATCATTCATTCTAAACAATATAAATGAACACAATATCTTTATTGAGAAATTATTATAAACTTTTTCATTACAATGTTAATAAAAGTTGTTTTTTCTCACAACATCAGTTAATAGTTAGAAATTGTTGGGATAGACATGTCGTCACTCCATTATGAACATGCGTCGGGCAAACTTTGCCGATTAATTTCATTTAGTTTATTTTTCTTTCAAAATCATTCTTGCAAAATTTGAAATGCTTAATTAATTTTGCATGAAGAGGCTATTGTGATGTAGAAGACATATTTAAAAACCTATCATTATATTTGTATTTCCTTATTTGTACGTGCACTAATGGTATTTACACAGGCTAATTTTTAACTAAAAGGAAAAACTCTGTCTATTTTCAAATTGAATTACCGCAATACTTAATTGAATTAAATCTCTAAGGTCAAATTGATATTTAAAATAAAATAATTAATTTACCTAAATGGGAATTCATCTAACTTAATCATCTAGACTAATCTTGTGGAGGTGGAGGCAAACTTTATGTTTGTAAAGGAGTACGAAGCCAACCTCATCTAGGTTTGGAGCGAAACGCAGCCACCTCATCGACAATCTGGACAATCCCATGTTTCTGCATACATCTAGAATATCTAAATACACAATCACCTCCTTTTTCATGACCTATCATTCAACTTCTATCCTCTTGTACGCGTTTAAAATATGCAAAAACAGTTTTGTTTTCGAAAAAAATAAATATATAAAATGAAAATATTTTTGAGTTTTTAAAATAATGATTTAAATCAACCGGAACAGATAAAAACTAAAGAATCGCCATCTAAAAATTCTCAAAAAATTTAAGAAAATACAAATTTTGGTGTGTCAAACAATAACGTCTGAAAAAATTGTTTATTAAGAATTTGGTATTTGGTTATACGTGAGAAATGACATCGATGGTATGTCTCACGTGCCCGTCAAAATAGATACTCTATCATTTTAAAATCATGACCATTTTTAAGAAATACTTTTACCCTTTAAATACATTATTTTAGAAATGGTTAAACTATTGTTTTTCAAGACACAAAATGATCAATAACAACAGTATTTAATGTTGTTGTTGCTCTCTTTTGTACCAGTGGATATAAATTAAAAAAGAGTTTGTTTAATTTTATCAGGTAAACTATCTAAAATAAATTAAACTTATTTGTTGATTATCAAATAGATACTATAAGCAATTTATTTTATTAATGCTTAAATGATTTTACTTCAATATTTTGTATATATATATTCTTCTCTGAACAAGTTAATTAGCTATACATTAAATTGTTTTTAGATAAGGAATAAAACCATAAATGTGAAGTTATTAATAAGGATTATTTTTAAACAATTAATTATTAAATCAACAATTTACTTATCAATAAATTTATTTAATCTATAAAAATATCATTGATTTTAAAATTATAAATTTATTTATTGTCTTCATGTCTCTTTACTCAATTAATCCAAATGTCCACTAGATCAAACATATGCCATAAGAGATGATTAATTGTTTTTTTAATTTATTTTTATTTAAATTAATGGTGATTTTTTTATTATTAAATATTAAGGTAAAAATATCTCAACAACTTTCAACAAATTAAAATACAATTTTTTCTTTATCTTACTATATTATTATCAAAACAAGATAGTTGTAACTATTCATTTGGTAGATGTTATTTTTAGTTGGCTTAGCTCAATGTAATTTCTTAAAAAAAAGCATTTTATTATTGGCTTTGTTTTATAAGAATATTTTATCATGATTATCATCTTAATTATACTTGCTTTTTAAAATTGTCAAAATGAAAAGTAAAAAATCTTTTTTTTACATTTAGTATGAAAAGTGTGAATAAAATAAATAACTTTATTTGGGTGAAAAGTAGATAGGTGGGTGAAAATTATATAAAATAATCTTTTACTAAATTTATTGGTTTTGCTAAAAAAAAAAAAAAAAAAAAAAAAAGTTGTTTTAGATGATAAAATTTTGCTAAAATGAATTATGTTTTGATTTTTTTAAAATAATTTTGAAAAAAATAAATACCAAACAAACTCAATTATTTTATTGGTTTTGCGGGTGTGTTTTTTATTTTGAATGTAAATTATAAATTGTGTTAGCAAAGAATTGGACAACCACATTTATATGATGTAATATAGTATAATTTTGAAGTTAGGAACTATATGATATTTTAAACATAATATAAGTGGGAAATTGAGACTCGTCTTCACATAGTTAACAATGTGATTATTTATTTCATTTCAAACAAATTAACTGTATTAGAAAATAAATCATTTCCGCTTTTTTGTATTACTCATAATCTTCTTTTCTCTCTCTCTCTCTCTTCATTCATCAAGTATACATTATTTTTTTAAGTCTTCAAAGTTCAAAGTCAATCAGATCTTCATTTTTAGAGAGAGAAAATGAAAAAAACTTAGAGAGAGAGAGAGATTACGAGGAAGAGAAGGAAGAAGAAGAACGTGATCTCTGCAGTTCAGTAAGTAGAATCACTATTCCATGCTTATCTTGAGCTTCTATTTTCACACACATTCTCTAAATTCATTTTCTTTTGCATGCAAGCTCTGATCTTTATGTGTTTCAAAAAATAATAACTTCATCTCTATGTTATCTACTCCATGGATCCATTGAGAAACTTAGTTTTTTCTCTTTGTGGTTTCCAGATCTTTAGCTATCCAGCCCTATTCTCTCTCTAGCAGCTGCTTGATCTTTATTTGACTCTAAGTTCTCACTCTATATATCTCTTATTTGTGTATCTATCTATCTATCAAGATCTATAATTTAGACATCTCTCACTTTATATGTATGTTTAGGGTTTGATCTAGTGATGGACAACGGAGACGGTAAACGGCCGATGGACGAAAATCAATTTCCAAGGATGAAAATTCCTAATTCGAATCAGGTGAAAAAAGTGCGACAGCTGAAGAATGAGGATGACCCACTGGATTTCTCTACCGGTAAAGCTCTCGGCGGTTACATGAGACCGGAGTCCCATCTCCTCGCCGGCTCCTCCTCCTCTGGTAAAGTACATTTATGTTCAGACGGAAGCATGCAGAAGAAAACCAACAACATGATAATCAAAGATTCATCCAAACAAATTGATGATTCGTCCAAACAAATTGGTGATAAAGAGCGTTGGAGTGAAACTTGTTGCGGTGAGAATTTTCTTTCTCTGATGTCTTTGTACGAACATACTTTGCGGTTCCACGTTGGTATTGAGGAGAATCCCATTAATCTGGAAGTCTCATTGCCGGGTAATTGGTCGGTTAAGGCAAAACGGAGTGAAAGAAACTCAGCTGCGGCTAAGGAAGTAGAAGAGGCTGCCCTAACAATTATGTACATGTATTATTATGAGAGAATGATCTATGGTAAGCCAGATATATTCCAATCTAGGAGTAGGAGCCACCCTTCCATTAGTAACTTAAATAGAGAGAGTTTTGCAAATCCTCTGCTCAAGTGGTCCTCCATTGATGAGAGAGAAAGAAGCCGGAAAGGAAAGGCACTAGCTTTGGCTGAAAACAAAAACTCTTTGAGGAAGAGATCATCTTGGTTGGATCTGGGTTTAAAAGATTTTCAAAGGAAGTCGCCGAAATTTGTTGGTGGTGATAAAGAATCGAGCTTAAAAGGAAACGCATCAAGTTCTTCTTCGATGAAAAAGAGGTCACCGATGAAAAGTTCGACAACAACCGAATATAATTCTTCTTCTTATTCTCCGGAGGAGAACTACACGTGTAACATCTGTTACAAAGCCTACACAAGTTTTCAAGCATCAGGCGGCCATCGATCCAGTCATAACATGCCCGAAAACCTAGCAGACATTAATATGGTCGGAAGTTCTAAGACAACAATAAAGGAGGCCGTAAGCATAAGAACTGACATCCCACATCAGTTTACCGTATGTAGTAATGTTTTTACGACAGGTCAATCACTTGGGGGTGAAAAGAGATGCCATATGTGTTTTCAATATGAGCAGAAGATCCAAGATTGGAGTCCCTCAAAGAAGATGAAGAATGTTCGTGTATTTGATTTGAATGAGCCAGCAGTATTGGAAAAAGAAGTGGATGGTGATGGTGCCAATTGAATTGGTGATGGTGCCAATTGAAATGGGGATGGGGACTATTACTATAAGAACATGTTGTGTTTGTTTTTTTTTTCTTTTGTTGAGAATGCTGGATTCTGCCTATCAATCTCTTTTTGTTGCTAAATTTAAAGAGAGAGGTGTGTTGTTTGATGTTGTTGATTTGCTGGATGATTGGAAGAATGTATGAACTATTTATGTTTTTATTTTAAATGTTCTTTGTTTGTTTATTATTTTTTTTTAAATGATCTCTTGTTTTGGCGTTTTCGACACGCCTTGGAACCCTAGATCGGGATTCTGATAGAGGAGTCACTTATCGTCATGCTCGAAGCTTCTATCATGTTGTTTAATAATGGTTTCTTTGGCCTTTTCCGATGTTATTCTATAGAGGTTTAATGCAAAAATAAATTACTCATTGAATTAACTTGTCATATCTTGTATTGGTTTGCTTCACTTTGGTTTTTTGATTTGCATGCAAGTTGCATCCATATATTACTAGGATTGAATGAAATGATTATTTAAAAAAATGTTAAGAATAAAGAGATGATTGATCATGATCATTTGAGGTGTAAGTATTATTATATCATTGTGTTTTGAATTGTAACTTTATTAGTACAACTATGTGTATCCTTGTGGTTTGTATATTATTATTACATATCTTTATAGATAAATGAATGAAAATAGGTTAGAATACAACAATTAATGTGTATTGTATTTTTTTTAATGTTTTATTTATTTGTGACCTTAGGTAAGATTTTGTCGTATATTTTTATTGTGTTTGGTTTTGAATATAATATTCTTTTGTTACCATCCTATTAACTTAGGAATTTATTGTTGCATTTTAGAACGCTTTCTCTAACTTATTTTCATTAAGTCCGGATCAAGCTTGTTAACTTAAATCAGATTGATACGATATATAGATTATGAATTAGAATGAGTTAGAATACGACAATTAATGTGTGTTGTGTTTTTTTGAAATGTTTTATTTATTTGTCGCCTTAGGTAAAAATCTTGTTGTAAATTTCTTTAATTTGTTTGATTTTGAGTGTAATATTCTTTTTTTACACTCCTGTCAACTTATGAATTTATTGTTGCCCTTGGAATGTTTTTTCCAACTTTTTTCATTAAGTCCTGTTTTTCTCTACAAAATGATGATTAATGAGGCAGTAGCACATAATTCATAATAATAATAATAAAATAAAAATGTTATGATTACTTGTTTTGATTGTATTGTTTTCACTATAAATATAAGATTTTATTTAGTGTAAATGAAATAATAAAATTATTTAATTATTTAAAAAAACAGATTTCCATGATCTAAATTATTTTAAGGTTGCAGTTTTTATATAGTATAAAATTCAAGAATTTGGAATTGTTCATGTAAATCCTAATAATGATTGGGATGAAAATTTACATGGTATATATATGATTAGGAGCAGAAAACTAGAAAACAAATTTATAAAAAAAAAAAGGGATGAATTAAGACTGAGGGCTTGTTTGACGTTTTTTGGGTGTTTTTTTTATTTGCTAATGCGTGAAATTGTACATAATGAGAATGTTTCTTTATGTTCAATTAAATTGAATATATATATATATAAGGCCGGCCTATAGTAAGCCCAAGTCTAAGGGGAGCCAATTATTAAAATTAGTAAAATATTTTATTAAATTTATTATAATTTTAAACATAGAAGGTAGCTTAGTCGTGGAAAATATAGGTAAACTTTTTAGTTGATCACCAAAACCTATTTTTTTAATCTAATTTTTAAATTAAACTTAAGACAACAACAAAAATGTTTATCTATATACTAATTTGTTTCTCTCATTTGATTAAAACATGATTAAGACTGACATTCTAATTACTCCAATTAATTACTTTTAATTCTCAAATTAATTTTTATAAAGTCACTAATGATATTTTTATAAACTTTTTAATTAAAAATAACAGTTTAAGTTTTAATTATTATTTTTTATATATTATCTTTAATTATTATTTATATATATATATAATTATTAAATCCTTATATATATAATATATTATATATATCTTTTATTCTTATTTTATTTTTATATTTATATAATTATTAAATCACTTTTAAATATAGATAATATATATATATATATATATATATATATATATATATATATATATATATATATATATATATATATATATATATATATAATATAATATAATTTTAAAATAACGGTGATTTTTCAACTATTCAATTATTTTTAATCCTCAAATTAATTTTTAAAATATATATTATATAAATATTATATATATATATATATATTATAAACTGTAAATTTTTTACTGATATTATAAAAAAAAATTACTGTAATATTTTTTACCTTTTCTTTCGAAAAATTTGACGAAATAACCTTAAAGATGTCTTTATTTGCATCCGTGGTTACCTGATAATTTTTATTGATGTGGTGACCACTTTATTTTTTTGGACGAAAATAGCCTTATCGCGTAACGCAAAGGGAATTCGTGTTTTTCAGGGAATTTTTTTTATATAAATACTGAATTTTTTTTCATTTCGTAATTTTCTTTCTCTCTTTTCTCTCTCCTCTCTTCTCGCGGCGACGACGACGGCGGAACCACGGAAACTCTAAACGAACATATGAATGTGAAATGCAGAAAGGTAAGTGAAATTATGTTTTTTTTTATTTGAGTTATTTTAATATTCCAAACCGAAAAAGACCTGGACTAAATCCAGTCCCCATCAAAAAATAATCTCTTATCTAAATAAGATGTATATATATTTATAAAACTAAAAAAACTAAGAAATAATTATAACTTTTTACAGTTTGAAAAATATATTTTTGCAAACTTCAAAAGTAAGCAAATCTATATATTATTTTCAGCACATATAATTAACATTATAAATAATGAAACTTAATTTATTTATGGATTTAACTGGCATAATCATGTGATGTGACTTCCAATAGTGTATATAAAACCAAACCATATATTCATAAACTGAAAGCAATAAACTAAAAAATGATTAATCAAAAAGCAACTATAATCCATAAATATAATTGTTATATTAAAGAAGAGTTCATCTTAAAAGTCCCAAACAGTACAAAAATAATAGTCTAAAGATTAGAATGCTTTTAATTGAAAGAACAAATTAAACTTGGCGCCCAAGCTCATCATCATCTGTGTCATCATCCAGTGGCGTTTTGAATCTTACCCCATTTGTGTTGATTCTTTTTTCTGAATGATCTTCCAGGGTACATTCTTCAGTTGTTGCATAAATATCAGTCAATAACCTCATCTTTTTTGGCTTTCTTGCCTTTGATTTCTTCAAAATTTTCACATCGATCGGCTGCACATAAAAATACTTATTTTGAAAATTCAATGTATTATTTGAAAACGTTAGAATGTCTTACTTTGAAAGCCCTAGTTTCCTCCAATATTATGTTTTATTCATCTCCTTTATATTTTTTTCTTATCAGTAGATAATCCTCTATTCTTTTCAAAATTTGCAATCCGTATCCGATCCGGTATTCGACCACTATTCGATCCGAAACACCGGATCGAATCGGCCAATTGGATATACCCGCTGATCTGATTTTTTCATATTTTTTAGTTTTTTTCAAATTGTTTTATTACATCAGTTATAAATTCAGTACAATATATATATCAAAAATATAATTCAAATACAAAAATAGTAAGTACCTTATTGAGAATTTTGGGACATGATTTTTGTTTTTGTCCATCATTGTCACCACCCGAACCATCTCTTTTCTTGGAATCCATCTTCTTATCAGTGTTAGTTCGGGAAGAGCTTTCAGTACTGGACATTATTATCTGATGATAAAATTTACTAGTGACAATTAAGAACATATATAAAATCGACCAAAATAGTTTAATAAGATGAAAACTCACTTCAAACTTGAAAGTCCTTAGCTTTAACTCTAATCTGCAAGAAATCATAAACTTATAGATATTAGATTATCAAGTGAAACTTTCTATGACAGCCTTATATAACAATGAAATAACTAATTAAATTACATAGTTGAATTTGTCAAAGAAACTATATATAGATTAAATAGAAAACATATAGATCGTGAGAATAAAGTGCGTGATTGAAGATAGGATTGGACAAAAGATAAAAACAATTATCGATCATGAGAGACGCCGGCAATCAACCATTCACTCAAAATGAAACAACAGATCTGTTAGGGCAAGAAAGAAAAGAATTACCAGTAGAGGCGAAACAGAAATAGAAGATAAAAAAAAAATGAAAAGAACACGGAATGGAAGAACTCGATTTACTATTCAAAACCATTTATTTTCTAAAACTTATAGAATAAAAAAAAAAGACAACAGTTCATGAACCTGTGCGAAAGAAACCCACCTTTTAGAAATCAGCTATTGTTCAACTCTCCGGTCTGTGTGTGAAAATGATATATATTATACACAGAGAGAGTTGGGACAGATTTATTTAATAAATCTTTTTCTAGATTTATTTAAAGATTTCTTTCCCTTATCACTAAATTTACTTCTTATAAACATTTGTGTAATCTGTATTATTAATTAACCTACCTTTTTTTTCATTTACATTACATTTTTTTTTTATTTTACAACTAATTAGGCCTTTCTCTTTAATGTGGATTATCAAAATTCAAATTAATTTAAATTAAGTAGAAAAATATATAATCTACCATTATATTCTTTTTAATTATAGATAAAAATACTAAATTATTTACTAATTATTAGATTATTCAAATATCCTAAATCAAATTAGGACAAAAAATTTATTTGTAATCTTAAAAATTCAAGTCAATAAATATTAATAGTAATAAACCATTATTTTCTTTAAAAAATGTATAAAAATACAACCAAAACATAAAGATATGAACATATAACAACGCCGCCAAAAACTCTCAATTATTATTACTGAGAACAATAATTAAAGAAACAAGCACCCACACGAATTAAAAAATGATTTTCATTAATAGTCGGACACATTTCATTATTGAGTACAAATTAAGTTAACTTGAAAACACTTATTAGTGGGTGAAAATATACCTATTGATAATGTTTCGACTTAATTAAATTGAATAGTTGAATGCATAATACTTTTTGAAAATGTGAAATTATTTACTAATTTCTAAATTTGTGATTTTATAAGGTGAAAAATTGAAAAATAGACTTTAACTTTGTCGCTTCATAAAATAATGTCAATGTCATTTAAGACTTTATGGTAGGTTTGAAAGGGAAGAAACACAATAGAAATATATAATTTATTAACCATTTTCAAATGATTAAGAAAAAGTTACATCTTTTTTAAAAAAAAACTTGTTTCCAAATGATCAATTAACATATGTTCTAAATTGCACAGTAGTTTGACATTTACTCATTTGACAAAATTGTTAGATTGTCATTTTAATGATGAAAAACATAAATTTATAATTATTTGTACCATTTGTCGTTTATATATTTACACTTTGTCGAAAAATTATGATATTAGACCTAGTCATCTTCTTAACTATTGTTAATTTTCTTGTTTGAGCTTTATAGAAGTTTACAAATCTTCAAATTATTGATTACCAATTTTTTTTTTTGTTAATTACAATAATTTTTTGTTTACTTCCTCCTTTCAAAAAAAAAAAAAAGAATTGACCTTAAACGATGGTTATCTTCTTAATTATTATTATTGGCTTATTTATAAAATTTCAAATATTTTGCATTTAATTAATAAGTCACTTAAAATTTTAATTTTCACATCAACATTTTATTAAAAACACATAAAAACTTTCCATTCTTCTAATGTTCGTGTGTGAATAACATCCAAATAAAATTCTAGTTAGATTTTAAATTTTTGGTCTACTCATATTATATAAGTTCTCTACCTATGTTTGTCAAATGTGTAATATAACACATCCTATAAAGACCTTTACTAATTATTTTATACATTATTAATTTGTTTATGTTCTTAATATTACTATGTGTTATATAATATTTATTTAAAATAATTATTAACCTAAATACTAGTTATTTTATAAATACTTGAAAGATTCATGTGTGATCCGCACTGATAAAAATATAAATAAAATA
Organism: Impatiens glandulifera; assembly: GCF_907164915.1. Taxonomy (NCBI): domain Eukaryota; kingdom Viridiplantae; phylum Streptophyta; class Magnoliopsida; order Ericales; family Balsaminaceae; genus Impatiens; species Impatiens glandulifera. Next base: position 47,736,675 of record NC_061866.1, on the reverse strand, counting down.
AATTTAATAAAAAAATTATAATAATATAAATTCAATTTTTAATGTTTTTAATAAACCACGAATAATATATTAAAATAAAAAATAGAACACTCTCATTCCACATTTTATTCACTTCGATAAAACAACTCATCTTTTCACATATTTTTTTTCTAATGAACATCTCATCTCGTGACCTTACACTTTTACTTTGGTCAAATCAAAATTTTTAAACATTACTATTCTATTTTTTACCCTCATTTTAGTCCAATAATGCTCAATCGACTTCTCATCTTATGACCTTAAAATACTCAGACTGACCAACCATCTCTTTATGACCTTAACTTTCACTTTAGTAATATTCTCGCATATTTTAACTACCAATATCAATTTCTTTTCCAATTGACCTCAATCTCTTTACCTTACTTTCACTTAGACTAATCAAAAATCATCTCATTCCATATTTGTTCACCAATCACAATCGACATCCATTCTCTCGAAGACCTTACTTTCATTTCATCAAATAACTCATCTTCTCATATATTTTATAATATACAACCCTACTTCTTATCCTCACTTCAGCTAACCATACATCTCATTCCACATTTATCCACCCCAATTGACCTATCATCTTGTTATCTTACTTTCACTTTGATTTATTAACCATCTCATTCCACATTTATTCAATAATTCATAATCGACCTCTCATCTCGAGACCTTACTTTAAATTCGTCAAATAACTCATCTCTTAACATATTTTACAATATACAACACACCATTCTTTATGCTTAATTCGGCTAACCATTCATCTCATTCCATATTTATTCACCCTAATAATTGACATCTCATATGAGTCATTACACTTTCACTTCGGTCAAATCAACCATCTGCAATATCACCAATCTCTTTTACTCTTCACTTTGGTCACCAATTCCCAACTAACCTCTTATCTCGTGACTCATCTCTTAACGTATTTAACAATATACAACCTGATTTTTTTATCCTCATTTCGGATAACTAACAATCTCATTCATTCACATCCCAATCAACCTCTCATATTGTATGACCTTACATAATTCATTTTCAACGTTGACAATCTCTTTTACCCTCACTTTGACCGATCAATTCCCTAACCGATCTCTCATAGCGTGACCTTACTTACATCGATTAACCAAAACCATCTCATTCCACGTTTTTATCCTACTAATCTCAATTGACCTCTCATTTTGAGACTTTACTTTTATTTTGGTCAAACAATTCATCTCCTCACATATTTTATAATAAACAACCCGGCTTACTTATCCTCATTGATTGACCAGCCCATCTCATCAGAGTTTGTTTGTTTATTTTGGTTGATTAATTTTGGATGTATTTTCGATCTAAAATATCTAAAACCTTTTTTTTTAAATTGAAAAAAATATTAAAGAATTGGAAATAATTTTCTATATTTTATAGAACAAAATATTATGAACTAGGATTGTTTGAATAATTTCTATCATTCTACCTAACTTGCTATGTCCATAATTTGTTTTTCAGGGCTCGAAAAATTTAAAGGAAAATTTTCAGATAATCCTTAAATTAATTCTGATTTTTACTTGCACTAACATTAATTTTTGAAATATTTTCAGATTTTGGTAATTTTCGATCATCTCAAAAAAACAAGTATGCTCATATACAATTTTCTAGTCTATATATTAATCATGTACTTAGTGTAGAAGAATAATTTAATTAAGAATGGAATTAAGCATAATTCTTTTATAGCTAATTAGGAATGAATTTTTATTTGAAACATACTTGATTTTGGTTTCTTGAAATAAAGTGGTAGAAATGTGGTTATGTCTAAAACAGACAGTTAATTCGGACTGCATACGAGCCACAATGTCGAAACCCTAAAAAACTTAAAAGAAAAATATTAAAAAGCTTAAACACAAATTATTTCCACCTATTTTTATGTCTATTTTTATGTCGTAGAGTTTGATTTGAGCTTTTCTTTATTTTTGAGATTTTAACCAATAACTTAATCGTCTCATTTATATTTTTTCAACCATCAAATATTATATTTATGAACCAAAATACTAAAATACTCATATTTTATTCTTATAAAAATTAAATAAAAAAATATTAGAGTGATTCAACCAATTAAAATCAAATAAATTATTTTTTTTATCAAGAAAATTTTTAGTAAAAACTCACAAATAACCAACATCAAACAAAATTTAAGATGATGTTATATTATATTTTATTTATTTTCAATCATCTAAAATTTTAATTTATTAAACAAAATACTAAAAATATAAATAATATTTTCAATTCATTATATATTTTATTTTTATAAATTTTAAATACAAAAAAAATACTAAATAACTCAACAAATTAAGCCCCAAATAAAAAATATATTAAAGAATTCAATATCAAACAACTTCTAATAAAATTAATGGAAAAGAAAAAGAAAAAAAAAAGTGGCCTAGGTTTGAAGTTTGAATATAGCCGGTCAATACATGGATATTAATGTGGGTATTGCATTGAATGAGATTTGAAAATAAAAAAATAAAAAAATAGCTTTTGGGTAGATTGAGTAAATTCTATTTGGATTTACATTATCATTTCTTCGAGTTAATTATTTCTTCTTCATGTGTGACAATCCTGGGTAAAGTAACTTATGCAACTAATTTATGCAGTTGCATAATGTCTCCAATTTTATAGGTCCTAATTTTTAATATTTCATAATATTATATTATTAATATTAATTTTTCTTTTTTTTTCTCTTTTAATATTAAATATATATTATAAAAATAATTTTTTTTATCTTTTTTTTAATCTCCTCTTTTCATATTATAGTATATTAATTATTTATATTTCATTTTATATTATTAAAATTTTATTTAAAAAAATTATTATTTTAGAGATTCCAAAATTTAAATTTACATGAGGCCCAAATTACACCGACACCGATGATAGAGAAAGGAAATAGATTTATTTTTAAAGAGAGATATTCTGCATGAAGTTGACGGTTGAGAAGCATCAATGGCAGATAGGATTTTTCTGTTAAGGTTATTCAAAGGCCTATACTTATCAGCAACATGTGGAGTCAATTAAGCTTCTACTAGTCCTTTTCCAATACGGGGTTAGCCTATTTTAATTATGTTCTTAATCTTGTTTTATTTTGATTGAAAATCAGAGTTAGTAAGTTTTTTTAAAAGGGTATTTTATTTTATTATTATTAGTCCACCATAACATATTATAAGTTAATCAACATGTTAAGAGGGCGATCCAACAAAATGTTCCACGAATTTTAACAACTTTGGTATAGCTTCGATCAAACACTGTTAGTGATAATGATTGATATAATAACTTGTTTAAATTACGATCGCTATATGTATTTAAAATCCATTTCTCAAATAAAAAAATTATATGAGCCTTCCATATTATTATCAACAAAATAAAGGTAACTAATTTTGTTAAAAAGTTACGTAAAATACTCGAAAATTCCCATAGTTTGGAACACCATGAAATGAAGTTCATAACCTTGTCATGCATTTTTGCACGATAATACTGAAAAGCACTACCAAAACACCTTGTGACAGAAGCAATTCCTCATCAAAAAGTTTGATCAATATGTGTTTTAATATAATGATTATTTCCTTCACCATATCTTTTTTTTTTTTAGAGAAATCATTATAAAATGATTCATGACAATGTTGAAAAATGATGCTCTATCTCTAATAATGTGCTCATCCTATTTAATTTAATTGAATAATTTGAATGTAATTTATTTATTTTTTTGAAAAAGTAAAATTATTTCATGTTTAATCATAAAACAACAAACTAATCTCTAAATTTGAGATTTTATAAAGTGAAAAATTGAAAGGGAGACTTCAACTTTGTCACTTCATAAAATAATCTCAATACCATTGAAGAATTTTGGTATGTTAAAAAGGGAGAAACACAAGATAAATATGTTATTAACCTTTTTCAAATGATTAAGAAAAAGTTGCATCCTTTCAAAAAAAAAAAAAAACTAGTTTCCAAATAATATTTTCTAAATTTTACAATAGTGTGTCGTTTACTCCTTTTCAAATAATTCCGACCTTACACGTGGTAATCTTCAAATGATGGATTACAAAATTTTATGATTAATAATACCATTTATCGTTTACTTTTTCAATTTATCGGAAAAGTATGAAATTACACATGATATTCTTAACTATTCTTGATTTTATATGTCTAATCTTTATGAAATTTCAAATCTTGTGCATTTAGTAAGTCGCATTCAAATTCTCATTATAATTAAATCTTCAACCTATTTATAATTACAATAGTCTATCATTTACTTTATCTTATTAAAAAAATGTTAACTTTACTCCTAGTTATCGTATTAATTATTTTTTATTTTGTCGTGTTTTTAGATAAATAAATAAACAATTAAATAAATAGACTAGATTAGAAAAATATTTAGAATATATCTTGTTTTTTATTTGTTGCAGGATTTAAAAAAAAAACATAGTACTATAGACTGTTCGAATAACATAAACAACAAAAACGACAAAGACGGCACAAATTAAAACTAATGTAATTTGGAGGTGGTAAATTATTTCTTTAAAGGATCAAGAAGAATTTAATTCAACTTAATTGAGTAATGAGCCCGTGAAATTAACTCGGCACAAATGACACAAATTTACAAATGGAAGTTGTTATTAGTATAAATAAGGTTATAGGTCATAAGAGAAAAAGGAAAAATGAGAGAGAAGAGGGTAGACAACTCTATAGGTTGAGAAAACTATTAGAACGAGAGAGCGTACATTTCACCATTTTTTACTTTCAAGTTTTTGAGTTTTGGAGTTGAGCGTGTTAAGAGCTAGAAGTTGTCTTATTTTGTTGGAGGCTTTTAGAAACTGTGTAAACTAATTCCGATTTAGTCTACATTCTTCCTATAACGTTTTAATTTTTAATGAACATATCTCAAGATTTTTCTTTTGACGCAATTTATTTTAGTGTTTAATATTGCATCTAATTCTAAATATTCATTAGAAGTTTGTTGATCTAGTTTCATTAAACGGGGAGGGCTAAATCAAAACATCCAAATTTAAATTTGGGCAGTTTTTTTGGAGGGGTTGGTTGGGGTCATCTGTGTTCGTCCTAGCGGTCTGATCACGTCCCAAATATTTCATAAAAGCTAATGGCGTGAAGGATTGACCAGTTGAGACCCTCCAGCGAAAAACTGAAACCTAGCACTTCATTTTCTTTAACCTTCATTTTTACCATTTCTATTCTTGGCTATTATATTGTTGTTAGGATAGTTTACATACTATTTTATAGTTTGGTTCCTAGCTGTACAGGTTGTCGGGATCCAAAAACTAGAGAATACAATCGGTTTTGGCTAGGTTTTAAGTGAACCTGCAAATCGACCGAGAACTAGGATCCTAGTCAGTTTTCGACCGAGGAAGTCAAGGTCTTGGCTCCCTTTTCGACCGAGAATCCCAGGGTCATTCTCATCTGACAGAGGGCCATGACCGGTGAAACAGGGTCGCAATTGAGAACTTTAGTCACGTGACTAATGCCCGTAACCGGTCTTCTGGGTGCCTACGAACTGTCATTTGGCTGTCCCGAAAAAGGCCGACCCTGAGAATTTTGGGGTCAATCCAAATTTAAATTTGGACTCCTATTTTAAAATAGTAAAAAAAAATTAAAAATTTAATAATATAAAATGAGATATAAATGATTAATATATTATAATAAAAAAAATTATATATATTTAATATTAAAGGAGAAAAAAATAAAAAAATAAAAATAATATAATACTATTAAATATTAAAATATGAGACCCTATAAAGGTGGATGACCCTATGCAATTGTATATGTTATCTTACCCCGGCCTTGGTTTCGCAACCAACTGTCTATCATGCCTGGCTCAGTTGTGACCGGTCCTCCGGGCTTGTTTGATTTGCAGATTTTGACCCATCATTTCAACTCATTCTTCTAAAATTTATTTTAAAAAATTTAAAATAAATAAAATAACATAAAAATAAATTAACATTTTCCAAAAAATAAAAGTTTTATTTGAAAACTATAACCTCTTACTTTTTACTCTTCAAGTGTTACTTGTGTTTGTACTATGGGTGTAAGTAAAATCAAAAAAATGAAAAAATTGAACCAAATCGTAAAAAAACCGTCCGAATAATTATAAACCGACCGAATAATTATAAACCGACCGAACCGAGTTTTGACTGTTTTATAATTTTCTGTACCGACCATGTCGTTTCGGTTGGCGGTTTAGATAATAAAAAACCAACGAATTGACCGTATATATACGTGTTTAAATTTAAAGTATATATTTTTCTAACCTAGTGGTAAAGATAAAGATGTTTATTTATTTTTTTTTGTTAAGGGTTTCAATATATCTTGACAAATATATCTTTATTATTTTATATATTTAATGTTTTTTTTTAATTAATTAATATTCTAATATATATATATATCTTTAAGTTAAATAATTATTTTGTTAAATAATTGATTTGTTATCTCATTTATTAAATTTTTATTTATAAGAATTTTTGAATCAATTTTTTATTTTTTTAGTTGATTATATTATTTATTTTCATTTTAATACCTTATATATATTTATATATTTGTTATTTTTTCAACGATTAAACTGGTAAACCGATCGAACCGATTTTATAATCGAACAAACCGAACCAATATTTAACCGCCAACCAACGAATGAAGATTTTGATAAACCAACACCAACGGTTGGGATGAATTTTTTTGTGAAAAAATTGACCGAACCGAGCTGTTTAAACCCCTAGTTTGTACTCTCCATTACAAGAAGCCTTATATTTTCCTCTATTTGGATTGTCTTATTTTTTTTACCATTTAATATAAAATTAAAATTTTAGTTAAATTTATTAGATTTTTAAGATAATATTGTGTAGCCTAGTGGTTTAATAAGAAAAAAACAGATTTTATTTGATTATGGATTCAAATCTCACAGAACATACTTTTTTGTAACAATTTGTTTGAACTAAAATTAAGGCATCAAACAAATTTTTTCAACGTTTTTCTTTATGGGGATGGGGCAGCCCAATTATCGGGTCGGCGCTACTTATGCCTAGATACATGATTAGGACGGGAGGAACCTTTGACGTATGTATAGGTTAGGGCAGAGATGGACCCAAGATTCTGTGGTGGGGTGGGCTTAAAAAATTTTTAGGGTGAGCTAAAGTAAAAAAACGAGAAAATTTGGATAAAACGGGTAAATAAAAGTAAATTTTACCATTTTTTAATATTAAATAAATAAAATAGTGAATTCTATTAAAAAGAATTTTAAATTTGGGGGAATGTCACATTTTAACCGTAAAAAAAATTCAAAATAGGCTTCAACCCACCCGAACTCTTAAAAAGATTCGTCCCTGAGATAGAAAAAATAATTAACTAATAAAACAAATATAAAAATCACATTTTTAAATATGACCTAAGAATTGGAGCAGAGACCCTCCGTTTGTACGGTACGAGGGACACAACGTTGATACCTTTTTCTAAGTATAAAAAGTATCGAACATAAAAGCATGATTTATTTTAAAGCATTCTTTAATCCAATTTTTTTTTTATGATTTCTCACGGATAAAACTAGGTGAAGTCTGAAAAGTCTAAAACTATTATAAATTAAGATGATGTCTACCATCTGATTTCTTATTATTTTATGAGAATCGAAAAAAGGGAAAAAATTGTGAGTTAAGGGGCATTTAGCTAACGAGTCCAAACTTCACCATTCACAAACTTTTTAAATGGTCGATTTTTATATAACTTGAAAACACTTATTAGTGGGTTAAATTGTACCCACCCTATTTAATTGAATAATTGAAAGTAATTTTTCCCAAAAAAATAATTGAATGTAATTTATTTATTTTCCGAAAACGTAAAATTATTTTATGTTTAATCATACAACAACAAAATAATCTCCAAATTTGAGATTTTATAAAGTGAAAATTTGAAAGGGAGACTTCAACTTTGTCCCTTCATAAGATAATCTCAATACTATTGAAGACTTTTTTTTTTTTTTTTAAATACTATTGAAGACTTGTGGTATGTTAAAAAGGGAGAAACACAAGAGAAATATTTTATTAACCTTTTTCAAATGATTAAGAAAAGTTACGTCCTTTTAAAAAAAAACTAGTTTCCAAATAATCAATTAACATATATTCTAAATTTTACAATAGTTTGTCGTTTACTCCTTAATCAAATAATTCCGACCTTACATGTGGTTATCTTCAAATGATAAATTGCAAAATTTTATGATTAATAATATCATTTGTCGTTTACTTGCAATTTATCGGAAAATTATGAAATTACACATATTCTTAAATATTATTGATTTTGTATGTCTAATCTTTATGAAATTTCAAATCTTGTGCATTTAGTAAGTCATATTCAAATTCTCAATAGAATTTTAAATCTTCAAACAATTGATAATTACAATAGTCTATCATTTACCTTATCTTATTAAAAAAATGTTGACCACTCATAGTTAACGTATTAATTATTTTTTTTTGTCGTGTTTAGTTAAAATTTTAAATATTGTGCATTTAATAAGTCATTCAAACTTTTCATTTTCACTGTAACAATTTTTTAAAAGACATAAAAGCTTTCTATTTGTACATGTGAAAAATAACAACCAAATAAAGTTAAATGGTAACAAAAGATTGTTAGGTTTTAAATTTTTTGTTTACTCGGTCTTTTATCTATGTTTGCAGAATTTGTATTTATTTAGTATAACACATCCTATTAAGAACTTCACTAATTATTTTATAAATTATTAAATAAGAATTATGTTCTTAATGTTACTATGTGATATAGTGTTAATAAAAAAATTTATTAAAGCTAATTATTTAATAAATATTATGTATATATATACCTAACTTATTTACATATTAATTGTCAAACATTTAAAAAATCAAAATATTTTCTTTACTTTTATATATTATACTTATTTATATTGATGGTCCTGGTAAAAGTACTTACAAAAATAGAGATGGCGAAATTGAGAATGATTACAACGAACTTTCACATTCTGTAAGAGCACGAAGAATTAGTGAACTAATCACATGATTATAAAAGATAAATTAATTTCAAAAACAGATTTACTCAATAATTACAATTTAAGCCAAGCTGCAATACAAATAATTGAGAATATTAAAAATGATGAGAGAGCTGTGAAAAGATGAAGGGCATAAATCCAAACAAGAAAAGATGAAGGCAAATAAGCAAAAAATCAAACATAAAAAGAAACACAAAAGTTTGACAATAATGTGTTTTAGTCTTCATACATAAATCATTTACAAAATAATTTTATTTTTTTGTATGAAACTCTGGAAAAAAGAAAAACAGATATTTGCACTAAAAGTATTAGATCAATATCGATTTTAGTATTTCAAAAAATTAAATGATGAATTTTTTAAGCATTAAATATATATATATATGAGAAAACAAATATGTTGTCTTGACTAAATCCAATAACTCTCCCATTAAATATAACCTCCTTTCTAAATAAGGTGGATATATTAGTAGAACTCCTAAAAAAAACATTGAGAAGTGATTATAACTTTTTATAGACTTTAGAAAATAAATTTTGTAAACTTCAAAAGTACTCATTTTCAGCACATATAATTTAACATCATAAATAATGAAACTTAATTCATTTATGAATTTAACTGTCACAATCATGTGATGTGACTTCCAATAGTTTATATAAAATCAAACTATGTTAAAAAATTGGAGAAAGGATTCACTGCTTTCATTTGTTTATGTTCCTTCCAATAAAATTTTTCTTTGATTACAACGTTGCCTCACGTGAAGTGAGGTTGTCTCTCACGTGAGATTGTCTCTCACGTGAGATTGTCTCTCACGTGAGATTGCCTCTCACGTGAGATTGCCTCTCACGTGAGATTGCCTCTCACGTGAGATTGCCTCTCCCCATGTAAGAGGCAACAGAGTGAAGACAAACAAATAGAAGCAGAAGATTCTAACAGGAAAAAGTGAAAGTGAAAACAGATAAACTAGGAGAATTATTAATGTAAACGATAGTTTGTAAAAATAAATGCAAAAAGGATTTCATCCCAAAAATTCCAAACAGTTCAAAAGAAAAATAGTCTAAACATAATTAGCCAAATATGATTGCGGTTTTTATTTGAAAAAAGAAACTTTTTCAATCTTATCATCTTTCTGTCCTGGCGTAGTGCAATTCCTCCCATTTGTATTGATCAGTGTTTCTAGATCCTCCAAAGTGCAACTTTCAGTAGTTGCATAAATATCACTCAGCAACCTCATCCTTCTTTGTTTTTTGGGTTTTGGTTTCTGATTAATCAAGTTAGAAGTTCTCTTCAACGTTCCAACATTGATTGGCTGCACATAAATACACTTATTAGTGTGTAAATTCAGTGTATTATTTGAAAACTTAAAAAATGTCTTACAAACCTGACACACTTTGGAAGCCATAGTCTCCTCCAATACTAGGCTTTCTTCATCTCCATCAGATTTTGGGTTTGTTTTCTGATTAATCACACTAGAAGATGCTTTCAACATTTCAACATCGTTGGGCTACACAGAAATACACTTATTAGTGTGAAAATTCAATGTATTATTAGAAAATGTTAAAAATGTCTTACAAACCTGATACACTTTGGAAGCCATAGTCTCCTCCTCCTCCTCCTCCAATACTATGCTTTCTTCAACTCCTTTAGATTTTGGGTTTGTTTCCTGATTGATCACACTTGAAGATTTCTTCAACATTTCAGCATTGATTCTCTGCACAGAAATACACTTATTAGGGTGAAATTTCAATGTATTATTTGAAAACTTTAAAAATGTCTTACAAACATGGCCTGTAGGCTTTCTTCTTCTTCTTTAGATAATTTCTTTCTTAACTTAGTAGGCGGATCGAAAGGCGGAAGAGGATCTTTGATGCCATTATCCAAACAAAATTGCAAACTCTCGGCAGAAAATGGCCAATGCATTTTCAAATGCTTAGCCCTATGTTTATAAACATAATCCCTGTACATTGAAAACAAGAACAAAAAATCAAAAATATAACAAGTGAAAAAAGAAAAATTGTAATTCTATATATACAACCAGTAGTTATGTGGAGTAAAAAAATTCAACTAAATTTCTGGGTTTAAACCAAAAAATCCAGAAACAGGATTGTATAACAAAATGATTAGACATAAATTTAGGTTTGAAATATACAATAAGAAAAGTGATAATACTAGTATTACCTCATACAGAAATTTGTGTCAATGGTTTCGTTTTTGCTACCATTTTCACCACCTGAACTGTTTCCTTTTTGCTTGGAATGCATCTTCTCATTTTCACCACCTGAACTGTTTCCTTCTTGCATGGAATCCATCTTCTCATTTTCACCACCTGAATTGTTTCCTTCTTGCTTGGAATCCATCTTCTCATTTTCACCACCTGAACTGTTTCCTTCTTGCTTGGAATCCATCTTCTCATTTTCACCACCTGAATTGTTTCCTTCTTGCTGGGAATCCATCTTCTCATCAGTGTTATTTAGGACCGAGTTTTCAGTAGACATTATCTGATGATAAAATTTACCAGTGAATTAAAAAACATATATAAAATCGATCAATTACTATTAGAAAAGACTTCTACAGAACAATTGTTGGTTTGCTATACAAAAGTTATAGAATAAAAAATGTGAAGGAAATAAGTAAGAAAATAACCCTTTTAGGAATCAGATCTGCACACCTAAAACCAGCTCTTGTTCAACTCGATCTCCTGTCTATGTGAAGGTCGTGAGAGCGAAATGGAAAGAGGGAGAAGATAAATAAATCTTTTGCAAACAATAAAAGATTTATTTCTCTTATCACTATATTTACTTTCTTAAAAAATTGTGGTAATCTGTATTCCATTTACTTTAATTATTTTTTTTTCTTTTACAACTAATTTAACCTTTTTATTTAATGTGGATTATTTCAAAATTCAATAAAGTTGCTCAATATATAATTTACCATTACTTTTTTTTTAATTATAGATAAAAATATTAAATTATTTACTATTTTTATATTATTCAAATATCTCGATTCAAATTGACAAAAAAAAATTATTTGAAATCTTAAACATTTAAGTCAATAATAATATGAATAAATCTTTATTTTCTTTAAAAATATATATATAAATACAATGAACATACAATGAACGAAAGAGGAAAAAAAACTTTACAAACACAATAATGCTGCGCCGCCAAACCCCCTTAATTGGCGCCTTCAAACCTCCTCAATTATTACAATTAAAAATATTAAACATGCTCACACAAAACATACCAAATAAATCAGACAAGGATTCTCATTAATAGTCAAGAAAACTTTCATCATATTTTTCGTACACGAGAACATATATCTCAAGAAGAAGACGAATTTGACGCTCATCTTCAAATAAGAGAAATTAGAAAGAATCAAATAATTAATTAATCCTCGTGGATTGATTTCTGGATTTGAGTGAGGGGTTGTGTGAGTATAGTAAGATTGGGCGAGTGAGGAGGAGGGAAATTGGATGAAATAGCCCTTAAAAAGAGGGTTAATTTTAAAAATAACCTACCATAATGTTCTTTGCAAAAATAACCTTTTTTCTGGCAAAAGACCAAACTACCCTTAATAACTTTTTTCTTCTTCGATGCTACTCTAAGTAAAGGAACCAAAAAACAAATATTTATCTTGAAAAGGCCCGATCGGGACAATAATGACATTGGGGCTACTAAAGTAGGAAACGAAGGAAGCGACAATGACATTCTGAACAATGACGATACACAATTACCCGAAACTCAGAAAAAACATGATAAGACAGGAATGATATATCATCTTGTTATCTTACTTTCACTTTGATTAATTAACCATCTCATTCCACATTTATTCATCAATTCATAATCGACCTCTCATCTCGAGACTTTGCTTTCACTTCGATCGTCAAATAACTCATCTCTTAACATATTTTACAATATACAACACGACATTCTTTATCCTTAATTCGGCTAACCATCAATCTCATTCTATATTTATCCACCCTAATAATTGACATCTCATATGAGTCATTACACTTTCACTTCGGTCAAATCAACCATCTACAATATCACCAATCTCTTTTACTCTTCACTTTGGTCACCAATCCCCAACTAACCTCTTATCTCGTGACCCATCTCCTCATGTATTTAACAATATACAACCTGATTTTTCCCCTCATTTTGGATAACTAACAATCTCATTCATTCACACCCTAATCAACCTCTCATATTGTGTGACCTTACATAATTCATCTTCAACGCTGGCAATCTCTTTTACCCTCACTTTGATCCATCAATTCCCTAATCGATCTCTCATAGCGTGACCTTACTTACATCGATTAACTAAAACCATCTCATTCCACGCTTTTATCCTACTAATCTCAATTGACCTCTCATTTCGAGACTTTACTTTTATTTTGGTCAAACAATCCATCTCCTCACATATTTTACAATAAACAACCCGACTTACTTATCCTTATTTTGATTGAATAGCCCATCTCATCAGAGTTTGTTTGTTTGTTTGTTTTGGTTGATTAATTTTGGATAGATTTTTATTTAAAATATCTAAAACATTTTTTAAAAAAATTGAAAAAAATATTAAAGGATTGGAAATAATTTTCTACATTTTATAGAACAAAATATTATGAATTAGGATTGTTTGAATAATTTTTATCATTCTACCTAACTTGCTAGGTCCATAATTTGTTTTTCAGGACTCGAAAAATTTAAAGGAAAATTTTTAGATAATTCTTAAATTAATTCTTATTTTTATTTGCTCTAACATTAATTTTTGAAAATTCAGGTTTATGAAATACGAAACCAACATCTGGACCTACAAAATTCATGAAGGTATGAGCTGGTCTCTAAAAAAGATTCTTAAACTAAGAAGCAATATTGCAGATTTTTATGACATCCGGTTAGAGGACGGGAAATGCACTCTATTCTGGCACGACCCCTAGTTTGAAAACCAGTCTATCATCCACAAGGAGAAGTTTCAAAATACCCATATAAGAAGGGACTGCGCAGAAACAAAAATCAGAGACATTAAAGACGGAAATTGGGACTCACTCTTAAGAAGAAATCCAGAAGGACAGAGGATACTTGATCATATAAGTAACATACAACTACACGACAAACCGTATATTCATGAATGGAAAGCTGAGGATAATGGGAAGCTAGTATCGAAGAAAATATGGAAGGTAACCCGGGAAAAAGCGCAGAAAGTAGAATGGACTCCTCTTGTATGGTCAACGAAGATTATCCCTCGACACTAGTTCATCCTATGGCTCACCTTCTGGGAAAGACTCAACACTCGTGATCGTATCAGCAAGTATATGAGCATCCTGAATGCGAGCTGTCTTCTATGCAGAGGAAATGAAGAAACCATAGATCACCTATTTGGGAGCTGCTGTATTGTTTCAGAGCTTTGGGACATATTCTATAAGAGCCTGGAGCTAATCAGTTTCCCGAGCGAATGAAATGAAATCAAAGAAACGACAATACTCAAAGCCAAGGGAAATAGATTTGCAACAAGCGTGTTCAAGTGCGGCTTTGGAGCAGTGGTGTATAACATTTGGCAAGAACGGAATGCAAGGGTATATGGCAGAACCCGCAAGAGCGTTGAAGAGTTATGGAAATATATTGTATCGGATTGCAGTGCCCTCGTGAGAACGTGGAGAAGAATTCCAAGCACGGAGTAAAACTTGAATATCTGCAGGAACTGGAATTTACCGTTTTTTGAACTCACTATAATTGAAAGCATTATAATTAGATAATTCATTTATATTTTTAGCTTTTTAGCTTTTATTCAGAATATTACGACTTCAAAATCATTTTAGACCTGTCTAGAATGATCTCTTAAATTCGTGATTTTTTTTTCCATTTTTGAGAGTTGTAATGAAATTACGCTAAATCATTTTTCCAAAAAAACATTATTTTTTGAAATATTTTCAGATTTTAGTAATTTTCGATCCTCTCAAAACCAAGTATGCTCACATACAATTTTCTAGTCTATATATTAATCATGTACTATAGGGTGTAGAAGAATAATTTAAGAATGGAATTAAGCATAACTCTTTTATAGCTAAATTAGGAATGAATTTTTATTTGAAACACACTTGATTTTGGTTTCTTCAAATAAAGTGGTAGAAAATATGGTTCGTTAATTCGGACAGGAATACGAGCCACAGTGTCATGTTATAAAGCTTAAACACAAATTATTTCCTCTCGGTTAAATTATGTGGCGACTCCTAAACAAATCTAGGTAAAACTGTAGTTTGTAAAGGACCTATTTTTATGTTGTAGAGTTTGATTTGAGCTTTTCTTTATTTTTGAGATTTTTACCAATAACTGAATTATCTCATTTATATTTTTTCAACCATCAAATATTATATTTATCAACAAAAATACTCTTATCTTATTTTTATAAAAATTAAATAAAAAAATATTAAAGTGATTTAACCAATTAAAACCAAATAGATTATTTTTTTTATCAAACAAAATTTTTAGTAAAAACCCACAAATAACCAACCTCAAACAAATTTTAAGGTGATGTTATATTATATTTTATTTATTTTCAATTATCTAAAATTTTAATTTATTAAACAAAATACTAAAAACACAAATAATATTTTCAATTCATTATATATTTTATTTTTATAAATTTTAAATACAAAAAATACTAAATAACTCAAGAAATTAAACCCCAGATAAAAAATATATTAAAGAACTCAATATCAAACAACTAATAAAATTAATGGAAAAGAAAAAAGAAAAGAAAAAAAGTGGCCAAGGTTTGAAGTTTGAATATAGCCTGTCAATACATGAATATATATTAATGTGGGTATTGCATTGAATGAGATTTGAAAATAAAAAAATAAATAAATAGCTTTTGGGTAGATTGAGTAAATTCTATTTGGATTATTTCTTGATAATAACAGAGATTACACCATCATTTCTTGGAGTTAAGTGTTTCTTCTGCGTGTGTGACAGAGAAAGGAAATAGATGATCTTTTAAAGAGAGGGATTCTGCATGAGTTGACGGTTGAGAAGCATCAATGGCAGATAGGATTTTTCTGTTAAGGTTATTCAAAGGCCTATACTTATCAGCAACATGTGGAGATAATTAAGCTTCTACTAGGCCTTTTTCAATATGGGGTTAGCCTATTTTATGTTCTTAATCTTGTTTTAGTTTGATTGAAAATCAGAGTTAGTGAGTTTTTTTAAAAGGGTATTTTATTTTATTATTATTAGTCCACCATAACATACTATAAGTTAATCAACATGTTAAGAGGTTGATCCAAAAAAAATGTTCCACGAATTTTAACAACTTTGGTATAGCCTCGATCATTCTGAGCTATAGAGTTTCTCTATCAAAACAAAAACACTATTAGTGATAATGATTGATATAATAACTTGTTTAAATTACGATCCCTATATGTATTTAAAATCCATTTCTCAAATGAAAAAATTATACGAGCCTTCCATATTATTATCAACAAAATAAAGGTAATTAATTTTATTAAAAAGTTACGTATAATACTCGAAAATTCCCATAATTGGAACACCATGAAATGAAGTTCGTAACCCTGTCATGCAAAAATGCATGATAATACTGAAAAACACTGCCAAAACACCGTGTGCAATTCCTCATCAAAAAGTTTGATCATTATGTGTTTTAATCTAATGATTTGTTCCTTCAACATTTCTTTTTTTTTTTTTTTTTAGAGAAATCATTATTAAATGATTCATGTCAATGTTAAAAAATGATGCTCTATCTCTAATAATTAATATACTCATCCTATTTAATTTATTGAATAATTATAATGTAATTTATTTATTTTTTTGAAAAAGTAAAATTATTTCATGTTTAATCATAAAACAACAACAAACTAATCTCTAAATTTGAGATTTTGAAAAGTGAAAAATTAAATGAGAGACTTCAACTTTGTCACTCATAAAATAATCTCAATACCATTGAAGAATTTTGGTATGTTAAAAAGGGAAAAACACAAGAGAAATATGTTATTAACCTTTTTCAAATGATTAAGAAAAAGTTGCATCCTTTCAAAAAAAAAAAAACTAGTTTCCAAATAATCAATTAACATATTTTCTAAATTTTACAATAGTGTGTCATTTACTCCTTTGTCAAATAATTCCGACCTTACACTTGGTCATCTTTTAATGATGGATTACAAAATTTTATGATTAATAATACCATTTGTCGTTTACTTTTGCAATTTATCGGAAAAATTATGAAATTACACATATTCTTAACTATCCTTGATTTTATGTCTAATCTTTATGAAATTTCAAATCTTTTGCATTTAGTAAGTCACATTCAAATTCTCATTAGAATTAACTCTTCAAACTATTGATAATTACAATAATCTATCATTTACTTTATCTTATTAAAAAAATGTTGACCTTACTCATAGTTATCTTATTAATTATTTTTTATTTTGTCGTGTTTATAGATGAATAAATAAATAAACAATTAAATGAATAAATAGACTAGATTGGAAAAATATTTAGAATATATCTTGTTTTTTACATGAACAACACAGACAACAAAAACGGCAAAGACAGCACAAACTAACGTAATTTGGAGGAATTTGGAGGGGGTAAATTATTTCTTTAAAGGATCAAGAAGAATTTAATTCAACTTAATTGAGTAATGAGCCCGTGAAATTAACGCGGCACAGATGACACGAATTTACAAATGGAAGTTGTTGTTAGTATAAATAAGGCTATAGGTCATAAGAGAAAAAGAAAAAAATGAGAAAAGAGGATATACAACTCTATAGGTTGAAAAAACTGTTAAAACGAGAGAGTATATTTTACCATTTTTTACTTTCAAGTTTTTGAGTTTTGGAGTTGAGTGTATTAAGATTTAGAAGTTCGCTTATGAACTTTTGTTGGAGGCTTTTAGAAACTGTGTAAACTAATTCCGATTTAGTCTACATTTTTCATATAACGTTTTAATTTTTAATAAACATATCTAAAGATTTTTTTTCATTGACGCAATTTATTTTAGTGTTTAATATTGCATCTAGTTCTAAATATTCATTAGAAGTTTGTTGATCTAGTTTCATTAGACGGGAATGGTTAAATCAAAACACTCAAATTTAAATTTGGGCGCAGTTTTTTTTTGGGTTTTCGATTGGGGTCATCTGTGTTCGTCCTAGCGGTCTGATCACGTCCCAAATATTTCATAAAACCTAATGGCGTGAAGGATTGACCAGTTGAGACACTCCTGCGAAAAACTGAAACCTAGCACTTCATTTTCTTTAACCTTCATTTTTACCATTTCTATTCTTGGCTATTATATTGTTGTTATGATAGTTTACATACTATTTTATAGTTTGGTTCCTAGCTGTACAGGTTGTCGGGATCCAAAAACTAGAGAATACAATCGGTTTTAGCTAGGTTTTAAGTGAACCTGCAAATCGACCGAGAACTAGGATCCTAGTCAGTTTTCGACCGAGGAAGTCAAGGTCCTGGCTCCCTTTTTGACCGAGAATCCCAGAGTCATTCTCATCCGACGAGGACCACGACCGGTGAAACAGGGTCGCAACTGAGAACTTTAGTCACGTGACTAACGCCCTTGACCGGTCTTCTGGGTGCCTTTAATAATATAAAATGATATATAAATAGTTAATATATTATACTACGGACATAAGAAATTCAAAAAGAGATAAAAAAAGTTATATATATTTAATATTAAAGGAGAAAAAAAAGATTAATAATATAATATTATTAAATATTAATATTAAATATTCTATGCAATTGCATAAGTTGCTATCTCAGGGCTGGCCTTGGTCCCGCAATCAACTCTCTACCACGCCTGGGTCAGTTGTGACCGGTCCTCCTGATTACGTCTAACCGAGTCTCTTAAGGGCTTGTTTGATTTGCATATTTTGACCCATCATTTCAACTCATTTTTTTTTTTTAATTTTTTAAAAAACATTTAAAATAAATAAAATAACATAAAAATAAATTAAAATTTTCCAAAAAATAAATGTTTTATTTGAAAACTATAACCTCTTGTTTTTTACTCTTCAAGTGTTACTTGTGTTTGTACTATGGGCGTAAGTAAAACCGAAAAAAATGGAAAATTAAACCTAATCGTAAAAAAAACGATCGAATAATTATAAATCGACCGAACCGAGTTTTGATTGGTTTATACTGTAAAGACTATGCCGATTCGGTTGGCGGTTTAAATAATAAAAAATAAACGAATAAACCGACCGACCGTTAATATACGTATTTAAATTTAAAGTATATATCTTTCTAGCATAGTGGTAAAGATAAATATGTTACTTTTTTTTTTTGTTAAGGATTTCAATCTTTACAAATGTATCTTTATTATTTTATATATTTAATGTTTTTTAAATTAATTTTGAATTACTTAATATTCTAATATATATATATTTTTAAGTTAAATAAATGATTTGTTAAATAATTGATTTGTTATCTCATTTATTAAACTTTTATTTATAAGAATTTTTGAGTCAGTGTTTTATTTTTTTAATTTATTATATAATTTATTTTAATTTTAATACCTTATATATATTTATATATTTGATATTTTTTTAACGATTAAACTAGTAAATTGACCGAACCGATTTTATAATTGAACAAACTGAACCATTATTTAACCGCCACCGACGAATGAAAATTTTGAAAAACCAACACCAACGGTTGGGATGAATTTTTTGGTGAAAAAATCGATCAAACCGAACCGCTTAAACTCCTAGTTTGTACTCTCCACTACAAGAAGCCTTATATTTTCGTCTATTTGGATTCGTCTTATTTTTGTACCTATGCTTCTATCAGGGCCGTCCCGGGTAAGCCTAGCAAGCCCACGAGCTAGGCCAGCTCACTCCACATGTCCGTCCATTTAATAAAAAATTAAAATTTTAATTAAATTTATTAGATTTTTAAGATAATATTGTGTAGCCGGGTGGTTTAAGAAGAAAAAAATAAATTTTATTTGATTATGGGTTAAAATCTCACTAAAAATACTTTTTTTAACAATTTGTTTTAGCTAAAATTAAGGCATCAAACACATTTTTTCAACGTTTTTCTTTATGGGATGGGGCAGCCCAATTATCGGGTCGACACTACTTGTACCTAGATACATGATTAGGATATGATGAACCTTTGACGTATCCATAGGTTAGGGAAAATAATTAACTAATAAAACAAATATAAAAATTACATTTTTAAATATAACCTAAGATTTGGAGTAGAGACCATCCTCCGTTTGTACGGTACGAGGGACAAAGCATTGATACCCTTTTCTAAGTATAAAAAGTACCGAACATAAAGCATAATTTATTTCAAAGCATTTCTTAATCCAATTTTTTTTTTTTTTATGATTTCTCATGCATAAAACTGGGTGACAATTCTGAAAAGTCTAAAACTATTATAAATTAAGTCGATGCCTACCATTTGATTTCTTATTATTTTATGAGAATCGAAAAAATGGTGAGTTAAAGAGGCATTTGGCTATTGAGTCCAAACTTCACCTTTCACAAAACCTTTTAAATGGTCAATTTATATATAACTTGAAAACACTTCATAAGATAATCTCAATACCATTGAAGACTTTTTTTTTTTTGAAATTACCATTGAAGACTTGTGGTATGTTAAAAAGGGAGAAACACAAGAGAAATATGTTATTAACCTTTTTCAAATGATTAAGAAAAAGTTGCATCCTTTTAAAAAAAAAATAGTTTCCAAATAATCAATTAACATATATTCTAAATTTTACAATTGTTTGTCGTTTACTCTTTAATTAAATAATTCCGACCTTACACGTGGTTATCGATGGATTGCAAAATTTTATGATTAATAATATCATTTGTCGTTTACTTGTAATTTATTGAAAAATTATGAAAGTACACATATTCTTAAATATTATTGATTTTGTCTAATCTTTATGAAATTTCAAATCTTGTGCATTTAGTAAGTCACATTCAAATTCTCAATAGAATTTTAAATCTTCAAATTATTGATAATTACAATAGTTTATCATTTACCTTATCTTATTAAAAAAATGTTGACCTTACTCATAGTTAACGTATTAATTATTTTTTATCTTGTCGTGTTTAGTTAAAATTTTAAATATTGTGCATTTAATAAGTCACTCAAACCTTTTATTTTCACTATAACAATTTTTTTAAAAGACATAAAAGCTTTTCATTTGTCTAATCTTCACGTGAATCATACAACACGTGAAAAATAACAACCAAATAAAATTAAATGGTAACAAAAGATTGTTAGGTTTTAAAATTTTTGTTTACTCGGTCTTCAATCTATGTTTGCCAAATTTGTATTTATTTGGTATAATATATCCTATTAAGAAATTCACTAATTATTTTATAAATTATTAAATAAGAATTATGTTCTTAATATTACTATGTGATATAGTGTTAATAAAAAAATTATTAACACTAATTATTTAATAAATATTATGTATATATATGCCTAACTGATTTACATATTAATTGTCAAACATTTAAAAAATCAAAATATTTTTTTTATTTTTATATATTCTACTATAAAATATTTATATTGATGGTCCTTGTAAAAGCACTTACAAGAATAAAGATGTCGAGATTGAGAATGATTACAACGAATTTTTACATTCTTCAAGAGCACGAAGAACTAGTGAACTAATCACATTATTATAAAAGATAAATTAATTTCAAAATCAAAAATTACAATTTAAGCAAAGCTGCAATACAAATAATTGAGAAGACTATTAAAAATGATGAGAGAGCTGTGAAAAGATGAAGGGCATAAATCCAAACAAGAAAAGATGAAGACAAATAAGCACAAAATCAAACACAAAAAGAAACACAAAAAGTTTGACAATAATGTGTTTTAGTCTTCACACACATAGATCATTTACAAAGTAATTTTATTTTTTGTATGAAACTCTGGAAAAAAGAAAAACAGATATTTGCACTAAAAGTATTAGATCAATATCGATTTTAGTATTTCAAAAAAATAAATTATAATTTTTTTAAGCATTAAATATATATATGTGAGAAAACAAATATGTTGTCTTGACTATATCCAATAACTCTCCCATTAAATATAACCTCCTTTCTAAATAAGGTGGATATATTAGTAGAACTCCTAAAAAAACATTGAGAAGTGATTATAACTTTTTTATAGACTTCAGAAAATAAATTTTGTAAACTTCAAAAGTACTCATTTTCAGCACATATAATTTAACATCATAAATAATGAAACTTAATTCTATGAATTTAACTGCCATAATCATATGAGACTTCCAATAGTCTATATAAAATCAAACTATATGTTCAAAAACTGAAAGCAGATAAACTAAGAGAATTATTAATCAAAAAGATAGTTTGTAAAAATAAATGCAAAAGGGATTTCATCGCAAAAATTCCAAACAGTTCAAAAGAAAAATAGTCTAAACATAATTAGCCATATAAATGATTGCGATTTTTATTTGAAAAAAGAAGCTTTTTCAATCTTATCGTCTTTCTCGCCTGGCGTAGTGCATTTCCTCCCATTTGTATTGATCATTCTTTCTAGATCTTCCAAAGTGCAACTTTCAGTAGTTGCATAAATATCACTCAGCAACCTCATCCTTCCTTGTTTTTTGGGTTTTGGTTTCTGATTAATCAAGTTAGAAGTTCTCTTCAACGTTCCAACATTGATTGGCTGCACATAAATACACTTATTATAAGTGTGTAAATTCAGTGTATTATTTGAAAACTTTAAAAATGTCTTACAAACCTGACACACTTTGGAAGCCATAGTCTCCTCCAATACTAGGCTTTCTTCATCTCCATCAGATTTTGGGTTTGTTTTCTGATTAATCACACTAGAAGATGCTTTCAACATTTCAACATCGTTGGGCTACACAGAAATACACTTATTAGTGTGAAAATTCAATGTATTATTATTAGAAAATGTTAAAAATGTCTTACAAACCTGATACACTTTGGAAGCCATAGTCTCCTCATCCTCCTCCAATACCATGCTTTCTTCAACTCCTTTAGATTTTGGGTTTGTTTCCTGATTGATCACACTTGAAGATTTCTTCAACATTTCAGCATTGATTCTCTGCACAGAAATACACTTATTAGGGTGAAAATTCAATGTATTATTTGAAAACTTTAAAAATGTCTTACAAACATGGCCAGTAGGCTTTCTTCTTCTTCTTTAGATAATTTCTTTCTTAACTTAGTAGGCGGATCGAAAGGCGGAAGAGGATCTTTGATGCCATTATCCAAACAAAATTGCAAACTCTCGGCAGAAAATGGCCAATGCATTTTCAAATGCTTAGCCCTATGTTTAAAAACATAATCCCTGTACATTGAAAACAAGAACAAAAAATCAAAAATATAAAAAGTGAAAAAAGAAAAATTGTAATTCTATATATACAACCAGTAGTTATATGGAGTAAAAAAATTCAACTAAATTTCTGGGTTTAAACCAAAAAATCCAGAAACAGGATTGTATAACAAAATGATTAGACATAAATTTAGGTTTGAAATATACAATAAGAAAAGTGATAATACTAGTATTACCTCATACAGAAATTTGTGTCAAGGGTTTCGTTTTTGATACCATTTTCACCACCTGAACTGTTTCCTTTTTGTTTTGAATGCATCTTCTCATTTTCACCACCTGAACTGTTTCCTTCTTGCATGGAATTCATCTTCTCATTTTCACCACCTGAATTGTTTCCTTCTTGCTTGGAATCCATCTTCTCATTTTCATCACCTGAACTGTTTCCTTCTTGCTTGGAATCCATCTTCTCATTTTCACCACCTGAATTGTTTCCTTCTTGCTGGGAATCCATCTTCTCATCAGTGTTATTTAGGACCGAGTTTTCAGTAGACATTATCTGATGATAAAATTTACCAGTGAATTAAAAAACATATATAAAATCGATCAATTACTATTAGAAAAGACTTCTACAGAACAATTGTTGGTTTATTATACAAAAGTTATAGAATAAAAAATGTGAAAGAAATAAGTAAGAAAATAACCCTTTTAGGAATCAGATCTGCACACCTAAAACCAGCTCTTGTTCAACTCTCCTGTCTATGTGAGAGAGGGAGAAGATAAATAAATCTTTTGCAAACAATAAAAGATTTATTTCTCTTATCACTATATTTACTTTCTTAAAAAATTGTGGTAATCTGTATTCCATTTACTTTAATTTTTTTTTTCTTTTACAACTAATTTAACCTTTTATTTAATGTGAATTATTTCAAAATTCAATAAAGTTGCTCAATATATAATTTACCATTACTTTTTTTTTTAATTATAGATAAAAATACTAAATTATTTACTATTTTTATATTATTCAAATATCTCGAATCAAATTTGGACAAAAAAATTTATTTGAAATCTTAAACATTCAAGTCAATATTAATATTAATAAATCTTTATTTTCTTTAAAAAATGTATATATAAAAATACAACGAAAATACAATGAATGGAAAAAGGGGGAAATTTTACAAACACGATAAGGCGATGTTGCCAAAGTCTCTAAATTATATACATGATAAGGCGCCGCCGCCAAAAACCCACAATTATATACACGATAAGGCGGCGCCGCCAAACCCCCTTAATTATATATACGATAAAGTGGCGCCTTCAAACCTCCTCAATTATTACAATTAAAAATATTAAACATGCTCACACAAAAAAAAAATACCAAATAAATTAGACAAGGATTCTCATTAATAGTCTGGACAACTTTCATCTTCAAATAAGAGAAATTCGAAAGAATCAAATAATTAATTAATCCTCGTGGATTGATTTCTGGATTTGAGTGAGGGGTTGTGTGAGTATGGTAAGATTGGGCGAGTGAGGAGGAGAGAAATTGGATGAAATAGTCCTCAAAAAGAGGGTTAATTTTAAAAATAACCTACCATAATGTTCTTTGCAAAAATAACATTTTTCCTGGCAAAAGACCAAACTACCCTTAATAACTTTTTTCTTCTTCGATACTACTCTAAGTAAAGGAACCAAAAAACAAATATTTATCTTGAAAAGGCCCGATCGGTACAATAATGACATTGGGGCTACTAAAGTAGGAAACGAAGGAAGCAACAATGACATTCTGAACAATGACGATACACAATTACCCGAAACTCAGAAGAAACATGATAAGACAGGAATGACCTATCATCTTGTTATCTTACTTTCACTTTGATTAATTAACCATCTCATTCCACATTTATTCATCAATTCATAATCGACTTCTCATTTTGAGACTTTGCTTTCACTTCGATCGTTAAATAACTCATCTCTTAACATATTTTACAATATACAACACGATATTCTTTATCCTTAATTCGGCTAACCATAAATCTCATTCTATATTTATCCACCCTAATAATTGACATCTCATATGAGTCATTACACTTTCACTTCGGTCAAATCAACCATCTACAATATCACCAATCTCTTTTACTCTTCACTTTGGTCACCAATCCCCAACTAACCTCTTATCTCGTGACCCATCTCCTCACGTATTTAACAATATACAACCTGATTTTTTCCCCTCATTTTGGATAACTAACAATCTCATTCATTCACACCCTAATCAACCTCTCATATTGTGTGACCTTACATAATTCATCTTCAACGCTGGCAATCTCTTTTACCCTCACTTTGACCCATCAATTCCCTAATCGATCTCTCATAGCGTGACCTTACTTACATCGATTAACTAAAACCATCTCATTCCACGTTTTTATCCTACTAATTTCAATTGACCTCTCATTTCGAGACTTTACTTTTATTTTGGTCAAATAATCCATCTCCTCACATATTTTACAATAAACAACCCGACTTACTTATCCTCATTTTGATTGAATAGCCTATCTCATCAGAGTTTGTTTGAATAATTTTTATCATTCTACCTAACTTGCTAGGTCCATAATTTGTTTTTCAAGACTCAAAATTTAAAGGAAAATTTTTAGATAATTCTTAAATTAATTCTTATTTTTATTTGCTCTAACATTAATTTTTTAAAATTCAGGTTTATGAAATACGAAACCAGCACCTGGACCTACAAAATTCATGAAGGTATGAGCTGGTCTCTAAAAAAGATTCTTAAACTAAGAAGCGATATTGCAGATTTTTATGACATCCGGTTAGAGGATGGGAAATGCACTCTATTCTGGCACGACCCCTGGTTTAAAAACCAGTCTATCATCCATAAGGAAAAGTTTTAAAATACCCATATAAGAAGGGACTGCGCAGAAGCAAAAATCAGAGACATTAAAGACGAAAATTGGGACTCACTCTTAAGAAGAAATCCAGAAGGACAGAGGATACTTGATCATATAAGTAACATACAACTACACGACAGACCGTATATTCATGAATGGAAAGCTGAGGATAATGGGAAGCTGGTATCGAAGAAAATATGGAAAGTAACCCAGGAAAAAGCGCAAAAAGTATAATGGACTCCTCTTGTATGGTTAACGAAGATTATCCCTCGACACCAGTTCATCCTATGGCTCACCTTCTGGGAAAGACTCAACACTCGTGATCGTATCAGCAAGTATATGAGCATCCTGAATGCGAGCTGTCTTCTATGCAGAGGAAATGAAGAACCCATAGATCACCTATTTGGGAGTTGCTGTATTGTTTCAGAGCTTTGGGACATATTCTATAAGAGCCTGGAGCTAATCAGTTTCCCGAGCGAATGAAATGAAATCAAAGAAACGACAATACTCAAAGCCAAGGGAAATAGATTTGCAACA
Source organism: Impatiens glandulifera (assembly GCF_907164915.1). NCBI lineage: Eukaryota > Viridiplantae > Streptophyta > Magnoliopsida > Ericales > Balsaminaceae > Impatiens > Impatiens glandulifera. Next base: position 47,709,855 of record NC_061866.1, on the reverse strand, counting down.
AGCGTGTTCAAGTGCGGCTTTGGAGCAATGGTGTATAACATTTGGCAAGAACGGAATGCAAGGGTATATGGCAGAACCCGCAAGAGCGTTGAAGAGTTATGGAAAGATATTGTATCGGATTGCAGTGCCCTCGTGAGAACGTGGAGAAGAATTCCAAGCACGGAGCAAAACTGGAATATCTGCAGGAACTAGAATTTACCGTTTTTTGAACTCACTATAATTGAAAGCATTATAATTAGATAATTCATTTATATTTTTAGCTTTTTAGCTTTTATTCAGAATATTACGATTTCAAAATCATTTTAGACCTGTCTAGAATGATCTCTTAAACTCGTGATTTTTTTTTCCGTTTTTGAGAATTGTAATGAAATTACGCTAAATCGTTTTTCCAAAAAAAACATTATTTTTTGAAATATTTTCAGATTTTGGTAATTTTCGATCCTCTCAAAAACAAGTATGCTCACATACAATTTTCTAGTCTATATATTAATCATGTACTATAGGGTGTAGAAGAATAATTTAAGAATGGAATTAAGCATAACTCTTTTATAGCTAAATTAGGAATGAATTTTTATTTGAAACATACTTGATTTTGGTTTCTTCAAATAAAGTGGTAGAAAATATGGTTATGTCTAAAACTAGTAGTTTTGTAGTAGAGACCGTTAATTCGGACAGGAATACGAGCCACAGTGTCGAAATAAAAGAAAAAAAATTAAAATACTACCTACAGCCTAAAAAACTTAAAAGAAAAATGTTATAAAGCTTAAACACAAATTATTTCCTCTCACTTAAATTATGTGGCGACTCCTAAACAAATCTAGGTAAAACTGTAGTTTGTAAAGGACCTATTTTTATGTTGTAGAGTTTGATTTGAGCTTTTTTTATTTTTGAGATTTTTACCAATAACTGAATTATCTCATTTATATTTTTTCAACCATCAAATATTATATTTATCAACCAAAATACTCTTATCTTATTTTTACAAAAATTAAATAAAAAATATTAAAGTGATTTAACCAATTAAAACCAAATAGATTATTTTTTTTATCAAACAAAATTTTTAGTAAAAACCCACAAATAACCAACATCAAACAAATTTTAAGGTGATGTTATATTATATTTTATTTATTTTCAATTATCTAAAATTTTAATTTATTAAACAAAATACTAAAAACACAAATAATATTTTCAATTCATTATATATTTTATTTTTATAAATTTTAAATACAAAAAATACTAAATAACTCAACAAATTAAACCCCAAATAAAAAATATATTAAAGAACTCAATATCAAACAACTAATAAAATTAATGGAAAAGAAAAAAGAAAAGAAAAAAAGTGGCCAAGGTTTGAAGTTTGAATATAGCCTGTCAATACATGAATATATATTAATGTGGGTATTGCATTGAATGAGATTTGAAAATAAAAAAATAAATAAATAGCTTTTGGGTAGATTGAGTAAATTCTATTTGGATTCTTTCTTGATAATAACAGAGATTACACCATCTTTTCTTGGAGTTAAGTGTTTCTTATGCGTGTGTGACAGAGAAAGGAAAGAGATGATCTTTTAAAGAGAGGGATTCTGCATGAGTTGACGGTTGAGAAGCATCAATGGCAGATAGGATTTTTCTGTTAAGGTTATTCAAAGGCCTATACTTATCAGCAACATGTGGAGATAATTAAGCTTCTACTAGGCCTTTTTCAATATGGGGTTAGCCTATTTTATGTTCTTAATCTTGTTTTATTTTGATTGAAAATCAGAGTTAGTGAGTTTTTTTAAAAGGGTATTTTATTTTATTATTATTAGTCCACCATAACATACTATAAGTTAATCAACATGTTAAGAGGTTGATCCAAAAAAATGTTCCACGAATTTTAACAACTTTGGTATAGCCTCGATCATTCTGAGCTATAGAGTTTCTCTATCAAAACAAAAACACTATTAGTGATAATGATTGTTATAATAACTTGTTTAAATTACGATCGCTATATGTATTTAAAATCCATTTCTCAAATGAAAAAATTATACGAGCCTTCCATATTATTATCAACAAAATAAAGGTAATTAATTTTATTAAAAAGTTACGTATAATACTCGAAAATTCCCATAGTTGGAACACCATGAAATGAAGTTCGTAACCCTAACATGCAAACATGCATGATAATACTGAAAAACACTACCAAAACACCGTGTGCAATTCCTCATCAAAAAGTTTGATCATTATGTGTTTTAATATAATGATTTGTTCCTTCAACATTTCTTTTTATTTATTTAATTTTTAGGATCGGGGACGCCCTTGGAGGACCGTGGTGATTCCGGTTTCTAAAAGGGTGGCCGCTTACAACATGCAACACACTTTGGTGATAGTCCGGTTAGAGACTAAAACCGCTCTTAACACTACACAAATCGTTACAAACTTCTTGAACCGAGTTCAAGTGCGGAAATAGTTTGTTTCGGCTTGAAGCAACACACAAGACTTTGGATGATGTTTGTAAGTGATCGGCTAAAGAAGATAGATGGACCGGTTTGGTTAAAGATTATGTTTAGGTTGGTAATAGTTCGGTTTTTAGAGTAAGTAAGCCGAAATAAAAGAAATGACACGAGACAAGATTTTTATGGATGTTCGGAGCAAACCCTCCTACGTCACCCCTTCTTCTCAGATTATGAGAATGATCTCCACTAACTTGAATGTTACAACACTCACACAATGTCGGACGAGCCTAACTCGCTACTCGCCGGTTACACCACTTCACTCTTGATGTAATACAAATAACACACTATAGCAACAATGCTTTCGGTAAATGAAACAACTAATTAGGATCACACGTGAGATTTCTTTCTCTCTCTTAAGATATTTTAGAACTATTTTTGACAATTTGATGTTTTGCAAAATTTCTTCTTTGGCTTCTATTTATATGAAAAATATGACAACGGTCATATTTTCTCTCTCCAGGAGATTGGCCGCTGGAAACCGGTAATGATCAAGAGGCTTGCACGCCTTCCCTCTTGGACAGATCAATTTGGACACATGACAGGCATGCACTTAGTCGGTTTGCATTTTGGACACATGGTAGACATGCACTTAGCAGTTTGCATTTTGGACACATGGCAGACATGCACTTAGCCGGTCGCCTGTTTCAGAGATTTGCTAAAGATCTTGGCCTGCCTGACAGCTACCTGCTACTTGGAGGTTGCTTCTGGATTTAGACAAGCATGCCTAACAACTACTTGTTGCTTGTTTAATAACCGGAGCATATTTATGACTGGAGCAGCTCATTTAACAACCGGAACATTTATGACTAGAGCGGCTCATTTAATAACCGGAGCATTTATTACCGGAACTCATTTATGACCGGCCATGCTACATTAAATATCGGTTGACCGATCCGGTTGACTGAACTTTACTGACCGAACCGGTTTGACCAGAGCCTTTTACTTCAAACCGAACGATATATATATATTTCCAACCGAATGCTCAATTTCCCTTTTGCAGCCAGTGAGATTTGATCCCTGGTCACATGTGTGACAGGCAGAGGTGTTCACCACTACGCTACATCAACTTTTGTTATATTTAAACCAATTAATATACTTGATATGACTTAGCGGTTTAACATATTTATTTGAACTTAATTTATCTATTCATTAAACCTTTCATAAGTTCTAACGATTATTTTCTATCAATTTCTGCCTTTTTGATTATTTAGAATAAATATTCAAAAATTGTAATGTGTGGCCGGTTTAAAATTAACTTACTTAATTTTTCTAACAATTTCTCCCTTTTTAATTATTTAGAATAAATATTCAAAACTTGTAATTGTTGGCCGGTTTTTAAAAAGCTTATATTTGTTTGACCGGTTTTTGGTAAAACGGTTTGATTTAAGGAGAACTTTATTTTTCTAACAGTTTTCTTCAAATTTTGTAATCTAACAATCCTAAAATATTTCTAAGAAAACTTAGACTCGAGAAGTGGCTTTGTGAGGATGTTAGCCACTTCATTCTTGTTCCCTTCATGTGATGTGTTCGTCAGCAGCCGGCTGTCCGAATGCAATGCTGTCTCTTCTAAGCTTTTGTCTTGATTTACCTGCATTCATAGACAATAAAAAATCTGGTCCCCATTTTTCTTTGGGTCCGTGGCTTATTAGTCCATTGGGAATCCAGATTTTAATAAGTCAGACTACTTTCCCGGTTATGGTCTAATTATTTTTCTAGTGCTTGGCTTGACATCTTTTTGTTGTCCTAAATGTGCCTTATTTTGTGGTGACTTTTGATTAATTATATGTGGTCGTTGATCGGTTTGTTTACCTGCTGGCCGGTTGGCTTTCCTTCTCTTAGGATAAAGCCATTTTTCCGAGTTAGTTGGACTTACATATTTTATTTATTTTTCCGGTTTTAGATCACGTTCTTCCTCATTTTCGGTTGATGAACTCTTGACAAATCTTATGAAAGGAAGATTGTCTTTTGTGAGTTTCATCCCGTTAGAATGCTTGTGAGTGGCGGATTTGTTATAACCAATACCAAATTTACATTTGGGATGTCTTTGGTAATTAGACATCTGGCTTACCACTTCACTAGATCTCTTCCAAGAAGCCGTGACATATTTGATTCTCTCATTTTCTTCGGTTAACGATTGGACTGTCTCCTTGAGCTTCTCATTCTAAGGACAGTCCAACCGGTTCGTAAGTCTCGGTTCCGCTTGGCTCACTAGCGGTACCACTTGACTTTCCGGTTTCATATTTTGTCCGGGTCGGTATTAAAACAGACAAGTTTTTGAACTCAGCGACCATGTCGTTGAGTTCAATAACTAAGTCTTCTTTAGTAAATTCTTCAGAAGAAAAGTCGAATACCTCAGATTCTTTCTCAACCATGAAGCATGCATCAACTTTATCATCGTCGTCGCTGGATGATGAGTCGTCCGAATCGCTATCGTCCCATGTTCTCTTTCTTTCAGTAGCTATTAGAGCCTTCTGCTCTTTCCGGTTCTCCTTTATTTGGTCGCTGCCCTGACATAGTTGGGTCAACTTCTCCCAAATTTCTTTAGCAGAAGAGCACAACTTGATCTTACTAAACATATTTTTCTCCAGCGACTTGAATATAATGTTTTTGGCAACATTATCCAAGTTATTCATCTTCTTATATTCCATCGTCCATTTGTATCTTGGCTTATCAATCCTTATCGGGCCATCGGTAATAACATACCACATGTCATCGTCTTGTGAGGCCAAATGCACTTCCATCCGTATCTTCCAATCAACATATTCTTCGATGCAGAACATGGGGCTCGTTGATGAAAGACATGATGATATTCGGTTGTTTGAGTGTTAAGAACCTCGCTCTGATACCACTTGTTAGGATCGGGGACGCCCTTGGAGGACTGGGGTGTTTCCGGTTTCTGGAAGGTGGCCGCTTACACAACACAACAGACAATTTGGTGATAGCCCGGTTAGAGACTAAAACCGCTCTTAACACTACACAAACCGTTACAAACTTCTTGAACCGAGTTCAAGTGCGGAAATAGTTTATTTCGGCTTGAAGCAACACACAAGACTTTGGATGATGTTTGTAAGTGATCGGCTAAACAAGATAGATGGACCGGTTTGGTTAAGGATTATGTTTAGGTTGGTAATAGTTCGGTTTTAGAGTGAGTAAGCAGAAATAAAAGAAATGACACGAGACAAGATTTTTTATGGATGTTCGGAGCAAACCCTTCTACGTCACCCCTTCTTCTCAGATTATGAGAATGATCTCCACTAACTTGAATGTTACAACACTCACACAATGTCGGACGAGCCTAACTCGCTACTCGCCGGTTACACCACTTCACTCTTGATGTAATACAAATAACACACTATAGCAACAATACTTTCGG